>NC_134777.1:3987397-3994897 GCF_046742065.1 Oratosquilla oratoria
GATAAATACAAAAAAAGAAATAGAATTAAGAAATAGAAAATATTCAAGAAGTAAAAAAATAAAATAAGATAAAATAAATATTTAAAAAGTCCGCAACTTTTGTTTTGCGACAGGGGCATCCCTCAGCTGAATAAAATCACTTGGAGATAATGGAGCACCTATAAATATCAAAGAATGAGCCAAGAGGCCGCAGGGACCTCCAGTCGATTTTATCCACTTCCATGTCACCTCAACGCCATGAAGCATTTTCTGTCTTGGTGGCACTTTCCCTTTTATCCTAAGTCTCGCCTGACTGTTTAATTCCTTTTGACAACTCCATTGGAAGTGAAGGGTCGACCTGCTAAATTCCTTCACACACACACACACACACACACACACACACACACACACACACACACACACACACACACACACACACACACACACACACACACACACACACACACACACACACACACACACACACACACACACACACACACACACACACACACACACACACACACACACACACACACACACACACACGAACACACACACACACACACACACACACACACACACACACACACACACACACACACACACACACACACACACACACACACACACACACACACACACACACACACACACACACACGCACACACACACACACACACACACACACACCACACACCCACACACACACACACACACACAGACACACACACACACACACACACACACACACACACACACACACACACGCACACACACACACACACACACACACGCACACACACGCACACACACACACACACACACACACACACACACACACACACACACACACACACATTTGGCTCTTCCTCTCATTCGTACTATCATTATCATTTCTTCATCTTGTTCTTATAATTTTCTTTCTTAGTCCATAAGATGAAAAACGATATATTGTGGCTTCCGTGGCTCAAGAAGAATGTAAAGGAAAACGTGTTTTGTTTTGTTTTTTGTGGCGCTTGGAGTATTGATGTACGGTGTTGGCGCTTAGAGTATCGATGAAGTGTTGACGCTTGGAGTATTGATGCAGTTTTGGCTCTTGGAGTATTGATGTACAGTGTTGGTGCTTGAAGTATTGATGCACAGTGTTGGTGCTTGGAGTATTGATGCACAGTGCTGCACTTGGAGTATTGATGCACAGTGTTGGCGCTTGGAGTACTGATTTACAGTGTTGGCTTTTGGAGTATTGATACACAGTGTTGGCGCTCAGAGTATTGATGCACAGGGTTGGCGCTTGGATTATATATTGATGCACAGTGTTGACCCTTGGAGCATTGATGCAGTTTTGGCGATTGGAGTATTGATGCACAGTGTTGGCGCTTGAAGTATTGATGCACAGTTTTGGCGCTTGGAGTGTTGATGTACAGTGCTGCGCTTGGAGTATTGATCCAGTGTTGGCGCTTGGAGTACTGATGCAGAGTGTTGGCACTTGGAGTACTGATTCACATTGTTGTAACTTGGGATATTGATACAAAGTGTTGGCGCTTTGAGTACTGATGCACAGTGTTGGCGCTAGGAGTATTGATATACAGTGTTGGCGCTTGGAGAATTTATGTACAGTGTTGGCGCTCGGAGTAATGATTCAATGTTGGCGCTTGGAATATTGATACACAGTGTTGGTGCTTGGAGTACTGATTCACAGTGATGGCGCTTGGAGTATTGATGCACAGTTTGGCGACAGATCCATAAACCACGTCTAGGGTTGGTGTCTCACCCACGAGGCACTTCCAGCGTCGGTGCTTCCAGTGATGGCGTCACATCCACGAAACACCCCCATAAGACACTTCCAGCGTTGGTACTACATTTATAAGACCGTTCCAGTAATAGAAATGCTTCACTTTCCAGAAGCCTCCGGCGTTAGTACTACATCCATAAAACCCTCCAGTGAATGTCCAGCACCCATAAGACACCTCCAGTGAATGAGCTACACCTACAAGACACCTCCATTGAATATGTTTTGTCTACAAGACACCTCAAGTGTTATGCTACATCCAAGAAACCTTCCTAACAATAGTACTACAAGCACAAGACACCTCCAGTGAATGTGCTCCGAGCACAAGACACCTCCAGTAGCTGTCTTTCAACGACAAAACACCTCTAGTAGTGACTTCACAGCCCCGAAGCACCTCCACTATCTACGAAGACATCTCGAGTCGTGGCAACATCTTAGTAGTTCACTTTAGATCATAACTAAAAGATTCACGATCTGACCTTTGTAACGGAGGCACCATCTTGGCGTCTGACTTTACACTCTCTTGCGGTTTGTCTAGCTGACTTTTCTCTTAAGAACGGACAGATCGTTTGACGTAAGTAATAAAGTCCTTTCATTGAGTTTTAGCAATCTAGTATAATTTTCTATCCGCATTCAGGTGATTTTATTCAAGGCTAATCTCTTCCTTGAAGTAAAGTTATTCACAAATTTCATTATGGCTAATTCTAGACAATCTTGCTTTCACTGAAAGGATTGGGGAGGAGTCAGGGACTAAATGAGGAATAAAAATTTAATCCAGCTGGATAGATTCGTCTGATGTTGACCAGAATAAGATTCATAAATATGACGACACTCACCCCCAGATTAGTTGTCTGTCTTCAACCGTTGTGGAGGTTCCACCAAGACAAAAGTAAAATCGTGAGACCTAGGCCAGATATAGATGCATACGGGTGACGATTAAGGTTAATAAATGCCTGAAATAAAAGAAAGGGAAAAGAAAGAAAAAGAAAGAAAGAATCAGGAAGAAAGACAGGAAGAGCAGATATTTACATACTATATATGTATATATATAATATATATATATATATATATATGTATATATATAATATATATATATATATATATATATATCTTTCTCTCTGTCTATCTATCTATCTATCTATCTATTTATCTATCTATCTATCTATCTATCTACCTATCTATCTATCTGTCTATCTACCTATCTATCTATCTATCTATCTATCTATCTATCTATCTATCTATCTATCTATCTATCTATCTATCTATCTATCTATCTATCTATCTATCTATCTATCTATATCCTTTTTCTTCTTTTGTTTGCCTACCTGCCTGTCTGTCTGTTTGTCTTCATGTCTGCTTGCTTGTCTGTCTTTTTGTATGTCTATTTATCTCTACTTATCGCCTGTCTATCTGACTGTCTGTTTGCCAGTATGTCTGGCCGTCCTTCCTTTCGTCTGTCTATCTGTTTGGCTGTCCTTTCCGCCTACCTGTCAATCCGTCTGTCTCTTTGTTTGTCTGTCACCCCAACTGTCTGCCTGTCTATTTGTCTGCCTGCCTTTAGTCTCTCTGTCTGCCTGGTCGTATCTGTCCTTTCCGTCTGTTTGTTTGTCTCCCTGCCTGTCTGTCCGTCTGTCTGCCTTTTCTGTCTGTCTGTCTGTCTGTTTGTCTGTCTGTCTGTCCATATGTCTGTCGATCCATCTGTCTGTCTATCTACCTTCCTGTCTTTTTTCTCAGTTTGCCTGCCCCCCCCCTCATCTCTGGACCCCTAAAGAATGAACAAGGAGGGCAATCCCAAGAGAACGAGGTAAAAAAACAAAAAAAACAAAATCTCTTCCTCCTTCTTCTCTTCCTCCTCCTCCTCCTTCTTCTCCTCCTCTTCCTCTTCCTCCTCTTCCTCCTCCTCCTCACAGGGGATTTGGCAAAACCAAGAGACGGAGGCGTTAGTGTATTGGCTTCAAGCCTGGAGTTGTCTAAGAAAACCTGTGGTCATGTTTTGTCCGATGGTGCCTTGCTCACGCCCTCGGAGGAACCCGACAAGACGAGAGGACCACGTCCTGTACAAAGACAATATATCTCTTTGTGTTAGATTTGGAGGGCTTCCAGGAACAAGAGCTTTAGCTGGATAAAACTCAAAAACTTTTTTTTTTTTTTTTTTTTTTTTTTTTTACTTTGCTTTATATTATTTTATTTCTTTTTTTTTCTATTTCATTCTACCTTGTTTTTCCTTCACTTTATTTTCTTTCGTTTTATTTTATTTTACTTTATTCTATCATAATTTCCTTAATCTATTTCATCTTGTTCTATTTTACTTTATTTTATTCTATTCATATGTGTGAACATTTGGAAATCTAAGATGTTTTAGTTCATAGAGCCTCGCGTTAGTCCAGTGGATACTATTTTTCAACTCATTAGCACATGATCGTGAGTTTGAATTCTAATACCCGCTGCGGGTTTACTGCGTAGGCTCCCGGCAGCCCTGGCCAGTCGGGGAAGCAACCCAACGTCGGCCTATAGAAAAAAATGCCGCAATTGAGAGTACTTTGACCAACCAGAAGTTTCTCACTTACCACTGCGTCGGAGATGAATGATAAATTTATTTACTTGTAAATCCAACATCATTCCTTTCTCTATTTTTTTTTTTTTTTTTTATCAATTAAATTCCAAGCCCTTTTTTCTTTTATTTTTGTTATTATTGAATTTTCTTTACCAATTTCTTTCCTTTCATTCCTCTCTAAATTTTTCATTCGTTCTTTATTTCTCTGTTATTCTTCATTTCTTTTTTTTTTTCTTTTTATTGCGTGGACTTTTAATTTCTCTTTTGTTCAATCTTCTTTGTTTTCACATTTATTCTCGATTTCTTAGTTTTTTCTCTTTAGCGCTTGAATGTCCTTTCACGCATACGCGATTTTGTTCAGACACATTACATTTCTATTATGTATAAGAAAAAAAAATCCATTTGATATTTGGCTGAGCGGGTGAGGGCGTGATTACTTGCGGCGAAGATAGATGGAATGGCGGTTCGAATCCTGCCACCGGCGAAGTAAACCAAGGGCATGGTTTATTAAATTCTACGTTACAAAGTCCTCTGTGAGGGGCACCGTCCTAGCCTTACGATAGGGCTTGAATGTCCTTTCGCGCATACGCGATTATGTTCAGACACATTCAACGTATTAATACTCAAGCGTCCTTAGTCGGTTTGGATTTGTTGACATTCGACATTAGCAATGAAGTTCCTCCATCCTCCTTCATTCCCTAATCATACTTTTTCTTAAAAACCCATCCTCTTGTAGGTGCGTTTTCTTTAGAACTCATTTTCTTCCTATTATATGATGCATCTAGTTCTTCCTTATGTATTGTCTGAAGAACAAGACCTCAGATGGTTCTTCTGTACCGAATGTTTTGTCTATTCTGACGACACATTCTTCGTAAAGTTACGTTCATTACATTTCTATTATGTATAAATGATATATTTTTTCATTTGATATTTGGCTCAGCGGGTTAGGGCGTCGTTACTTGCGGCGAAGATCGAGGGGATGGCGGTTCGAATCCTGCCACTGGCGTTCCTCTGCACCGAATGTTTCGTCTATTCTGACGACATATTCTTCATACAGTTGAGTTCATTACATTTCTATTATGTATAAATGATTTTTTTTTTTCTACTCCCACCATGATATAAGGACGAAGAGAGGAGTAGTAATAGGTTTTTTCCTTAGGGCATTTAGGATATGTAGTGCAAAATACTTAGAAGAAGAGTGCAGGTTTATTAAAGAGACCTTTTTAACACTAAAATTTCCAGAATTTCTTTTAGATAATTGCAGACAGCAGGCCGCTAAGATTCGGGAAAGCCGTAGGCAGCAGGACAACACAACAAGACGTCTCGTGTTGCCAACCGGCGACGTTGCCACCAACCTGACACGTCTTTTAAGAACCACCAATTTGGAAATAGTGTGCCAGACAAGCAGAACAATAAAAGACATCACGAAGACGGAAACACACAACAACCAGACACCGGGCACCAAAGCCGGTGTTTATCGTATTCCGTGTTCAGGATGTGATAAAGTTTACATCGGAGAAACGTCACGCGACCTGAATACACGAATACGTGAACACCGTTACGACGTCAGGCATGATGTCACCACCAATGCATGTGTGACACATAGAAACAAGGAAAACCATCTTATGGACTGGAAGAATGCAGAGCTGCTGATACGGGAACCAGACAAAATCCGCAGGAAGTGTTTAGAAGCATCAATCATTCAAGGAACGAACACTATTGAACAAAACAGGGGCATGTTTAACATATCTCCTCACATTATTCCCCTAATACCCATGGCCAGCAAAATATTAAATATTTAAACCACCCTTTGTGGACATTTCGCCCACGGACGTTTGGGCCAGCATTCTCATCCTTTCCCAGTGTCCAATCACCCCCTCCTTCTCCTCCTCCTCTTCCTTCCCCCCCCCTTTTCTCTCCCCGTTCCCTCCTTTCCCCTTATTTAATCTCAAGCATTTGTATCTCAACTTGTACTTGAAAAAGCTGTACTAAGCGAAACGTCGTACAAATAAAGGCTCCGTCCTCATATGGTGTTTATCTCGTCAATATATATATATATATATATATATATATATATATTGTATATATATAAACATATATATATACATATATATATGTATATATATATATATATATATATACATATATATATATATACATATGTAATATATATGTATATATATATATACATATATATGTATATGTATATGAATATGTATATATATACACACATATATATAATGATAAATAAATAAATAAACAAATAATTATAAATTGAAATTATATAAATAATAACAAATAAAATAAGTAAATAAAGAAATAGGCAAAGTTGAATAATAAACAAATAGGTAAATAGTGAAAAACAATAAATTTACATAAATAATAATAGTAATAAATGATAATCAAGGAAATAATAATAATAAAACTTAAACACACTTAAAAGATTTTTTTTTGGGGGGTGGGGGGCTATTACCAAACAATTTTGTTCAGCTCTAAAGAAAAATTGGCTTTAGGAAGCTTGGACAGAAAGTTCTGGAAGATCGAAAAGTCTCGCTGACAAAGCGAACACGTGACGCTAAGTATAGCGAGAAAGCGCTACACTGGGGCCATGAGGGACACAAGTAAGCGATTTTCCGCTGAGAAGTTCCACCCCTTTCCTTTCGCTCAGATCTCTTTGGGGAACTGCTAACTTATCTAATAACACTTCTAATGCGAGTTCTAACAGCTAGAAACTTGTCCCACTCAGGTACTTTCACGGTTCATTAATGACCTAAGGTTCAGGCACTCTACCGTAGCGTCCCAGTGTCCTTCCTATTCTCCCGCCTCACACTTCAACGCGATGACCTCTATGAACCCTTTGGCTCTCACGATCGAATTGTAAGATTTTACTTCTGTTGCTGTCAGCTGATTTCATTCGTCTAAGGGGGAACCTCTCGTACTCAGAGGGTGAGATCCTTGTTCCGTCTAATACCAGAACATTTCATTCAGCTGAAGGGAGGCAAAAAGAAGCCACAGTTACTCAAAATTTCGAAAAAGGAAAATGGATCGAGGTAAAGAAGGGTCAATTAACCAGAATTTCAAAAAAGGGAAATTTTTTGTCAAATCTTTTTGCTCCTGTGGGGAGGAATTGAGGCAAAGAAGTCTCAGTTACTCTAAATTTCAAAAAAGGAAATTC
>NC_134777.1:4004897-4009897 GCF_046742065.1 Oratosquilla oratoria
GTGGACGAGGGACCAGTGACCAAGGTGATAATGCTGTGAAGACTTAGGTCCCTGCCCAGGTGATGTTTTTGGCTTTCACACTATAAGGGCTTGGAGCATTAATGTGAGTTATGGTTTCTAGTTTTATGTAATAGTTGTAAAAAGAGCGTTGTAATATGGTTAATAGATTGTTTACATGGTGGTGATGGTGGTAGTGGTGGTGGTGGTGGTGGTGGTGGTGGTAGTGGTGGTGGTGGTAGTGGTGGTGGTAGTGGTGATGGTGGTGGTGGTGGTGGTAGTGGTAGTAGTAGTGGTAGTAGTAATGGTAGTAGTAGTGTTAGTAGTAGTAGTAGTGGTAGTGTCGACCACAGTCATTATCAAGAGCGGGGCCAATAAACTGTGTCTGTGGGAGACGGACCCTGACTGCTTTCACCACACAGTTCCACTATTAAAGAGAAAATATATAAAATGAAATAAAAAATGTAATTGTAGTAGTAATAGTAGTGTTTATCGATATGTCGGATGTAACCAGCACTTCTATAATTAGGGACAATATCGCAACGAAAAAGTTTAATCTTACTTGACATGGGAACTTTGATCATAAATAAAAAAGTAGATAGAATAATATAGAAAATAAAAGAAAATAAGAGAAATCTACCAACTGCACCAAACGCTTGCAATGTTTGGAAAGACAAACCAAAACAAAGATGAATTTCCATCAGCTATTGCTCGAATTTGTTCTGAAATCAGATCGTGCTTGTAATATTATTGTTGTATCATTTCAGAATATGGATGAACTGTTCTTGTCAGTTTTAGAGAAATGGATTTTGAAACAAGTTGATGAATGGATGTGGAAATTAGGCTCAGTCTTAATCCAATGCATTCGAGTGATATTTGGAAAAAATATATATAAAACTTTCAGTAACACTTCCTTACTTGTTTTTTATGTACTTAGTTTCTCAATATTGTTTTATTTTGTTTAATATTCACAATTTCTCTGTTATATCAAAAAAATGAATTTCCCAATTTTATTCTGTCTGGGTTCATTTTGTGCTTATCAACCGATTTGAACAATTTAATTAATTTATCATTTTCTAATTGATTAATTCTATAATTTTTATATAAAGAACTAACTGACTGATAAATGTATTTATTCATCATATTTACTTTCTGGTGCCTAGTAAAATGTACTTTGAACATAAAAATGCTGAAGAGAAATTTCATGAAATACAAAGGAAAAAACTTAACTGATTATGAATTATAAACCAGGTACTTGCTCTGACGATAACTCATTAAGGGCTTTAGGAACTGGTAGGACTAGTAAACAGTCACTGCTGGGAGTTGGAGAGAAGTGCGGGATTCGAGCCTACGACTCGGAAGACGCGAGACATGGACGCTTGTGAATACGTCACCACACACACACACACACACACACACACACACACACACACACACACACACACACACACACACACACACACACACACACACACACACACACACACAAATAATTTAGAGTTGAATAATTCGTATTTTATGATAGACAATGAAATGATAAAATCAATGATAAGAGATAACAGCTCAACGATTTGACGTCATGACAGCATATACTGTAAGTGTATCGAGTTTGATGGTCTAAAATGTTCACAGTTATTATGTTTAAATTTACACAGAAAAAGAGCGGGACGAGGGTGAGTCAGGAAACAAATACAAAAAGTTCTGAAAAAAAAAAATCATGTTGGTTGTTCGTGCTTCGTGCTGTTACTGGACCAGTAAATACTTATACTAAAATGCTGTGACTTTTTTTCCTAGTACGAATGAAGATATTCTATTTTTATTTGTTCTTTTTTTTTTTTTGGGTGGGGGTGGGGTGGGGGGGGGAGATCTACTTTTTTTTATGAAATATACTTTCGACACAAAATCTCCGGGAATATGTTATGTTTACAATCCCAAATGTTGATGGGAAGATACGATTTATTTGATACAAAGGGACAAAAACGTTAGTGAAGCCATCAATGACCCAATATTCACCCATGCAATGACATTGCAGTAAAGGCGTATCCCACTAGGCAAATTTTCCTTCGACAGTAGGAGAAGCTTTGCAGACTACAGCTTCCGAGAATGCATCTGACATACTTGAGGAAAATAATCTTCCTCCAGCATATCAAATGACATTCTATGTAGAATGTCGAGAAAACAAAATAGTTTACCATAGTGGTTTTACATACATACATACATATACCAAAGGCTTTTTCCCCCTTACACGGGGGGTAGCCAAAGGAAAAAAGTGTTGGAGCTGGGCGTTACCGCCAATTAATTGGAGGTTGGAGGAAAATAGCCCAATGTGATATCCACCCTAATACATGAAGCTGCGTAGATCAAGTTGGCCATTCATCCAGAACAACGTTCTTTAGGGAGAATAATAAAGAGAAAGTCCATGATGGTGAAGAAGCTCTTCTATTCTCTTACAGTTCTACAGAGTCTGCCTCATAGAATATAGAAGACTCTGTCGAGACTTGAGAGAGTAAAAGTACTTCAGCGTCATCCTGGGCTTTCTCTAAACCAGGGGTTCTCATTAGGGGTGAAATTCACCCCCAGGGGGGAATTTTAGGTTTTCTGGGGGTGAATTGTGACCACATTAAGTTTACGGAGTGAGAAAGCAAATATAGGCTTTGGCCTATCTGGCCTGTCACCTGGGCTGGAATTACACCTGTGCTGACCCAGGTTAATCTTAGGATTAGAAAAGTGTTACGCTGTGCGATAATATCTGCATATCATTTAGAATGCACCTTTTGAAACAGGCAATCTTGGAAAGGAGGGGGGAGTGACATTCTGGCAAATGGTGAAAGGGGTGCATGAGCCAAGCAAGGTTGAGAACCCCTGCTCTAAACCATTCTCCTCAACTACTTGTTTCGTCTTAATGGAGTATCACACTGAGCTATTTTTCCTCCGACATCCTACCTCCAACCTCCATTTGAATAACTAGAATATGACTTCTCTTAGAGAAATCTAGATTTCTCTAAGAACATTTCAATAGTATTTCTAACATTCGTATAGATTTACAGCCTCTTAGCTCATCGTTTAGCTTTGCTATATATGACGGAGAGATAATTTGATATTTGGGGATTTGGAAAATGAAATATTGTAACCTAAGTCGTTTTTACCCAAACGAACTCTCAACTGTCGGTGTTGGCGAAGCCCGTGGAAGTCCAGTGTGATAAAACATTTACATCAACAACGTTCTTTCTCCACCCAAACCTGGTCTCTGTCACGAAAGACATTCCCAGGGTGGACATAAATTACTGAGTCAGTCGTGGAATCTTTCAGTAACTATTTGTGGTAGTAAATGCTTTAGTGTATAAAAAAAAACTGACAAAAAAGAAAAAAACTATTCCTCACCCTTTCCTTATCTTTAATCACGTTGATGTTGGATAGATTATGGAGCTTAACTATGGCGTGTTTTTGGAATGATTTTGGTAATCAACTTGTAATTGTACACTGAATATGACAGACCGAAGATGCTTGAGAAACTTAATTCCATTGCTTGAGGCGTCTTGAGCACAAGTTGAAGATGAGAATTAATCAGTCTCCTCATTGCGCAGATAAACTTCAGAGGTGCGGCCAAGTACACTCAATTCTATTCAGTTTAGAGAGACAACTTCAGTCTCCAAAAGGCACTGGACCCAATGAAATCACTTCATTGTGAAGTCCGTCTCTTCAATGAATAAAATCGCCTGTTCTTAGCTACGACAGAACCTTTAATGGACGTCACTTACTTGAAGAGGTTAAGGCGTTAGTTTGGGTCTTGTTGGATCGCTAACTGCTTCCTTGTTCCCCTGAAGCAGTTCCGAGATGTGGGTCTTGCGTTTAATTTCGTGTTACTGTTAAACAATACAATATACCGTTATCTACCCACGTTTATCAGAACTAATGACAACACACCAATAAAAGTAACATTGATCCTGGAATAGTATTGATATAATTTCTGAATATTATTTGCATAATATCTGACTATTACTTAAAAGATAGATCCTTCGTTGTCATGGCAACAAATAGAGTAGAAGAGCACAGTGGTTATCGAACTGGTGACATGGCTTCCTGTTGCAAATTATACATTTCTATATAATGTGGGGAATCAATGTAAGTTAACCATATCACAAAAATATTTGTGTGATTATCTATCTTGTAATAAAGCAAAGGGTTTCTCTTCATCGATATTTCATCATTATGTATGTATGTATGTATGTGCATGTATGTATGTGCATGTATGTATGTATGTATATATATATATATATACATATATATATATATATATATATATATATATTTATCACAACAAAGTTATGTCGTAGCACATTGGTAAAATAATACTGATAACCCATTTTCGGAGAAGAATAAGCGAAAGTATAAAGATCTGTATATTTCGATCACTAACTGTGATCCTCTTCAGCAGATGTGAAGAGGATCACAGTTAGTGATCGAAATATACAGATCTTTATACTTTCGCTTATTCTTCTCCGAAAGTGGGTTATCAGTATTATATTGTGTGTGTATATATATATATATATATATATATATATATATATACATATATATATATATATGTATATATATAATTCTTTCTTTTTATGGGATTTGGGGGGAAAATGAAGGGGAGCCACACAAATATTAAAAATTTATGAAGAGTTAAGAACCACTGTCCTAGTAGGAGGTAGAGTGAAAGCGCTAATTGAGATAAGCTACAAATCCTTCATTGACGAGGCTGAGTAAGAAGAGCGAGAAGGATGCTGTGAGACTGGCGGCAGATAGAATTAAACAAAGAGAATCACACAGTACGGAAAGGACCAAGAATGAACACACTTTTTCATTAAAGTAACGATTCTCAAGGACTCATTGGGAATTAGGAATTGTTTAGATGGCGTTATGGGGAAGAATGGTTATGTGGGTTGGGTGGAGGAAAGTCATCCACATTGATTCATCGGATGATGTCTCAAACTGATATAGAATGTATTGCATAATCA
>NC_134777.1:4024897-4031830 GCF_046742065.1 Oratosquilla oratoria
TATATATATGTATATATATACATATGCATATCTATATACGTATACATACATACATACACCAAAGGCTTTCCCCCCCCCTTACACAGGGGTGGGGGATGGGTAGTCAAAAGAAAAAAAAGGCATAGGAACCACTCCCATCCATTCCATCCCCTACATACTCCACTCCCCTCCACCCTCCCTCTCATCTTGGCACCTCCTGTATGACGGGTCATCCCTGCATCCTGTGTGTGTGTGTGTGTGTGTGTGTGTGTATTTAGCTAGTTGTATTTACCTAGTTGTGTTATACGGGTGACCCGTTTTTGTATCTCGCAAGATCAAGTTTGTTCTTAAATTGTTGTATTGTGTGTGTGTGTGTGTGTGTGTGTGTGTGTGTGTGTGTGTGTGTGTGTGTGTGTGTGTGTGTGTGTGTGTGTGTGTGTGTGTGTGTGTGTGTGTGTGTGTGTGAAGTTACCTTTATCTGAATAAAATTGTTTGCCAGAAGCTAAATAAAACCACCCAGCAACAGAATGAGCCAACGAAATGGTTCCATAACCCTTTGGAACGCTTTAAGGGTAATCACACTGGGCTTCCACGGGTTATCACACTGGGCTTCACCAGCACCGACAGTTGAGTGTTCGTTTGAGGAAAACCGACTTCGGTTACAACACCTTATTTTCCAAATCTCCAAAGATCAAATTACCTTTCCGTCATATATAGCAAACCTAAATGATGAACTAAGAGATGGTTAACCTATACGAATGTTAGACATACTGTCGAAATGGTCTTAGAAAAATCTAGATTTCTGCATTCGAAGTCATATTCTAGTTATTCAAATAACCCCTTTAGAGATTCCATTCTGGCTAACGTCAGCTCTTGGTCCAGGTCGCCGCCGACACCGCGAAAGGATTACGGTCGTGGAAATGCATCTCGCCTCGGGAATTCCTTTCACAAGATGAAAAAGGAGTTATAAGTTCCTCCGCCTCCTCCTCCTCCTCCTCCTCCTCCACCTCTTCCTCCTCCTTCTCCTCCTCTTCTTTCTCCTCCTTCTCCTCCTCTTACTCATCCACATTCTCATCCTCTTCCTCCTCCTTTTCCTCCTCCTCCTCCTCTTCCTCCTCCTCCTCTTCCTCCTCCTCCTCTTCCTCCTCCTCTTCCTCCTCCTTTTCCTCCTCCTCCTCCTCCTCTTCCACCTCCTCCTCTTCCTCCTCTTCCTCCTTCTCCTCCTCTTCCTCTTCTTCCTCCTTCTCCTCCTCTTCCTCCTTCACCTTCTTCTCATCCTCTTTCTCCTCGTTTTCCTCCTCCTCCTACTCTTCCTCCTCCTCTTCCTCCTCCTCGTTCTCCCTCTAAGCCGACACCTTTCCTTCCCCCACTTTCTCTCCTTACCCCTATCCCTTCCCCACTCCTCCCACCCTCCCCACCCCTCCATATTCCCATCTCCCTCTCCTCCTCTCCCTTTCTCCCTCCTCTCCTCATCCCCTTTCCCTTCCCCTCACATCCCCTTCTCCCCTCCTCTCCTCCCCTCTCCCCCTCCCCTCTTCCTATTCCTCTCCCATCTATATTCTCTCTCTCCCCTTCCCTCTTCTCCCTCTCCCTTCTCCCTCCCCATCCCCCCTTCCACTCCTCTCCTTCCCTCCCTTTGTCCCTCCACTTCCCCTCCCGTCCCTCTCTCCCCTCATCCCTTCCCCTTTCCCCTTCCCTTCCCATCTCCCTTCCTCTCCTCCTTCTCCCCTCCCTTCCCCCTTTCTCCTCTCCTTCCCTTCTGCCTCCTCCTCCCCTTGCCCTTCCACCCCATCTCTTTTCTCCCCCTCACTTCTCCCCCTTCCCCCCTATTTCCCCCTCCTTTCCCCTTCCCTTCCCATCTCCCTTCCTCTCCTCCTTCTCCCCTCCCTTCCCCTCTCCTCTCCTTCCCTTCTGCCTCCTCCTCCCCTTGCCCTTCCACCCCATTTCTTTTCTCCCCCTCACTTCTCCCCCTTCCCGCCTGTTTCCCCCTCCTTTCCCCCCTTTCCTATCCCCTTCTCCCTTCCTTTTCTCCTCCTCCACCTTTCTCCTCTCCTTCCCTTCTGCCTCCTCCTCCCCTTGCCCTTCCACCCCATCTCTTTTCTCCCCCCTCACTTCTCCCCTTCCCCTCTTATTCCCCCCCTCCTTTTCCCCCCTTCCTATCCCCTTCTCCCCTCCTCCATCCCATTGAGGGACGCAACCTAGCAGCACCAGCAGCAGCACCGTCGCACTTTCTGCACCTCATTTGTCGCCCCGACCACCTCGTTTCCCGACACCTCATTCTCCTCTATCTTCTTCGTAATCGTCACCGCCTCCATCCTCCTCCTCCTCCTCCTCCTCCTCTTCCTCCTCCTCCTCCTCCTCATCCTCATCCTCCTCCTCCTCCTCCTCCTCCTCCTCCTCCTCCTCCTTCTCCTCCTCCTCCTTCCCCTTCTCCTCCTCCTCCTTCACCATTCTTGCACCAAAGTCTCCTACTTCTCCTCCTCCTATTTCTTTCCGTCCTTGTTCTTCCCTGTTACCCATTCTTTTTCCTCCTCTTCCTCCTTCCCTCTTCCTCTTCCTCCCCCTCCTCTTAATTCTCCTGTTCTTCTCTTCCTTCTCCTCCTTCTACTTTTTCTCTTCCTCTTTCTTTTTCCTCTCCTCTTTCTAAACTTTCTCATCCTCCAATTCTCCTCTTCCTACTTCTCTTCCTTCTCCTATTTGTCCTTCTCATACATCCTCACTTATTTCTCCTATTTCACTTCTACTTCCCCTCCTCTTCTTCATTTTCCTTCTTTCTACTTTTTTCTCCTTCTATTACTTCTCCTCCTCCTCATTCCCACTTCTCTTCCTCCAACTTATCCTCCTCTTCCTCTTCCTCTTTCTCTTCCTCTTCCTCCTCCTTCCTCTTTCCCCTTCTATTACTTCTCCTCATTCCGACTTCTCTTCTTCCTCCAACTTATCCTCCTCTTCCTCTTCCTCTTCCTCTTCCTCTTCCTCCTCCTTCTTCTTCCTTCCTCATCTTCTTTCTTCCTCCTCTTCTTCCTCTTCTTCTTCCTCTTCCTTCCGCGTCCTTTCCTCTCTTCCTTTTCCCTCTCCTTCTGCACGTCCCTCCTCTATTTCACCTCCTCTTCCCACTTCTCTTTCTCCTCCAGCATCTTCTCCTCTTCCTTCTCCTTCTTTTCAATCTCATACTTCTCATTTTGTTTCTCTTTGTCCTATTTCTCTTTCTCCTATTCCTCTATCTCCTCCTCCTCCTTCCTCCTCCTCTTCCTATTTTTCTTTCTTCTCCAGCTTCTCCTCTTCCTTCTCCTTCTATTTCGCCTCTTTCTCTTTTCCTATTTTTCTTCCTCCTCTCCTCTATCTCCTCCTCCTCCTCCTCCTCCTCTTCCTACTTCTCTTTCTCCTCCAGCTTCCTTCTTCCTTCCTTCTTCCTTCTCCTTCTATCTCGCCTCCTTTTCTTTTCATATTTCTCTTCCTCCTATTCCTCCATCTCCTCCTCCTCTTCCAAATTCTCTAATATCTCCAACTTATCCTCCTCTTCCTCCTCCTTCTTCCTTCCTCCTCCTCTTTCATTTCTAACCTCAAACCACACCGAAGCTATAATCAATGACTGACTTAGACAACGAGCTGACCTGGAAAATTCTCTTTAATTCTTTTGTCACCAAGAATTTCTCTTTTTCCCTAATGAGATGCCAAAGTTAAGATAAGCGAGGTTAAATTCTTTTGTAGCAAAAGAGTTAAACTAACGCGATTAAATTTTTCATGGTCATTCATGAATTTAATCAAATTTGTCATTTGCCGATTACATCAATAACTCTCCACTCTCCCCTTCCCCCATTTCTCCTCCTCCCTACTCCTCCCCTAACCTATACACACACCCTCTTAAGTATGAGTTTATTCCTGACTGCTTTCGTAGATAAGCTTTCTGAAAGGAGAAAGCTTATCTGTGAAACTAGTCAGGAATAATCTTAGGTTATTCCTTTGAGAACAAAACTCAAATTAAGACTTCGGTACTTCCTCTTCCCATCTACATCATATATACATACATGTGTATATAAATATATATCTATATATATACATATATATATATATATATATATATATATGTATGTATATGCTAATAAGAACACGGATACGTGTATTCACTTATGCAAAGTAGACCACTTGGAAAAAGAAACTAACGAAGAAGAGCGCTTTCATATATTATATCTTCAGTGCAAAAAATATTTTTTTCACTGAATATGTAATATACGAGAGCGCTCTGCTTCGTTAGTTTATTTTTCCAAGTAGTCTACTTTGCATATATATATAATATGTATATATATATATATATATATTATATATATTGCATTTATGTATATATTACATATATATATATATATATATATATGCATGATATAATATGAATATACATATATGTATATATATATATATTTATATATATACTTATATATGTATATATACATATATATATATACTTACATATATACATAGGTATATGTACATATATATATATATATATATATATATACACAGACACACATATATATACATATATATATAACGTAGAAACCACTGTGTGGAGTAGAAAAGACTGGAAACGGGGAATCTATATATTTCGATTGCAAACTGCAATCCTGTTCAGTTCCAACATGGTTTCTACGTTATTGACAAATGTGTGATTACATTTTTCACCTGTAATATATATATATATGTGTGTGTGTGTGTGTGTGTGTGTGTGTGTGTGTGTGTGTGTGTGTGTGTGTGTGTGTGTGTGTGTGTGTGTGTGTGTGTGGTTGTGTGTGTGTGTGTGCGTGTTTGTGTGTTTGTTTGGGGGGTGTTTTGTGTTGTTTGTTGTGTGTGTGTGTGTGTGTGTGTGTGTGTGTGTGTGTGTGTGTGTGTGTGTGTGTGTGTGTGTGTGTGTGTGTGTGTGTGTGTGTGTGTGTGTGTGTGTGTGTGTGTGTGTATGGTGAGTGTATGAGTATGTGTGTCTGTGTATATATATATATATATTTATATATATATATATATATATATATATATATATATATATATATTATATATATATATATATATATTATATGGGATCCGTTTCAAAAGAGTGACAAATCAAAAGAGTGACATAATTTGTCACTCTTAATAAGCTCAACTTTGTCCCAATCTAAACAATGATTAAATTGCTTAACATGTTGGAACACAGCTGAGCTCTCTTGTCCATATCTAATGGAACGTTTATGTTCTATCATCCTAGTGTTCAAATCCCTTCCAGTCTGTCCGATGTAAACTAAGTTACAACCTTTACATGGAATTGAATATACCCCTTGGCTCTGCTGGAAGGGATTTGAACACTAGGATGATAGAACATAAACGTTCCATTAGATATGGACAAGAGAGCTCAGCTGTGTTCCAACATGTTAAGCAATTTAATCATTGTTTAGATTTGGACAAAGCTGAGCTTTTTTATAAATCTAAGTGTGAGTTCAGGAGAAAAATGATAGAATCTACCATTATTGAATATCAGCCCAATATGAATATTTCAAAGGGGCAATGGTCCCCGGATATAATGTCCGGACTTTTCATCTCTAACTTACTAAAAACACATTTACCTCCTGACCTCACATACGGAGCGAGCCGAGGGTAGCGACCTCATCCCATGTCCCCCCTTCTTATGTCAAGGTTGCTACTTAAGTAACACACTCTCTCTCTGAATTGTATCTACTGAAGAGGATTGCAGTTTGCAATCGAAATATATAGATTCCCCGTTTCCAGTCTTTTCTACTCCAACAGTGGTTTCTACGTGATTGACAAATGTGTGATTACATTTTTCACCTGTAATATATATATATGTATATATATATATATATATACATATATATATATATATATACATATATATATATACATATATATATTTACTTATTTATTTATGTATGCATAAGGAGTAGAGCCAATCCAATCGGGAACATCTTCACAATTCTTTATTTCAATCAGAAGTTTCTCACAAATACAATATGGATCAGTGTGCAAATAGAATACCATTTTGATGAAACACATATTTTAATAAACATGTATTTATATACACACAATCGTTGCATGTTATACCAACAATAGCTATAGATGATATATATATTGTCTTCGAGAGACATGAGAAATATATGTATAATAAAATAATAAATTAATTGCATTTAACAATATATATACATTATATATATATATTGAAATATATAAATATATTGAACAACATAATGTAGAATAATATTAGATGAATTCTTATTCGATCGATAACGTCAATTTAACCATTATAACTTAATAAAAATAAATATCTAACATAACACATATCCTCATTCTTATGTGTAGTGAACATCTGCGGAGCGTGACTATCATCTATCTCTAACATTTATGTATTGTGGTCATATGTGTACTTGGGTGTATCTGTTAATACATATATACTATATCACCTATAGTGTGTGGTTGGTATGTGCATTTATATAATCTCTAAATGTTTAGTTCATGTCGTTTATCTAATACATATGTAGAAATATATAATCATATTAATAACCATATATAAGATATATATATATAAATATCTGTGTACGATATACGATATACATATTTACAAATAAAAATAGACCATCCTACACAACAACAACCAAAATGAACCGATGAGAATCCCCGAGTTGCTCTCCAAAAACACTAAAATTAAACCAGTGTTATAGACCATCATTATCTCTAAAAAAATCATTGATTATATAGAATGTCATTTTATCTTCTTTTAGTGTTTTTTTTATAGTGTGTGTGTGTGTGTGTATGTGTGTTTGTTATTGTTATGTGTTGTGGTGTGTGTTGTGTGTGTGTCCTGTGTATGTCTTTTTTTCTTTTGTGTGTGTGTGTTATGGTATCTGTCATATATATCAGCTATAATCGACCTCTGCGGTATCATGCTCATAGTTGTGTTCGTTTTCTTATGTTCTTGTT
>NC_134777.1:4032330-4037330 GCF_046742065.1 Oratosquilla oratoria
CTATTCATTTATTTTCTTTAAACAAAACGGTAATAATGCGGCAACAAATACCGAAAGATACATGTGGATAACTCTGATACGTCATTGCGTCAAGTTCTGGAAGTCCCGCTTAAATACGTTCCCTTGGGTTGCCATTGACAAAATCTATACTGATCTATCTACAGTCATCAACTACCCCTTACCATGCCTAGCTTATCTGTCTACTCATTTTGTTTAACTGGAGTTGATATGGAGTCAATTGTGCGGTCATTTACTGTCGATATAATCAGGTCTCGGCATCTCCAGATCACCACGGTGACTCGGAAATGAGGTGTCTGCAAGTCTTCATTGGGTCTCTCTGGGGTCACTTGAGCGAGTCCGCAAGATTCGATGATATCTTGAGACTCCTGCTGTGCCCGTGGCCATCCTCAACAATTCTTTTTCGAGTTATCTTCCTTAGGGAATTCTGGAATCAGTCAATCCGTTGCTCCAGATCTTTCTTGGAAGAGACCCACGGCTCTCAGTAACCGGTAATGGCCATCGGGCGGACATAGAAGTCACTCAGAGAAGAGATGTTTTATTGTCTTGAGATTTAGTGTGGTGCAATGCAAGATGAGGTATTCAGTGGCTTTAGTATGGGGGTTGCATCTATAGCAGTTTGACTCTGGGGCCAGACCTAGTCTGCGTTGGTACTACCTTAGAGATGTATGATATCCTGAACGCAAACATGCCAATGTGACTTTTGCTTCCCTTAAAAGGGATTCTTCCTCGGTGTTTGATGTCTATATTCTAATATTGAGTTCGGTGGTCTATCTTGAAGAGCTTGTTTAGGGATTTGGGTGTGAATGTTTTTCAATGTACTGTGTTGCTGTATATGTTTGAGTATTATTTTTTTACGTTGAGGGTGGTAGGTTATTTTATGTTTGAGTAGCAAGCTTTTTTATATTCAGATGGTGGTGCTTGCGTGGTATAATGAGGTGGGTGAGTAGGGTTGAGGGTTTTAGCATAGCACTGTGTACTTGTCATTTTTATATGATATTCTATGGAGAGAATTTGTTTTTTTGTATACAGCTATCTTGTTGCGGTGGTTTTAGTGCATCCTTTTATTATTCTTAATGTTTTATTTTGTGTTTCTTATAGATCAAGACCCGCGTTTTCCCCTTCCACCTTTCTCATAATTGTCCCAATGTCACTATATGAATATTATATGGACTCTTTTCAAGGTTGCTGGAATTTTACTGTACATCTGGAATGGATGAAGATATCGGTTAAGTTTTTTATTGTTATCGGGCCGAGGTGCTTTAGATGGATGATTGAGATCTTATTTGGGCCGTTGGTGTAGGAATTCTTCAATTCCTTTATTGTTCCATTTGCATCTTTATTGATAAAAGAGGGGATGACACTGCTTCTGACCCAGGGCAGTGGACAAGATGCAGGGATGACCCGTCATCCAGGAGGTGCCAAGATAAGAGGGAGGGTAGAGGGTGGAGGGGAGTGGAGTGTATTTGGGGATGGAATGGGTGGGAATGGTTTTTATGCCTTTGTTTTTTGGCTACCTCCCTTGTAAGGGGGAAAAAGCCTTTGGTATATTATGTATGTATGTACATACATACATATACCAAGGCTTTTTCCCCCTTACAAGGGGGGTAGCCAAAAAGAAAAAGGCACAAAATCATTCCCACCCATTCCATCCCTGAATACACTCCACACCCCTCCACCCTCCCTCCTATCTTAGCACCTCCTGAATGACGGGTCATCCCTGCACCCTGTCCACCGCCCTGGGTCAGAAGCAGTGTCGCAAGACACAGCACATCCACAGCAAGGCCGCTTCATTAAATCGGCGACCCCCCCTCTCCGTCCCCCCATTGCATAAAATGAGAGGACGGGGAGAAATCCCTTCGGGCTGCGTCAAATTTTGCTCACACATACTACCTCACCCCCCATCCACCCACCCATTCCACCTCATGCAATCACAACATCATCCATATACAACCATTCTCCATTCACCCCTGTCTTCTGTCCTCTCCCGTCCTTCCTCAACAGACATTCCCCTCTTCCCCAAAGCCCCCTTCACCCCATCCATCCACCTCATCCTAGGACGTCCCCTCATGTTCACTCCCTCCACATCTGCCTTCCACACCTCTTTTACTAGTCTTTCTTCACTCATTCTTTCCATGTGTCCAAACCATCCTAATATTCTTTCATCAACCCTATCTCCCAGCTCCCCTTCCACCCCTGTTCTCCTCCTCACCTCCTCATTTCTCACTCTATCTAGCCTAGTAACCCCCATCATACTTCTCAGACACCTCATCTCAAACACATTCAAACTCCTTCTCTCTTCTTCTCTTATGTTCCATGTTTCTGCCCCATACAGTGCTGTTGGCACAATCACTCCTTCATACAGTCTCCTTTATGTATGTATTTTCATATATTCTGGAATAGTGGGTTTGAAGGTTATTTTGCAGACGTGTTTGTTTGATAATGTTGCACTGTTGTTCTGGTGGTGGCATTTTTCCTCGAGTTGCACCAAATGCCTCATGGGTGGAGGATCTGCTTCTACGTTTTCTATGTTTCTTTTTCTTTATTGTTTATTTTTCTTTTTTGCTGCTCTCCACAATTTTTGTTATCTGTTTTCCAATTAGTTGCATATGTTTGTTTCCAGGTTTTCTTTTTAGTTTAACAATATTTTTATTATACTGCTGTAGTTATTCTTTTTCTTGTGTTTTGTTAGATCATGTTTATTTTTTATTTTATTTCTATTTATTGACGATGGCTATTTCTTGTGTGGAGATCGGGGTTTGTTTCTTGGATCAGAAGGTGTGAGGAGCTTATGGCGAAGTCGTCAGGATTGTTAGGGCAGGTAACAACCACTGCTGTGAATCGGAGAGGAGTGCTGGGAAATATCGCGTTCGTGGAGGAACGAAATAGCTTCGTGTGTTTGTTTATGATTCCGTTAATGTTCGTTTGTAGTATGTTTAGGGTATATTTTTGTGTTGATGTGTTTGTGTGTGACGAATGCAACTGTCGTTCTTTGTGTACTGGAGACTGTAGCGCTGGCGCATGTGAAGTGAAACCAAAGGCAGCATGTGTTCTATTTGATGGGTGTAGGTGTATGGTTTATTGATTTCATGCGTGAAGGGTACGTGTATAAGCAAGGGTTAGTCTCTAAGTGTTCAGATAATAGGAGGCGGTGTGGGGGGCAAGCGCCTGGATACTGTTCTCCTTATATGGAAGAAGAGGAAGAAGAAGAAGAAGAAGAATGCGAAGAAGAAGAAGAAGAAGAAGAATGCGAAGAAGAAGAAGAATGCGAAGAAGAAGAAGAAGAATGCGAAGAAGAAGAAGAAGAAGAAGAAGAAGAAGAAGAAGAAGAAGAAGAAGAAGAAGAAGAAGAAGAAGAAGAAGAAGAAGAAGAAGAAGAAGAAGAAGAAGAAGAAGAAGAAGAAGAAGAAGAAGAAGAAGAAGAAGAAGAAGAAGAAGAAGAAGAAGAAGAAGAAGAAGAAGAAGAAGGAGGAGGAGAAGAAGAAGAAGGAGAAGAAGAAGAAGAAGAAGAAGAAGAAGAAGAAGAAGAAGAAGAAGAAGAAGAAGAAGAAGAAGAAGAAGAAGAAGAAGAATAGGAGGAATAAGAATAAGAATAAGAATAAGAAGAATAAGAAGAAGAAGAAGAAGAGGAAGAAGAAAAAGAAGAGGAAGAAGAAGAAGAAGAAGAAGAAGAAGAGGAAGAAGAAAGAAAGAAGAAAAAAGAAGAAGAAGAAGAAAGAAGAAAGAAGAAGAAGAAGAAGAAGAAGAAGAAGAAGAAGAAGAAGAAGAAGAAGAAGAAGAAGAAGAAGAAGAAGAAGAAGAAGAAGACGAAGAAGAAGAAGAAGAAGAAGAAGACGAAGAAGAAGAAGAAGAAGAAGAAGAAGAAGAAGAAGAAGAAGAAGAAGAAGAAGAAGAAGAAGAAGAAGAAGAAGAAGAAGAAGAAGAAAAACAGGAATAAAGAAGGGGAAATAGTTGGAGAAAACTGGTAGAACAAATAGTAAAATTCTGGGCCCGATCCTGAGACCAGGTAGCGGCCTCTCGGGGCCACATTTTGTGGAGATGGAGAAGGTGTACTGCTTTGTGGTCTGATGAAGAATTTTGAGTTGCTTGATTGTTAATATAAGAACATAAGAATGAAGGAGACTGCAAGAGACCATAAGGCTTACACTAGGCAGCTGGAACTCTGGCATGCTTCTGTCTAATTTCTGTCTTCGTCTGGACTAGTGGAGCATTTACTTACAGATGCCAGATCCCAGAATACTTGGAATACCATTTCAATTAAGTTATTATATATTATTATTGTAGTACATCCTAGTCAGGGGACAAAAAAACTTTAAATATCTTTGTCCAATGTAGGTTACTGGCATTGGACAAGAGGGATAAGATATCGTAGTTGTACCGTTACACATTATTTGCTAAAACAAACAAAATATATTATTTGGCAGATGTCCTTAGAAACCTTTCTCCTGAGTTCTCTCACCACTGTTGCCGAGGAATAAAAAATCTAATATTCTCTTTGTTAACAAATGGATACCATGGAGATAGATACGATATAATTGCTGCAGCTAAAATAAAAGACAAAGAGCCACCCAGCCCGGAAGGGTTAAGACTCAGTTTTGATTTCTTTAGTGCAGTGGTTCCCAAGCCTTTCAGAAGTCCCCGGCACCCTTATTAGAAAATCTAAATTCTAGTTTGTCAGTATTGTGTTGATTCAACATTAGTGTAACAAAATTTTGTCCCTGGATAATATGAAAATACTCATCTTTACACTGATGCTGCTTTAATGAACAAAAATGGATGACAGAGAGAGTTGGTAATACGAAAATTATTTTTGCCCTGAATTTTGGCGGCGCCCTCAGTTGATCTCACGGCACTCTTTGGTGCCGCGGCACACAGGTTGGGAACCACTGATCTGGTGTATGTTGTCCCAAAAACGGGACATAACCCGTTCGTTATGTCTCCAAAAGACTGTTCCCCTGTGGCTTCAGACATAGCCTCAGGCC
>NC_134777.1:4049830-4059830 GCF_046742065.1 Oratosquilla oratoria
ATAGAATGTTGTTTAGACAAAGGGGAGTATGATAAGAAATTGAGTCTCAGACACGAAAGAGTGTTCAGGCATGGCCATGGTATGGGGTTCTCGAATATTCTAGATCGTTACTTTGAGAGCCAATGGCTCGCCCGGGAACCATTCAGTGTTGAAGAAACATTAGAGGCGAACGCCTTCTTCAGTTCTTGAATTCTTTTTCGATCTTGATCTTGATCTTGGAGGTTTTTGTTCAGGTTGTTTACATTGGTATCATCAATAACCTGACTCTACTTCCTTCAAGTCTGAGTTGATCATCTTCACCTTTCATTGCACCTTTCCCGATTCTTTATCTAGAAGTACTGTCCATAATTCACACTTTTAACATCCACAGGCTGATTTTACGTAATTCAACAAATCAATGGACAAGCTGGGAATGAAAATTGATGTTTAATGTATTTATGACTTAAAATTATACCATAGCTGACCTAGTATTTTTTCATTTGGCCTGTATGCAAGAACCCTCCTCCTTTTATTTTAGGTTGCCACCAAGCAATTTCATTCACGAAAAAAACTTGCTGATGATAAGGTTGTGGCGTGTTGTGAAAAATATTAGGTGTATTTAATTGTAACCTTTAAACGAGAAGTTGGTCCTCAGGCATGAATGGAAGTTACTGATTGTAAAAGAAAAGGCAAAATCTTTAATCTGTGAGATAAATGTTGAGACTTTACTCTTGGTAACGTT
This sequence comes from Oratosquilla oratoria, assembly GCF_046742065.1. NCBI lineage: Eukaryota > Metazoa > Arthropoda > Malacostraca > Stomatopoda > Squillidae > Oratosquilla > Oratosquilla oratoria. The sequence continues at coordinate 4,050,552 of NC_134777.1, forward strand.
TGCGTCAAGCGATCATATTTATGAAGAGGGTAAAACTCTGGAAGTAAAGGGGAACTGTGTTCAGTTTACTCCATATTCTTTTCTATTTGTATTCCTTCTGTCAATTCCCACACCTGTATCTAAAGACTTAGCCACGAGGGGGTAGTACTTAGTGTCTGAAATACGTCTGAGGTCTCTACCAGCTTTGTATTTACTTCATATTTTCTCATAAGGAGAATGAATAAATGATAATTACATCCCCTCCTACTCCTACATGGAAATAATCTCACATTTCCGCAATGCAAAAAAAAAAAAAAAAAAAAAAAAATCCTAACCAATGGCAACAATTATCATCGTTCGTTACATTCTCTCGTATTCCATGCTATCATGTGGGTGAACTTGACCCATTCCCATTTTCTCATAACCTCCAGTGACCTTCCTTGACATGTTACATGACTTAGCAGGACGTTGTTTGTAGTTTGATACTTATTTTTTGTGTTCTTTAATGTTGGCGAAACGGGATTTTCATCTTCCATCAGATCGGTTGCAATGGAAGAACGTCCACTAAGAGGCAGGTAGCTGCTCTATAGGCTTGGACTGTTGGGGAAACAGTCGTTGTTGGGAATTAGAGAGAATTGCGGGATTCCAACCTACAACTAAGCGAATCGGAGGCCAGCATGATTCTGATTACGTCACCAGGTAGAGAGGATGCGAAAAAAGCCCCACTGGTCGAATGAATATATATGTACATAAATCTAGTACGTATAATGGCTCATAAATCCTCAGATAGCTTCCACGCTTTCAATCTGGATAACAAAGCTTCACTAAAAAAAAAAAAAAAAAAAAAAAAAAAAAAAAAAAAAAAAAAAAAAAAAAAAAAAATATATATATATATATATAAAAAAAAATATATATATATAAATATATATATATAATAATAATAATAATAATAATAAGTAAATAAATGAATAAAATAAATTAATAAATGAATGAATAAAATAAATGAATAAATAAAATAAATAAATAAATAAAACAAATAAATAAATAAACAAATAAGAATAAATAGATGAAAATAAATGGATAAATAAATATATACATAAATAAAAAAAAAAAAACACCAGTTCTAACTTCAATAAAAACTATAAACTAACCTCCTGAAGTTAAAGTTATTCCCTAAGATAGTTTGAAGTTCATACGCTATTCGGTTTCTTCTCAACCTTGCTCCTGAAGAACCTTAATCTTGAAAGTCTTTGGTGGATAGGCCTTGACCTCGCCTGCCCTTCCAGGCATGCAACAATTCGAGACGGCTGTTTCCAGTTTTGTTCGTTCGTGGCACAGGGAGGCGATTCTTCACGATTTATGACCCACGCGTGAACACTGTACGATATGTTTGGTAATAAAAACAGAAACAAGAACTAAGCAATATTCTAGAGAAGGAAAAAGGTAGAGGGGGGAAATAGCGAGGGAGTTAGGAAAGAATTAAACAATATCTTTTACCTATAGCTGACTGACGCAATGAGTTTGGTGGAGTACCTGATACGGCAAGTCAGACGACAGTTGTAATAACGCTGTGCTAATGTGTTGTGGTAACAGTAAGAACCATTTCTTTGTTTATTTATTTATTTATTTACTTATTAATTAATTTATTTATTCATTCATTTATTTATTTTATTTATTTATTTAATTGTTTATTCATCTATTTATTTATTTATTCATTCATTTATTTATTTATTTATTTATTTAATTGTTTATTCATCCATTTATATATCTAATTATTCATTCATCTATTTATTTATTTAATTATTTATTCAGTTATCTATTCATGTATTCATCTATTTATGTATTCATTTAGTCATTTATTTATTGCTTATCTATTTATCTATTTATTTACTTATCCTCACACCTTCTCACCAGACGCCTGTTAGGTCAAAGCCTGTCAGCTACCGGTTTCTTTGTCTATCTATTTATCTATTTGATAATTTATTTAATTTATCTATTATCTATTTTAGGAGTGTCTTTCACTGATGATTCGTGGACACACGGTTTAGATGCATGACTGTGTGTTTGATCTATTGCGATAGCGCTCGTGATTAAAAATATATTTTTTCATATATTTGGTGATAAGATTTTCTCTATGCTTCGTGCTGTGTAATTTTGCATGACCAACTTTTTGTTTTTCGTTAGAGTAGATTTCAAATAAAACAAGAAATAGACAAAATGTGTTGGAAAATGTATATACATGTCCTTATACATACATAGATGTATGAATACTCGTGTATAACAGCTTCGTATTTTTTGGTGTTTTTTTTTTCAGCTCGTTTAACCAAAGCTGTTTCGTTCATCAGTGGTGAACTGACTGTCTGGAATTGCTTAAAAGCCTGTCCCTTTCGGTTTCAATCCCATATTATGACTTGAAAACAGCTTACAATGGTTTACAGTGGTTTACAATGGCACCCCAGAGGATGTTTTGGTTCATGCTGCTTTGGATGTTTTGGTTCGTGCTGATGTCGGATACACAAAAAAGGGTCGGTTGGTTGGAAGAAGGGGGCAGATCAAACAAGTAAACAAAAATAACGCATTGGCAGGCATTACCAAATATTGCTTAGATCTAATAAATATTTTTTTTTCACGCAATAAAAGAATGGAAAGTACATGTATTTTGTCGTTGAGTTAGATCTGGCAAGCTTCGGGAAGATACCCGGTCCGTTTGCACTCTCCCTAAGCAAGCAGGGTAGTTTCGGTTACGTCTAAATTTTCCGAGAAGAGAACCTCGTCATCCTATGCATGGGCAAACCAACCTTCCACTTCAGTTCGTCTAAGATGAATAAAATCTCAAGCGCTAGCTAAGATACTATTCCTTAAGAAGACGGATTCGTCTTCTCAATAAGTAAAGGATCAGTCAATCCCTTAGACCGTATGACGCTCTTTAGACTTTCTTGTTCCGGACAACGCCTGAGTGTGTTAGCAGCCAAGAAACAGATCATTGGTAGAAGGATAAATCTCTATCAGGTCTTTCTAGCTGATCCCCTTCTTGAAGCAGTTAGAGTCCCGTTTTCCCCGTCTCTGTTTCGCAGATTTTGTACTGGCCAACGCCAGGCTAGACTACGGGGAGGAAGGTTTAAAGTCGATAGACTTTTTCTGGTGGACCTCATCTCGAGGCCTGTAGCAGAGGGAGGAGGGGGTACGGCGAGAAGAAAAGAGGTTTGAGCGAGAGTCGTCCTTTACTCGGATGGGTCAGAATTGAACTGATTTTAGATGTGGCCCGAAGGCGATATATATATCGCATAGGCAATTACACGTGGTGATTGACTACTCATAATTACATCGAATTAAGTCACATCGGGTCGCATGGTCTCAGGTAGGTGTGTACTCATGCGCAATGCTTCCTTTCTGATGCCACATGGTGAATCGTACCACGTGGCATCAGACACTGAACTGATTTTACATGCGGCCCGCGTGGGAAATCACCTATGGTGCGTAACTACTCATAATTACATAGGATTGAGTCACGTCGGGTCACATTATCACAGGCAGGTGTGTGCTTACGTCGCAGCGCGTCCTTTCTGGTGCCACGTGGTCAATCGTACCACGTGGTTCTTACAATACTCTCCCCTCAAAGTTGCCTTGGCTTGAGAGAGCAATCCGCTCGAGAGGAGCTGACCGAGGGCCATCTCCGCTGCAGACATGATGAGGCTGTCCCATATGGCTCAGTGAGCGATGTACGTCGTAATATCTAGCGTCGATAGCGGTGGCCGTAGTTGGATGAGATGCGGTTTGCAGTGGCGTCGAGATGGGCCGCTTTGGGAACAACGATCTGAGAGCCATCTCTGCTGGAGACATGTTGATGTTATCTCAGATGGTTCATTGAGCGGTGGGCGTAGGGTTATCTAGCGTAGATGGCGGCGGCCGTAGTTAGTTGCGATGCGGTTTGGAGGAGCTTAGAGGCGAATATTGCTGCGCAGACCAGACGGCTGTTGACGACGTTGACCAGTAACTTGTAATGAGTGGGAGAGTCAGCATCGAGGAGAGGCATCCTGACATCTGCCAGGATGAAGTTCCAAGAGTCGTGGTGATTCCCAAAAATGAAATGCAGGCGTTTGCAACTTTAAGTGGCGATGGTGATGCCGTTGGCGGCGGTGAGCCTTATACCTTGGGGTCCCAGCGTAATGCTGCGGAGGTAGGAGAGATAGAACTGCAAGCGTCGGTACGAGGAAACAACGCTTGGAAGAGCCATATCTGTCGGAGCGTGTCAATGCTCCTGCTGGTTTCGTCTGCTTTGGATTGTAGGCGGGTTAATGGACAAAATTGTGAGGTATATTGTTAATGTCCCCCAGTGGCTGTTGGGAGAGTTGGAGCGGTGGTGGTGGCAGCAGCAACTAGTGACGGATCCATGGTCACTCCGGAGCCACCAATGTATCGGGGTTGGGGGTTGGGGGCTACGACGAAAAGAAAAGAGGTTTTAGCGAGGGTGATATATATATATATATATATATATATATATATATATATATATATATATATATATATATATGTACATACTGCGTGAACAATCACCTGTGATACGTAATTACTCATAATTACATAGGGTTGGGTCACGCCGGGTCGCACTGTCACAGGCAGGTGTGTGCTCACGTCGCAGCGCGTCCTTTCTGGTGCCACGTGGTCAATCGTACCACGTGGTTCGTACAGGCCCAACGCATCATTTAGGGTCCCGTGTCTTCTTCTTTGGAACAGACATTGTTATATTGGTTCTTTCAGAACTGATTGAAAATCATGAGATTGATGCCCAGCGCTCGATACCAGTGTTCTTTATATTCTTACCCCAACTCCCTGACCTTGAAACCTCCTTGAGCTCATGTCATCTGGGACCAACAACGGGTACGTACAAGTGCTGGTCCTTGAACAAGGACATCAAAGAGAAGTACCTCCAATCTGCTCACCTTCATATCCCGTCAGCTCCTTTACCCCCATCTGGAGGTATAGCTCCGAGGGGCAGCCACTCGGTATCAGGATCAGGCCCAATATCTTTGACAATTTTGACTGTTTCATACACCTTTTCAAACAAGGAGAGCTTGTAATTGAGGAATGTTCCCGTCACCCTACTCCTATACATTAGTGATATAGAAACAGTCCCACTTTTTTACAACATGAAAAATAAAATATGATAATAATAATAATAATAATAATGATTATTATTATTTTTACTCTTATTGATATCATCTTTTAATTCTTTTTCTTCTTCTTTTTGTTTTTGTTTTTGTTTTTGTTTTTTCTTTTTTCTTTTTCTTTTTCTTTTTCTTTTTCTTTTTCTTTTTCTTTTTCTTTTTCTTTTTCTTTTTCTTTTTCTTCTTCTTCTTCTTCTTCTTCTTCTTCTTCTTCTTCTTCTTCTTCTCTTCCTCTTCCTCCTCCTCTGGGGGGTTAGATTTAACTCTATCTATTCCTGCCCTTATATTTTTATTTCAGATGCTATCAAATTATTTGATTCATCTTTGTGGCATTCATGTAGCAAAGATGTTAAATCCTATCTAGATTAGCCCTTACTTGCAGGGTGACATTTCTCTTCTTTTCTTTCCTGACTGTCTGCCACCAGGCTATTTCTTTCATCTCTGTGGCATTCCTCTTTTGTGAACAAAATCTTTTATATTTCCATCCCAAGAAGACAATCCAGGTTAACTTTCCACGATTCAAAATCTCCTACGGGCATTGATTTACTTATGCACCGGTATCATTGGAATATGGCCCGTGGGAGCCGTTTTCTTGAAACACGTATAGTACTCTTGAGAAACATAAAAAATTAATTGTTTTTTATCTTCTCCTTCTTCTTTAAGCTATTGCTTGGGTCAAAGGTTCCTACCAAGTTCTTTGTTATTGTTTCACATTTACATAAGGCTCAAAGAGAACAAGTTTGCAGACTGCAAATGGTTACCTGTAGATTCCAGAGGAGAGTGTTTGAAATTCCAGACCCTGTGCATGTATAAAGACCCCAAAAGGACGCATAAAGGGCCGGTACGTGCACAGATTCTTAATTCATTCCGTGTCGACTTTCACTTAGCTTTTTTGTTGTGGCTGTCCCTAGAGGGTTCTATTCATCCGTGTTATACTCTATGGCAACGCAGGTATTAAGATGAAGATTTTATCGCGGAAACCGATCTATTACCCTTGCCCTATGTGCTTGGAGGGACAGGGGCAAGTGACAATCACCGGTTGACACTAGGAATTGACCCAGGGATCGTGTAGTTGTGAAACTATGTTGAAACTAAATGCACTACTGGGTAATAAGAATTTCCTACCTGTAGGAAATTCCACGTTTATTAATTTTCACTGACCCCTATTCTATCAATGGGGTGCAGCACAACCGTCAGGACTAATACAAACATCAACAGTGACACCTACACCTACAGGGTGGTCCGAATGTTTTATTACTCCTACCAATAGAGGTACAAGTATTACAGTAATACAAAATACACGTCCTGGATCAAGTTTATTTACTGCAAGAACAACAGAACAAAATAATAGTTTATGTTCCCATCGTAGTATTCGCATCTTCGGAGGAGCTGGTTTGCCGAATCTTTCAGTGACGTCATGTCGCACAGCCCCCCCCATGCTGGAACAATAAAATGAACACCAGTTCCAGCACCAACATCAACACAAACACCACCATTCTCCTGTAATACTCAAGACTTTGTACCATACTCCAGTTACCTCCTTTCGCAACGAGTAGTATTTGCTTCGTTGTGGTCACTGCCTCAAGATATTATTCCGCTAATGACAGCTGTTTGTTTATTTGTTTGTTTACCCTTTTTTGCGCGTTTGTTTTCCTTTGTACATTTTGTCGGTTTATTGGTTGTATGATTGTTTGTATGTAAGACTAAGTGGGAAATTTATTCACTTCTTCAAAAATAACCTAAGAGAAACTTAGAAGATTTATAAGAAATTCAAAATCAATGAAACACTAGGACCCAACTGTTAGCACCCAAGAGTTTTTGAAAAAAAAAAAAAAAATCCTATTAGGAATTATAAAAAATAATCTACCACGACTAGTGACGTGCCACGATAATGGTAATTAACAAATATTACTCATATTAAATATATATATATATATATATATATATATGTATATATATATATATACATACATATATATATATATACATATACATATATATACATACATATATATATATATATATATATATATATATATATATATATATATATATGTATATATAATCTAACCCACAAAAGTGCAGGGCAACATACCTGACCACGATAATAGGAAAATTATAGAAACAACTGTAAGAGATACCACAGAGCGTCACTTATAAAGCAAAACTGTGGACTATTTACTGTTTTCAATGTCGATAATTATATTAACCTGTGCGCAGTAGCAAGTAATGACTCATATCCAATTAATACACAAGGAAATTCGGACATAGTAAATATGGTCTCGAAAGTAGCTAATGAAATTCAACCTGATAGTAAGGTTATGCATATATGTTGAAATAGTATTAAGTACGAGTACAAATTATTTGGAAAAAAAATAAACGAAGTGTTGATTGGAAAAGATCTTGGTGAAATTATCAGTAACGATTCAACAAAAACCCACTGTGTTGGATAAGAAGAAATTAAATAAATGAATTCCATATATTTCGATCACGGACTGTGATCCTCTTCAGTGGAATACGAAGAGGAATACAGTCCGTGATCGAAATATATGGAATTCATTTATTTAATTTCATCAGTAACGATCTTAAAATATCTTAGAATTGTATTTCTGTCTTAGAGTAAGAAAATGAGATTCTAAGATAAGTAGCTAGAGTTTTTAATTTCAAAAGCTTAGCTCTTATTATCCAATTACATGGATCACTGATTTGCCTGAACTTTGAATAAATATTTTTTCTTATGGTTTCCAAAGCTCATTAAAGATATTGGCAGATTAGAAAGAGCGCAGCGGTGGGCAACAAAATTCACACCAAATACAGGGAACAAACCATACGAAAACAGCTTAAAATATGTAAACCTCTTCTCTCTCTCTCTCTCTCTCTCTCTCTCTCTCTCTCTCTGTATATATATATATATATATATATATATATATATATGTGTGTGTGTGTGTGTGTGTGTGTGTATAGATAAAAATGTAAACGTTGGACTCGTCAAAATAAGTTTATTCCTACGTTTCGAACCCTGCCCGGGGTTCGTCTTCAGGAATATACAGATATACCAGATGGAATCAATATAAAGGGGTACGTGTGCCGCCATGGGAAAGATCTCCCAAGCGACTGCTACTCGCCAGACAGTACATTCATCACCAGGTAGGACACCAGTTCACACAAACCCATACACACATACATATACAGATATATACATATCGTTAAAGTAAATATAGATGAATGAATGAATATAATATCTGAAGAGACAGCATCGTCCAATCGAGTAAATTGACAATCACATAGAAAGGAGAAGGAGCGTTTAAATGTCAATGAATAAATAAAATAAACCGAAGAGACAAAATCCCCCAGCTAGTGCATTGTAGCATGTTGTCCACCTTAAAAAAAAAAAAAAAAAAAAAAAAAAAAAAAGGCCACGTGGTCAGGAATCAAGCAAAAAGGCAATAATCAAGCCCAGAAATGAAACCATCACGAGGAGGGGCGAAAGGAAAAGTCAAAGTGCTGTACCACCTATAGGAGGGACAACACATCACTGCCAGGTCGTGTGCCTTCTGTCCAGCCTGTCCCTAGTGCCCTCGTAAATGGGGGTTTAAGTTGACGCATCTATCAACGCTAGCCTGGTCATTTGATCAAACTTCTAAAAATAGCCTCACACCTTTACCGGCCCCTTTATACTTGATTCCTGCATTCTGCCAATCCATTTTGTGTTGTTGGTCTTCGCAGTGTCTCAGTATCGCCGAGTTCATATCCCTCATATTCACTCCCCTCCGATGTTCTTGTAGTTATGTCGCCAACTTCTTACTTGTCTCTCCTACATAATGGGCCATCGTACACCACCCTCATCTGATTGGCTACACTTTCTACATCTTTCACCTTCGTCAAAGCCCCATGCTGTGTGTTCATCAGTTTGCGCGCCACTTCTACTCTGTGTTTTCTTAGCAGTCTCGCTGTTACCCCTGATGCCCCTTTCACATACAGTATCGTAATTCTCGACGTGTTACGGTTTCTCTCGCTCACTGTGTTATTCTCCTGTGTCGTCGTCCACCTCTTCACCACTGATCTGGGGTACCCATTGTCTCTAAATTCCTTTCTAAGGTGGCTTTTCTCCTTCCTGATGTTCTCACTCGTGGAA
>NC_134777.1:4067330-4102330 GCF_046742065.1 Oratosquilla oratoria
GCTTTGGACGGGATTCGAACCCGGACCGCCATAGCGGCAGCCGGGAACTCTACCGTTGCGCCACGAGTCGTGTGTGTGTGTGTGTGTGTGTGTGTGTGTGTGTGTGTGTGTGTGTGTGCATACGCATATGTGTCTGTGTGCGAGCATGCATACGTAAGTACATTAAATGAACGAAAAGGAGGAAGAGGAATAGAGAAGGACACAGTGTGTAATAAAGGACAAGAAATATAGATGTGAGAAGTAGAAACAGGGAGAGAAAAAGGAAGAGGAAGAGAGGAAGGGAGGGAGGAAACGGGAATGGAGGAGGAAAAGAAGAAAGAAGAGAGAGAAGAGAGGCAACCGTGAGCGTATGAACAATGAACGCTACAGATTATCAGGACATTGGGCCAATTTCGGAACTCAAAAATTATATTTTTTTCCTGAATCTGAATGAGCAAATTGAGGAGAAGATTGGAGAATGGGGGGAGGGGGGGGACATTGGCGGAGGCCTGTATTGTGACCCAAAATTGATTTTGAGCGCCGTGTACATACAATGCAGGGAATCCAAATTAACCACTTTATTTACCAAGTGGGTTCCAGGGAAATGAATAAAATAGCCTGGTAGCAACCAGAATGAAGAAAAGAGTCCTTATACTGAAATGTTAAACTGAATAGGCTCTAAGCGTTTCGTGGAGTGCATTTCTTATACACGGGTGGATTAATCAATGTATATATGCACGGTATACCCATCTCGAACCAATCCTAAAGCTTATTCATAGTCCCGTAGTTTGCCATCCCTACCGCCACCATTACCATCACGCTACATGTTCGACAACTACTACCATTGCCATATCATCCCTTCCACCATAACTTGACCACAGTACTTCCTGACACCAATTTGTGGGCTGATGTGTATTCATGGCTTTGAACTATCACCACCGCTGCGATTATTCACGCTACCTTCATTTCGCCACGCGCCTCCATACAATACAAGTTGATTATTCCCGTTCTGGACCCTCACTTCAGGTTTCACTGCACAGTAACTAATAAAAGTTTGGGGCACTTTGTTTGATTTCGTCATTCGAACGTGAAATCTTTTTCAGACGGCGAGTTGTTCGTGTGTATTGATTCTTGTGAATTACACGGGTTTCTGTTACAGGGCTACACGCAAACTCGCCCTCCAGAAAGGATGGTAGTCTAAATGCTGAACCTACACGAAACCCGCACCGAACTTTTGAATGAAGGTTTGTGTCTCCTCCACCTGTAAGTATTACAGTTGGTGTCAAACGAGGAGCTGTGGGAAGCGCATGTTTGGTACATTTAGATTTAAGAAGGAAATAGGCAAGAATTGGTTTACTAATAGGGTGGTCGATGAATGGAATAAACTTAGTAACCCTGTAGTAAGCGCTGAAACTATTAGTTATTATAAAAAACGATTAGACAACTTTATGGATGGGGATGACAGGTGGTGATGGATACGGAGCTGCCTAGTGTAGGCCTTATGGTCTTTTGCAGTCTCCTTTATTCTTATGTTCTTATGTTCTTATGTTCTTATGTACATTTGTGACATGAACGACTGTTTTATTGTCTAATCCAGTGGTTATCATCCGTGGCCCCTTGGGAGCTCATAGAGTCTCAAAAGTTTCAAAAGTGGGACCACGATTCGGAAACTAGTGGTTGTTAGTGGATGCACAGCGGTTAACTTTAGTGATGAAGTGGTCTCATGCAGGCTAAGGAACAGCAATACATTAGTGTGGCATACATGAAAAAACGTGTTGAGAACCACTGGTCTAATCGACTTCGTAGCAAAAGTCATTGACGAGAAGAAATACGTCTCGACTTCTGCATCACAAATACATACATACATATATATATATATATATATATATATGTATATATATATATATATATATATATATAGATAGATATATTACATATTACTGGTGAAACAAACTTTATTTCAGCCTCTGAGAAAGCAAATAAGATTCTAGGACTGATTGCGCGATCTTTTGATTTCAAAAGTCCATCACTCATTAACAAGCTATATAAATCGTTAGTTCGTCCACATTTGGAATATGCTGTTTCCGTATGGTCACCGAATCTCATTAAAGACATTGACAGACTGGAAAAAGTACAACGGCGAGCCACAAAACTGATTCCAAATATAAAAAATAAATCATACGAAAATCGATTAAAACATATGAATCTGTTTTCCCTAAAAAAGCGTAGACTCAGAGGTGACTTGATACAGGTCTTTAAGATTTTAAAGGGAATTGACAACATCAAAAGTGACCAAATTTTCACATTGAATGAGAATCAGACAAGAAACAATGGTCTTAAACTGTCCGGAAATAGATTCAATTTGGAAGTAGGTAGAAACAACTTTGCCAACCGTGTAGTTAATGAATGGAATAAACTTCCTGCACAGGTAGTGCAATGTAGTTCAGTTCGAAGCTTTAAGAATCATTTAGATAAACACCTAAGCAAGATGCTGTAATGATTATGATTTATTTTATATTATATTTTTTTGTTTTGTTATCATTTGTCTGTCTGATTTTCATTTATTATTAGTTATATGTCAATTTATTATTATTTACTATTTACCTGTTTGTTTATTATTTAACTATACCTATGCATTTATCTATGTATTTTATTTGTTATTTACATTATTATAGTTTTTATTTATTATTTTATTATTATTATGATTTTTTTCGCATCCGACCTAGATATGTACCAAAAGGTCTCCTGTCGGCATGCTTCGCCTTTGTAATCCTTTGTAATTTCTGGTGGTTTCTACTTTTCCCGCAAGAGACTTATAGACTAATTGAAGTTCGTTCATTCCGTGGACTTTGGGTTTAGTTTTCAGTGATTACTAGAAGCTGCTTATGTGTTTACGTATATATGTGTATGTGTGTGTGTATGGGTATATATATATATATATATATATATATGTATACACATTCACACACACACACACACACACACACACACACACACACACACACACACACACACACACACACACACACACACACACACACACACACACACACACACACACACACACACACACACACACACACAACACAACACACAGGCTGAACTAATAAAGAAGGAAAGGATGAAAGATACAATGTTGTTACTTCTTCAGCTCCGAGGTTGAACAAGCTTTGTCAGTGGAGTCAACCTTCTTTTCTATTCCTTCCTATTTTCGAAACGCCATTGTTTCTCAGTTCTTCAGGACCCACATGCCTTTCTAATGCTTCTTCTATTTCATTCTGTTTCCTCGTTCTTCCTCTTTTTCTTCTTCCCCTGGATCTCTTCCTCTCTCTTTTCTTGTCATTTATTTTTTAATTTTGTCTGTTCTGATTTTCTTGACCATATATCTCAATATTAGGATTTTTGGTCCCTGTAAGTTATTTCTTTCCTTTGTTGTTGTCGCCCCTGCCTGGTGCATACACTGGTGTGGGAATAGATTAAAAATAATCCCTTTACTTTCGTAATTATGTACTCATCTTTGAACAAAGGGTATAAAGACGCTAAAATATTGGTATTTTATACATTTTTTTCTGTGTTTTTGATGGTATCTACTTCATTTGAAAACGTACTCCCAATATATCTTACTCTTTCTAGATTTCTTATGGATGTTTTCTCTATGAAATTTTTTATTTTTTCCATTTTTTCTTGTTATGCGTAGTGTCTACATTTTCCATTCATTCATTATTTCTTTATTCATGTCTCTTATCGGTTCATGCAGATATGTCATCCATGTAAATAATCATATTCATTTCCCTTATGTTTATGAATTGATTTAATATTATGCTTAATTTGTCCATGTAGGCTATAAAAAGAACTTTTTATATTTTATCAGGTATTACAAATACATGAGTCTTGTGAAACTGTTATTGCTTTCCTTAAAAGGTCCCCTTAGTCAATACTTTCTAATCAAATCCATCGTAGAGTACATAAAACTAAATCGAACATCTGTTTTAGATCAATGAAGGCTCCATACATACGCAATCAAATTTCCAAGCCTTTTTGATTACCATCATTAAATAAAAAATCAGTCTTACTGTGCTTATTACCTTTCTTTTCACTGTTATCCCAATTGTTGTTAAGTTACTTCTCTTGTTTTTTCTTTTTTTTTCAAGTAGTGAATGTGAGTTTTTTATCATGTGGGTAATAGGAGCAAATGCCTTATAATTTTCACATTTTGAATGTCACCTTTATTTTTGATTAGATCATAGCCCTGCCCCAACCTTCTGAAATACACTCGTTCTCATATAACTTCTTCAATAACTTCTCCTTTAATAACCTTGGCACCTCTTACATTAGTAATTCCGCATCTATTCCACTGTAATATGGAGACTAGTTCTTTTATAGCTTTCATGGCCAATACAAATTCTTCTTCTGTTATCATTTCTTCATCCCCTTAATATCCTATTTTTTTTCTTTAATATATACTGAATGATTTTTAGTTCTTAATTTGTGTTCCTTATTCACAATATCTTGGAATATTTTGCAAATGCATTATCTATTTTTCCGCTTTCATCTTTAATGAAAATGGTGTTATTTGTGGGTTTCCCATAGGCTTTAATTAATGAAATACTCTTTTCTTATTTAAGGTTCACTTTAAGCTCTGCCAGGTTTTTACTCCATCCTATATTTGTATTTATTCATTATTTGCGTTGTTTCCTGCTTCTATATATATATATATATATACATATATATGTATATATATATATATATATATATATATATATATATATATATATATATACCTTGTGTTTAAAAGTTTTGTGTCAAGTACTTTTTTTTTTTTTTTTTTTTTACATGTCTACTTCAGCCCACTTGTACCCTATTATTTCTTCAGCCACCTTTGTTATAGTGTTTTCCAGTGGTGACCAGTCTATTTCCTCCTCTGTTTTGGGCTACCTTATCATTGATTTTCTTTTTATCTTGATCCATCATTTTTAGTTTTGAATTATTCATTAAATCTGTTTTTACTATTTTCCATTTATGAATCCTAATCATTTACACAGGAACCATAAAAATGTCAGCACACAAATGTTTATGAACTGAATTCAGCTTGACTCAGATAAAATTAAATTCTCATCATTATTCTTTAGCCTATGATTTCTGATCAAATTGTCCTGAAATGCTATTTTGCTTGTTTCTGGTGTAGCTATGTTCATCTTTGTAGAATCTATTTATTATTTCTAAAAAAAATTCTGAAACAAAAATCAGTGTACTGATGGTTTCTTTTCCAAATGGTCTGTTTACAGTTTGTTCTCTCTGCATGCCTACTCTTGCATTGAAATCACTCATTAATATTTGTTCTTGATTAAATAGTTATCTAGTGTATCTATGAATTCTGTTTTTTCTTACTGTAGTGCACATGATATGGTTTAACGTCATAAATACCCCCCCCCCCTCACAGAGGACTTTGTAGCGTGGAATTTAATGAACCATGCCCTTGGTTCAACATCACCGGTGGCAGGATTCGAACCGCCATCCCCTCGACCTTCGCCGCAACTAACGACGCCCTAACCCGCTCAACCAGCGTGCTTCAACTGACAAATAACATATTCACTCATTTCTATAACACAGGGGAACACTTTTTCAGTAACTTTGAGTTGCATTGGATATTTTAACGGATTTTGAAAGAGTTTTAGGCGCTGATTTCAAATCTGAAATTAGTTTTTCTCTACAAGCTCTAGTTTGTATGCAATTTGAGGTTAATGAAATTGTACATATGTGAACTTGCGTAAACCATGTATAAGCATTTTAACGTCCATATATATAGATAGCTTCTAATATTTTGATCATTCTTCTTTTGTTTCAGTTCAAACATGGCTTCCAGAATGAGATATCATTGCAGAAACAAGCCTGATGCCTTCTGCTACATATGTGGATGCTACACACTCAATCGTCAGAGACGTAACATATCCTCGTTCGTCAAGCGTGCCTACAAGGCATATTTTGAAGTTCATCTTGGTGATCAAGACAAGCAATGGGCTCCTCATGTTGTGTGCCACAATTGTGAGGAAATGCTTCGAGACTGGACCAAAGGAAAACGCAAAGGTCTGCCTTTTGGAGTTCCAATGATTTGGCGCGAACCCACCAACCATGTAACTGACTGTTATTTCTGCATGGTAAACACAACGGGTGTTGGGAAGAAAAACCGACATAAGATTACGTATCCGAACATTCCCTCAGCTATTCGGCCTGTTCCGCACTCTGAAGAAGTACCTGTTCCAGTTTTCAAAGGCTTGCCTTCATTGGACGATAAAGACATTGGACATGATACAAGCCAGCAAGACAGTTGTGACAGTGAATTGTCAGAAAAGTGTTCACAATCGGAGGACTGTTCTTCAGACACTGAACCTTTCCCCGTCCCTAAGCCTCTTCCCCAGGCTGAACTGAATGATTTAGTGCGGGATTTAGGTCTTTCAAAGAAAGCAGCAGAGGTTTTGGCATTAAGATTACAAGGCAGAAATCTTGTTGATCACTCTGTTAAAGTATCATATTTCAGAAAGCGTGACCAACTTTTTGTGACCTTCTTTTCAAAAGACAGACAGTTTGTTTACTGCCATGACATCCCAGGGCTTCTCAAAGAACTGGGTGTACCTTACTATAGTCCTGCTGAATGGAGACTCTTTTTAGACAGTTCAAAACGCAGTCTAAAGTGTGTTCTATTACATAATGGCAATGTTTATGGAGCAGTACCTGTCGGTCACTCAGTGCATTTGCGGGAAGACTATGATGATATGAGAATGGTCATGGACTTATTAAAGTATCATGAGCACAATTGGATAATTTGTGTAGACTTAAAGATGGTCAACTTTCTTCTTGGACAACAGAAAGGTTTCACCAAGTTTCCATGTTTCCTCTGTATGTGGGACAGCCGAGCACGAGACAGACATTGGGTCCAGAAGGACTGGCCTATTCGTGACACCCTTGAAGCAGGCATGCCAAATATCATACAAGACCCAATTGTAAACAGAGATAAGATCATCTTTCCTCCTCTTCACAATGAAACAATTTGTCAAGGCACTGGAAACCGAAGGTGAATGTTTCCAACACATCATCACAGCTTTACCAGGGTTATCATTTGAGAAGATCAAAGCAGGCGTGTTTGATGGCCCACAGATTCGAACCCTAATTCGTGATGATCAGTTTGTTGCTAAGATGACCGCTTTAGACAGGGCAGCATGGTTATCCTTTGTGGCAGTCGTTCAGAACTTCCTTGGAAACAATAAGGCGGAGAACTACAGTGAACTTGTGAACAGAATGCTCCTCGCTTTTCGTGATCTCGGGTGCAACATGAGCATCAAGCTTCATTTTTTGAACAGCCACCTTGATCAGTTCCCTGACATACTCGGGGCTGTGAGTGACGAACAAGGAGAACGATTCCACCAAGACCTAAAGATAATGGAAGAACGCTACCAAGGGCGCTGGGACAAAAGTATGATGGCTGACTACTGCTGGAGCATTAAACGAAATTGCCCAGATGAAATGTACAAACGCAAAAGTTACAAACGCAATTTCCTGCCTGAAAAAATACACAAAGAAATTGATAAGCTTCCATCAGCCATGGTGATGTTCTGAAGGATGCTAATCTAACTTTGGGATAGATGTTCTGTTAATGTTCTGTTTCTTTTGCCTTAATAAATGTACAGAAATGGCTTTCATACTGTTTTAAGATTCAAGTGAACAAAAGAATTGTGGCTGATATTGCAATTTCCTATAATAACGAAAATTTAAAAAATAAATAAAAATGTCAAATTGCATAAAATCTGTAGCTTGCAGACAAAACCCGACTTCAGATTTGAAATCAGCACACTCAAGTTGACTATAGAAAAGTATTTTTTTAAATGCAACAAAATGAGTGTTCCCCAGTGTAATCAGTAAGTATATAACTACCCTTTCATTTATCAACTGAACTTCTTTAATAAATAATGATAACCTTGATTCTATGATCATGCTCATTCCATACATTTTCTTTCCAAATTTATCTCATTGTAACATAATAACTACTTCCCATTGCCTAATATATAAATCTTTATATGTTCCATGAAGTTTAAAATCCCTTTGTCTTTGTAGTCAGCAATGTTTGTTGTTCCACATCTGATTTTGAATTCTTCAGCTAACGTAGCCCTTAATCTTTTCCAATATTATATCGATTATTCGAGGATGTCTCTTGCGAGTTGGAGACAATGTTTAAACACCACCAGCTTACTAGAATTGTCATAAAAAAATTCAGATCTCCATTAGACAGTAGATAGTACAAAGTAACCTCCCTTACCCCCCTCAAAAAAAGAAAGAAAGAAAGAAAAAAAAAAGGGACTAAAGGTTGTACAACGGATTCCACAACAAGCAACACTCTCATCTGGGTTCTTCAACCATTTTCTAATTGATATCCCAGCACCAGATCTACAACATGGTTCCAAATTGCCCACCTATAAAAATGACCTAAAGACAAAACGCACCAGAGCAAATACAACATATCTGCTAGGAACACCCAAACCTAGTTAGACAAACTAGAACAATGGCTTAGAAAAATATTACAGAGTTCTCTTCTAAAACAACCACTAGAAACATTCACTCCAGACAACCAGGAATCAAAGAAACATCCTGTAGTAAAACTGAAAGGTCATATCTTTCTACTGGGAAATAATTGAAGACTTTTGTGCCTCACTTTTTATACTCACATGACCTTCAGGCCTCACAACAAAGATCTGAGAGAGAAAATGAACTTGAAAATGAAAATACCAACATCATTTGCAAGTACAGTCTTTGGAAAGTAGCAAGAAAATCTAGTAACTCTAGGAAAACATATATGGACACCTTACTAGATATGCAACATTGAACTTTGAATATGATAGGATGTTCCAAAACCATCCAAGTAGAACACCTGTACACAAAAGACAAAATTCTACCCATAGATTATCATATGACAATGATAGGTACACAGTTCAACGCAAAAACTATCAACCATGTTCACCCATCTCATTACCTAATACAAGCACAACCAACTAGAAAAAAATACACTAGTAGCATACCACTGAAACATCTACAAAAACTTTCCACCTGCACCACACTAAACATGTGTACAATAACACATTGTAATAGAAAGAAATAGCAACAACAACGCTCCAAAACTGATCACCTAACATCCTTCTCCATCAAACTCCTTCAGACATTCACGCTGCAGAAAAATCCCTCCTAAGAGAAACAAGATACAGACTAGCACAACTGCGGTCGGGTCACCAGCCAGTACTAAGACAATAAAAGCCCAGAATAGGCTTGGCCACAAAAACAAACATTTCGAAATGAAACCATCATACAGAAAAGATCGAACACTACATCTCCCACTGCCATACCCTAACAATATTTCTTCCCTGAGTTACCTATGGGTCAATCCAATGGATGTCGGTCTTGTGGGAGCCGTGGGTCACCTGCTAGAGAGACCTGGGGCAACGGATTCATTGATTGATCCGTTAGGTGAATGTAAACAATAATCCCAAGTTGCATGACAGGGTAGTAAGGATATAACGAAATCCTCATCTACATTAGCGACAACATTATTCACATAGCTAAAGGACCTAATATAGAAAGCTACATATTCTTTTTTCTTTTTATATTAACAAGAAAAAGTAAATAATCAGGAACCTCATTTTACGAAAGGAATATTTATTTGGACATGCAAAAGGTACATAAAGGATTAATAAGGACATGCATAAGAAATACACAAATAAAATAAATTAATGACTATTCAAACAGATGCTTTTGTTCATAATAAATAGATAAATCAATGTTCAAACAGATCAACGCATAAACAATAGATAGACTAATCCAATATTAATCCATAATTAACTGGTACATGTAGTTGGACGAATGAAAGACAAAAACATATTAGACAAATGAGAAACTAAGTGATTAAAGATAAAAGACAGACAAATGCATACGAATAACAGATGAAGAATATGATTGGTTCATTCCCATTTGGGCTACGCTTCCACTCATTAATTTGAACCTGAAGCCAATTATCTGAAGCTAAAGCCAATTACCCAATACCTGTAATGCTGATAACTAACTTCTCAAGGGTGAGAGCTCTGGCCAGGGGGGACAGCGAGAAATGAATAGAATCCATTATCGATGGGTAGAGCAAAATCTATGAAGATGCATAAGGCAAACAAACGGCAGCCAGTATAAAAAAAAGTTCACTTGTTACTATAGGGGCTACTGGGTATAGCCTCGCTTTCTTCAATATACCTTCTCTCCGGAAACATTAATAGTTTATCACATTTGGTGGCTTAACCTCTTCGCTGCATTTTGCTACAATGTTATTCGTCATAGATGACAATTTATTTCAGTTGAGGAGAACCATATTCGTATCGAAAGAGTAAAAAATAAATCAAATGAGAGCGAGGAAGAAAGAGAGAGAAAGAGAGGTAGGGAGAGCGAGAGGGTGAGCGAGAGTGAACGAACTTTAATTTCATTTGAGGGCCAGAAGGAGGGTCATAGGGAGGATGTAGGGGGAAGGGGAGAGAAGAGAATGGGGAGGAGGGGAAAGGAGAATTACTTTTTTTTTTCTTTTTTTTTTTTTTTTTTAAATCTGCTGGGGCTTCCAGCGTGTTAACGTAAACATACTTGACGCGTGAAATCAACTTCCTACGAAATTGATCACTGTCAACAGTTTGAAATTTTAAGATAACACGCAGTAAATACCCGGAAAACAGATTGTAGGTTCATTTTTTCCTCAGCTATCCTCTTTGTGAATAAAATTTATTACACATTTGAAGTTTTACTCAACCCGATATCGGTGATACTATTCTTGAAGTATAAGTTTTTTCTTTTGTGATAACCGGTGCTTCCATCCTAGTAGACAAAATCACACCAAAGAGGAGGATTCATAGAAGAGGTAAAGAATGGACAATAGAGGTAATATGATAATGATAATAATAATAATAATAATAATAATAATAATAATAATAATAATAATAATAATAATAATAATAATAATAATAATAATAATAATAATAATAATAATGATAATGATAATAATAATAGTAATAATAATAATAATAATAATAATAATTAATAATAATAATAATAATAATAATAATAATAATAATAATAATTAATAATAATAATAATGATGATGATGATGATGATGATGATGATGATGATGATGATGATGATGATGATGATGATGATGATGATGATGATGATGATAATGATGATGAATGATGATAATGATGGTGAATGATGATAATGATGATAAATGATGATAATAATAATAATAATAATAATAATAATAATAATAATAATAATAATAATAATAATAATAATAATAATAATAATAATAATAATAATAATAATAATAATAATGATAATAATAATAATAATAATAATAATAATAATAATAATAATAATAACAATAATAATAATAACAATAATAATAATAATAATAACAATAATAATAACAATAATAATAACAATAACATTAAAAATAACAGCAATAATAACAATAACAATTACAATAATAATATTAATGATAATAATAATAGTAACAATAATAATAATAATAACGACAATGATAATTATAACAACAAAAACAACAACAAAAACAAAAACAAAAACAAAAAAACAAAAACAACAACAACAACAACAACAACAACAACAACAACGACAACGACAACGACAACGACAACGACAACGACAATAATAATGATAATGATAATGATAATAATAATAATAATAATAATAATAATAATAATAATAATAATAATAATAATAATAATAATAATAATAATAATAATAATAATAATAATAATAATAATAATAATAAATAATAATAAATAATAATAAATAATAATAAATAATAATAATAATAATAATAATAATAATAATAATAATAATAATTAATAATAATAATAATTAATAATAATAATAATAATAATAATAATAATAATAATAATAATAATAATAATAATAATAATAATAATAATAATAATAATAATAATAATAATAATAATAATAATAATAAAACTGATAATAAAAATGAAAATTCAAATATTTAATGATAATAAAAATTTTCATTTTTATTATCATTGCTGTTTTTATCATTATTGATATCAAATGTTTAGAAATTTTTCATTTATAATATCATTGTTATTATTACCATTATTATTGTTACAATCACAATATTTTCTTTGTTATCATTAGTGTTGTAATCATATTTACTTGTTAAACTTTATCATTATTATTACATTAGCCATAAGGAATATGTAATGTTCACACTTGTCACCAACTATGGTAACACGGGGAGGTAGTGAGGTCCACCCCATGTATAAAATCCCACAGCCTGTTTGTACACCAATCCTTTGAAAAAACACACCTGCGAAACTAGTCAGGAATAAAGTCAAGACTAAGACCCCTGTGTTTCCTACTCCGCTTACGTCAACCTGTCAGAATGTCTCAACATTTATATTTATATTTATATTTATTTTATATTTATATTTATATCTATATTTATATTTATACTTATATTTATATTTATATTTATATATATATATATATATATGAAACTTGTTAACCCACTGTCGGAGAAAAGAAATCAGAAATACTAATTATCTGTATATTTCGACCACTGACTGTGGTCCTCTTCATCATTCTGCTGAGGAGGACCACATTCAGTGGTCGAAATATACAGATAATTAGTATTTCTGATTTCATTTCTCCGACAGTGGGTTAACAAGTTTCATTTTACCAATGTGCTATTACATTACGCTGTGCTAATATATATATATATATATGCATATATATGTATATATATATTGGCTCTTCTCAGGCCATTCTACTTATTCCGGTGACACCCCATTCGTAGTGATATGCTATAAATACTTCCCCCTACAAGATAATCAGCCTTGCAATTGCAAATAGTATTGTGCAGGACCGAGAATGGCTGAATAGAATGAAGACCCCGTGGTGCATCACGAAGGTTGCTTAATACCCGATCTTCATCCCCTCAAACCTGATTAGTTAGAGCCAGAGCCATAGCCTTATCCCATATCACATCACGATGATATATTGCGTTCTAAGCTGACTTCACACTAATATTGATATAGAATATATATCATATTTTACTGAATTATATATCATTACATGTACTAAGCACATTACACATGATGTACATATTATACAGATTATACACGTACAAAATAGATATAATCATATCATATATATACGAATATTACACATGTCGTACATAGACACACACATACACACACACACACACACACACACACGCACACAAAAGCACACACACACACACACACACACACACACACACACACACACACACACACACACACACACACACACACACACACACACACACACACACACACACACACACACACACACACACACACACACACACACACACACACACACACATGTACAATATAATATGTTATAATATCATAATATAATAGAGTATAATATAATATACTGTGGAACCCTCTAGTCTAGGAACTCTTAAGGAGCCCATTAAGAACTCTTTGGAGTTTCAAGGGGAGCACTTGCGGAGCCCCTGGGGTGCACTCTGGAAACTCCTGGGGAGCCCCTGTGGAACCCCTTGGAGGCCCTCAGAGGAGCTCCTGGTACTAATAGAAGAATTCCTGTAATGGGACCAGAAACTGGAAATCCCTCAAGGTAACACGTCCCCTCCGGCCCGGCTGTGTGGTTCGTCCCGGCCTGTCTCTGCAAAGTTGTCGAACATCATGGCCGGTACCACGCAAGACAAACGCAGGCAACGCCATTTTTGGAGTTGGATAACAAAGGGAAATATTCAGTAAGTGATGGGAGGAAGAATAAGAGTTTAAAACAGGAGCTAGTTAACATTCACAGAAGTGAATTCACTGAGAAGTACATGCCCTCTTTGTCTCCTTACGGCAAGAAGAAAGCTAATGAGGCGTCAGAAATCAAGAAGAGTATTTTGTTGTTCTTTAAAAAAGAAAAAAAAAAAAAATGAGCGCCCAGAGGAGAAATTTTTGAACAATTCAGCTCAACAGCTGAATCTTGAGGATCTTACAGATTACGATGGAGATATAGACCCTGAAGAAGAGAAGCGATTTGTGCCTCACTACTTGGATGGATACAGCTCATTTATATCCAAAAGTGGGTGGATTAGCATTAACGAGGATTTCAGATCCTATTATTTTGATATGAAACGCAAGCAGCCCGTAGGGCTGGGCGCCGAAGGCGCCTGCGAGCGAAGCGAGCTCGCTCGAAGTGCCGAGCCCCAGCATAGCGGGGCTGGGTGCAGCACGTTGCTCGTATAATATATAATATAATATAATATAATATAATATAATATAATATAATATAATATAATATAATATAATATAATATAATATAATATAATATAATATATGATATATATAATATAATGTAATATAATAAAATATGATGTAATATAATATGATACAATATAATACAATATGATATAATATAATATAATATAATATAATATAATATGATATAATATGATATGATATAATATGATATGATATAGTATAATGTAATACAATATAATATAATATGCAGTAGTATAATATAATATTGTATATGATATGATATAGTATAATGTATTATAATAATATATAATATGATATAGTATAATATATATAATATAGTATACGATATAATATATATATAATGTAATATAATATAATGTATATAATATATAATATAATGTAATGTAATATAATAATATAATATAATATAATTTAATATAATATAATATAATAATATAATATAATATAATATGATACGATGTAATATAATATGATATAATATAGTAATAATATAATATAATATGATAATATAATGTGATATAATGTATATAATGTAATATAATATATAATGTAATATAATATAGCATGATATAATATAATATATATATATAATATAATATATATAATATAATATGATATAACAAAACATAATATAATAATATCATGTAGTATAATTATAATATATCATAATAATGCTATGATATATGATATAATAAATAGAATAACATAAAACATAATATAATAAATATCATAAATAAAATTATATAATATAGTATAATAACATAATAACATAACATAACATAAAATATAATATGATATACATAATAACATAACCTAACATAACCTAACATAACATAACATAACATAACATAACATAACATAACATATCATAGCATAACATAACACGATATAATGTATTCTATTATGATATAACTTGATATAATATGATAAAATATAATATATTGTAAGAAAGTGATATGATACCATAACATTGTATAAGGTGCATAGGAAAACAGTGATAGAATAAGCGAGGGCAACAGAGAATGTAAGAGGACAAGGAAAAGCTAGAATGCCAATGAGATACATCGACCAACTATTTGCATTCAAGTAAACGAGTAAAAAGTTAGGAAAGATGAGGATGAGTAGGGCATTCATCGATTTAGGTAAAACTTAGATGAGGAGGTTTGAAATTCATGATGCATACCGTCGAAAAGTTGTTGGGAGAGAGGGAAGGTCATATGGGCAATGAAAAGTAAGATTGAAGGAAGCTAAGAATATCTTAAGATGTCCTAACAGATATAAGAGGAATAGTCGTCAGCGAAAATTCTACCATTATTTTTCTGAATTGGATTATGTAAGTACACTATTTAAATGCACTATTTAAACTATTCGTTTATGAAAGAAAATATTTTGGTTGTAGGACAACTGATGATGGTATGGTTTAACGTCACAAAGTCCCCTCCTATCGGGAGGCTATGACGATACCCCTTACAGAGGACTTTGTAGCGTGGAACTTAATGAACCATACCCTTAGTTCAAGTTCGCCGGTGGCAGGGTTCAAGCTGCCATTCCCTCGACATTCGCCGCAAGTAACGTCGCCCTAACCCGCTCTGAAAATACCTAATAAACTTAGTAAAATAATTAATTCATAAGAAATAATAGATCTTCCAGAGCAGACAGGACTTCCGATAATGAGTTGTTAATCTTGTTTTTCTGACAGCAACGCTTGTTTATCTTATATACAGAGTAGCTGCATGTGCTCTACGTCGAGCTAATATAAAAACATTTCCTTTCAAATCACATTTTTTCCAGCAACAAAAGACAATGACATAAACAAAGATTTTGTTCGTTTGGTCATGACTATTAAAAAAACTGTTCACATTGACAATGATGGAACTGTACAATGAGTTAACACGATACAGATTAATTATTTTTGCATGAAACTCTGTTTGGTCTTGAAAAAATAAAGAAAATCTTGAAATTAAAGTGCTCTAGAGTATCAGCAAAGGATCTATCTCATTTTTGTTGTATTTGCCTTTATGTATACGAGTTATTTCCGTCATAAGAGTAGATAGTAGATAGACAAATAAATGCTACCATAGACTTCGATTATAGAAATAATTTAGTATCTAGAATCCCTGCTAGGGAAGAGGAATATCGTCGGTTTTCATAAAAGAGGATATAAGGCCTGAACATTTCCAAAATTTTGGCAATGGATAAGATGATATGCAAATCTCAACGTTTGAATATCGTATTGTACGAATTGATTTGTAAGTTACACACACACACACACACACACACGGGCCCGAACACACACACAGACACAGAAACAGACACATGCACGCGCACGCCCCCCACGTGCGCACACGCGCGTGCACACACACACACACACACACACACACACACACACACACACACACACACACACACACACACACACACACACACACACACACACACACACACACACACACACACACACACACACACACACACACACACACACACACACACACACACACACACACACACACACACACACACACACACACACACACACACACACACACACACACACACACACACACACACACACACACACACACACACACACACACACACACACACACACACACACACACACACACACACACACACACACACACACACACACACACACACACACACACACACACACACACACACACACACACACACACACACACACACACACACACACTAACACACACTAACATTAACACACATACACGATGGCGCAGTGGTAGAGTTCCCGGCCACCACTACGGCGGTCCGGGTTCGAATCCCGCGCAGGGTTAAAATGATTTTAGTAACGCTGCGTTGCGAGTCGTTTCTCGTAGGGGGGGAGTTGGGTGTGTGTGTGCGTGTAAGGTCACAGCATTACCCATAGATCGGTCATGCATAAGCTCTTAGCTCTCTTCCGGGAGGGAAATAGCTATTGATCACGAGTCCAACACGTGATCCAAGCACGGTAAAGTCATTTTGCCAGACTGTTTGCATCACTAAATATGGAAGGTCTCTGGTATTTAGAGTCCATGAATGAGTTCAATGTATGATTATACAATGAATGTAGAAGAACGAAAAAAATAAAATATACACCATTTAAGTATGTAGACTGCTATGTAGACAGCTAACGTTGAACACTCACTTGGGTTGGTGTAACTTCTTATGTATAACCTAATAACTAGACTACTCATTTCCTCGTCCCCATTTCCTTTTGGTTCTCCTTGAGTCATCTTCGGTAGTTTCAGACACGACCGTAAATGGGACCCCGAGTGCCAACATCTGGCACGGTGGCACGCATCTGGACTTTCTCCTGGAATCCAAAATTCCTCGTTTCTTGATATCTGGATTTTTGGCGCAGCTCCCTTGCCGTTCGAAGGTCTCTGGCTATGGTATTATGCCAGGAGTCTTCCAGTTCCATTATGGTCGGTTTTCTTCGGGAGACTCTGTGGTTGCTTTGGAGTGAGTCGGGTTCTCTTTGTGCAGCTTTGGGATTTGCTGGGGATTTTTTTTTTTTTTTTTTTTAACCCATTTTGTAACTTATGTAATTTGGTGTGACTCTTCTCTTCATCTGTATAAAATTGTTTAATCTGAGTCTAAATCTAATGCGGGCGGCCGTAAAGTGGAGGCAGGCTGAATAAAGCTTTCTGGTGACGGGTAAAAAAAAAATAAAAATAAAATAAAATAAAAAAAATCCCAAGAATGGGGTCACTCCAAAGGAAATCCAAATGTCTACGGTCAGTTGGTTTCTGTAAAGCTAAATAAAACCATTTGACTTTAGCTAGAATAAAATTATTTCAACTGGGCCCCTCCCCCCCGACTAAATATTGTTGAGCTACACTAACAGGATTATGTAGTACAAAAGTAACTTCAATGGCACATTTACAACATTTCCCCAGTTACAAAGAATAATATAGATATAGTAAATTATTGATGTGCTTATGCGTGCACCGTGTGTGCGCGTGCATTTGTGTAAGTGCTTGCCTATTAGCGTGTGCGTGCGTGTTTGTGTATGTATTTAGTTCAAATACGATCACAAAAAGCCCACTTAAAGAGAGCAATATATCAGTGAGATTATTTGTAAACATAACATCACATGTTTATATCTTTGTAAACACACAGGCTCGCGCTCAATTCGCTATAAATATAACACGTGCGCACACACCGACCGTGTTTTGTTTTTCATTCAAAAGTGCAATGTTAATTTTGTACAACACATAATTCTAAGCTCACTTTGTGTTTACGGGCTCCTGATTAATGTGGATCATCAACCATAACTCTTTTTCTCTTTATTCTGGAGGGGTGCCACGGAAAATAATAGAATGCTTTGGGAGGAGCTTTCATGAAAAGGTAGATGGCGTTAGGTTTGGTAAGTAAGTTTCCCTAAGTCAAAAATAACCGTAAAGTGCACTGGTTCCCAACCGGTGTGCCGCGGCACCAAAGAGCGCCGTGAGATCAACTGCTGAGGTGTGCCGCCAAAATTGAGGGCAAAGATAATTTTCCTATTACCGACTCTCTCTGTCATCCATTTTTGTTCATTAAAGCAGCATCAGCGTAAAGATGAGTGTTTTCATATTATCTAGGGACAAAATTTTGTTACGCTGATGTTGAATCAACAAAATACTGACAAACTAGAATTTAGATTTTCTAATAAGGGTGCCAGGGACTTCTGAAAGGTTTGGCAAGGGTGCCTCAAGCCAGAAAAGTTTGGGGACCACTGGACTAGTGACCCTCAAATAACTCACAACAATCCCTCTGGGGTTCTTGAGAGTGAGATGTCTCCTCTTTTACTGAATGAAATCGTCGAGTGTTAGAAAGAATAGGTAAGCAAGACGTCGCTGTCAAATAAATAGATAGAACATGTGGATCTCGTCAAATAAATAAACTCACACGAAACAAATAAAAAAAGGAGGAAAACCGTGAATATTTGATATGCTTTTTGTTATATTCACAACGCTGCGTTTTTTCCCCCCTTTTACTTTCTACTGTTGTGTATCCGGATGCGGACCGCTTCCAATCGTGAAGGTGTTGAGGTGTCACGAGTACATTCACAGATCTGACCTACCCTGACCTGACCTGACGACTTTACCCGAACTTCCCTGACCTACCCGGACCTATTCACCCCTCTTTACAGACCCCCTCCTTCCGTCCATCCTCCTCCTCCTCTCCTTTCCCTCTCCTTATCTCCTCCCCTTTCTCTCTTTCCTCTTCCCTATTTTTTTTTTACTTTTTTTTCTCCTCTATCTCTTCTTTCCTCTTCCTCTCCTCCCCCTTCCCTCCTCTTCTTTCCCTCCCATTCCCCTATTCTCTCCTCCACTCACTATTCAAATCTCCCTCTCTCCCTCTCTCTTCACTCCTCTTCTATCTCTCTTCCTTTCATCCTCTTCTTTCTTCCCTTCCTCCCATTTTTGTACCCCACCCTCTTCCTTCTTTCTCCCCTCCCTTCCGTACTCTCTCTCCTTCCTCCCCCGTCCCTCTCCCCACCCTTGCCCCTCTGTCTCCCCTCCCTTCCGTTTCCTCTCCCCTCCCTCCCTCGTCCCTCTCCCCTCTTTTGCTCTCTCTCCTCACTACCTCTTTCCGCCTCCCTGAGTCCTTCCCGTAGCCCCTTGGCCATACCTCCATCCCCCCACCCACCCCACCCCCAATCTACTCTCTGACTTCTCCAAAAAAATTTATCATCGAAAAAAGATCGCATCAAAAGTCAACAAAGGACTACGTATTTCCGTTTGGTATATAGTTTATTTGGTTTTAGGGAAGAACTGGGGTACGGTCGGGTTGTAACGTAAATAACAAACAACCAGACAGGCAGGCAGGCAGGCAGGCAGGTACTCACAAAGACACAGGATGTCGAGTAGACTGAGATAACAGGGCAGAAAAAGACGGGAAGATGTGCATGCAGTCAGAAATATACACAAACTGACAGGCAGATTGTGAGACAGGAAGACAAACAAATAGGTAGACATTAACTGGAAGGAAGATGGACAGGAAGATAGACGGGGTGATAGAAAGGGAAGCAAAGGCAATAGGTGAATAGACAAACAAACATACATGACAAAAATGGCGTAGAATAACACTACTTTTTTCGTATATATAGAGAAGTATAGTAAACTATTTCATGTTCAACGTGTATGTACAAAGCGTAGCACATCCATAGACAGAATAGCGAGATAGACTGTCTGTTTGATTTTCATTTATTGTTAATATATTAGTATTTTCTATTTACCTGTTTGTTTATTATTTAACTATACCTATGCATTTATTTATTTTATTTGTTATTTACATGATTACATTTTCTATTCATTCATTTATTATGATTTTTTCGCATCCGACCTAGATATGGACCAAAAGGTCTCCTGTCGGCATGCTCCGCCTTTGTAATCCTTTGTAGACTATTCAGTGAGGTCTGGTGTCCTACTGCATGTCGGTCTGGTGCACTGAAAATGGTTGAGCGCTTACGGGGAAAACCGGACTTCCGTCACACGTTTTTATTCAAGTGAAGAAAGTCACCAGCAATCATAAGAATAGAACTGACCTAGTTTGGTTCGTTCGATGCCGTAGTGGACTTACCTGACCAACACTAAGGGGATTTTATTCAGGTAAGGAGAACTCTATCAAAAGTTAAACCTGATACCAATTCGAAATTTTCGCTTCCGTGATCAAGCGTTCTTTGGTAGTCAGAAAATGAATCGTTTTAATCCTGGAACACGTTTGAGAAATAAAAGTCAATGAACAGCCTCTACCTATTACAGTTCAAAAGGATGACTTTTCAATTTAGAGGACCTTATTTGGAAGCAAAAGGTTAATGGTATTAGTTCGATTAGTCCTCAGAGCTACATGACCAGAAGAATTCAGCTTAATGTCATATACAAGCATGGAGAAGACTCGGCTTTCTGAACCGTACCAACGCTGGTAATTGTAACAGAGAGCGTACAACCAGATCTATCTGCTTATATATGGTGTCTTAGTCTCTGCATACCCAAAGTATTACAGACATATTTGAATATTTGACGCTTAGAATTATA
Source organism: Oratosquilla oratoria (assembly GCF_046742065.1). Taxonomy (NCBI): domain Eukaryota; kingdom Metazoa; phylum Arthropoda; class Malacostraca; order Stomatopoda; family Squillidae; genus Oratosquilla; species Oratosquilla oratoria. Next base: position 4,088,743 of record NC_134777.1, read on the forward strand.
TTGGAATAATCCAAAGATCAGATCAGTCTCTTGTTTTTTTCTTTCTGGCTGAAGATATATCATTCTAATAATCAGAAGAACATCTTTGAACCCAATGGGACTATTTTTTGTATATGGGAAACTTGATCAATTTTGTTCTGGCTAAAGGTAATGTTATTTAAGACAAAGTCATCACTGGACTTAAAGTTCTGAATGTCTTTCACAGTGTATAGAAAGAAGCCCGAGCATAATATCGTTCTCATGTCCGGGTTCAAACCCCGGGCGATTCGATTTTCGAAGGATTCCAATAGTTTCCTCAACAGGATCTTGATTTGCCTAGACTTAGTTCACTCCAGAACCCAAAAATCATGCTAAATAAAGCGCTGAAAACTCTCCGGAATGGCTCTGTATTGTACGAATCGAGGAAACAAGTTTGGCAAAGAAGAAAAGCATCTTGGTACAAAGACACATCTGTGTGGCTCATTCATCATCATCAGCCAAACAAAACAGCTTATCGTTATAAAAATAATCAGAGTGCGTTATTCTACTAAAGGGGTTATGATGTCCTTGTTCTTGTCATTACAGTCGTCAGCCGGTTATTCTTGTTGTTGGTGTAGTCAACGTCTTCACGATCACAAAGGATTACAAAGGATTACAAAGGCGGAGCATGCCGGCAGGAGACCTTTTGGTCCATAACTAGGTCGGATACGAAGAAAATATAATAATGATAAATAAATAAAAAGATTGATAAAAATCTAATAATGTAAATAATGATCAATAAGATAAGTAAATGTATAGGTATAGTTAAATAATAAACAAACAGGTAAATAGTAAATAATAATAAATTGATAGATAAATAATAATAAATGAAAATCAAGGAAATAATAAACAAACAGACAAATAATCACTGTCATTGCCATGCTCGTTATTTTTAATTCAGATTATATTGATTTTTTTTACTAACTCCTCTTGCCCCACTCCTAGTACAAATGTCTCAGTGATTACAAAATTGAGGGCAACACATGCCCCATTTCGTGACCCTCGCCATCTAAATCAGTGACTTCAGGTAAAAATGAATAAATCACTGTTTTGTTCTGAAGTTTCACAAATTTTGGTTCATCATCCAATTTGACATCGAACATCTTTTCACGTAATTTGCCGTCCATCTTGCTCTCTCCGTCCTTCCTGACCTTTGGAGATACAAACCAGAATAGATGTTTATGTCGTCAATAGTAGTGAAATCAGCAACTTTTATAAAGGAAATAATATAATGGTGGAAGCTCGTTGGCTGAGCGGGTTAGGGCGTCGTTACTTGCGGCGAAGGTCGAGGGGATGGCGGTTCGAATTCTGCCACCGGTGAAGTTGAACCAAGGGCATGGTCTATTAGATTTCACGCTATAAAGTCATCTGTAAGGGGCAGCGTTACCTGTGAGGGGCACCGCCCTAGCCTTCCGATTGGAGGAGTTTGTGACGTTAAACCATATCATCATCGGAGACCTGAAACTGACCCACGATATATCATTACAATAATAAGATATATTTGTCATTAATGAGTATCTAAAACCTTTCCGTATACCAGTGGCTCTTAACCGTTTTTAGCTGCGACCCAAAACCCTGTCCAGATCGATTATGGCGACCTTTACCTTCTATAAAAAAAATTATTTGAATTATAAAATACTTTTTTCACCTCAATTAGATCGTGTATGTCTCACTGTTTTGCTTAATCTTAGAAAATAATGACAGGAATTCTACAATCAGGATTAATACTTTGATAATATTTTTAATGGGAATATTGGGAAAATAATAAATCCACAAGTCCTTGGTGACCCATTCAAGTGACTTGGTGACTCAACTTTGGGTCGCGACCCAAGGGTTAAGAAACACTGCTGTATACGGTAGTTTGTATTAATAAATAAATAAAAAGAAAAATAGCATGTCTGTTTTTGGCAAAATGATCTAGCCGGTGACGGTAACAGTCCACGAGAACCTGATTGGCTAAGAGAGTGGTAATGTCACAGCAACAGGGACAACTGATTGGCCGATATTGGTGACGTCACGGCAACGGAGACGATTGATTGGCCGCGAGCGAAGGGCAGGGCGCGAAGCGAGCAGCGCCGCAGGCCAAGTGCCCATGGCGAAGCAATGACGGCGAAACCGGCGCTTGCCTCTCTAATAATTTTTTTTTTGTAAGAAAATTTGTCTTTGTGTAACAACGAAATATACATCTGAATGATACACTTATATCATGGGCCAGGTTAAGGTGTGCACAATAATGCATACAGAATTGTGTCTACGTGAATCCACGCAGAATATCTTTCATGAGAGCAGGACCAACCACATATATTACAGCTGTCCTTTCATTTTTTATTTTCCACATTTTCTTATGTAATTTTAACTTCCTAGTTATATATATCCAACAATTTTCAATCTCTTTTATGTCATTCGTTTTATTCGCTTTTATTCTTTGACGTCACTTTATCCAAACAGGATTTTCCTTTTCCTACCTACTTCATCTTTATAACCTTCTATTCCTTTTTTCTTCTTTTCTTCTTTATTCTGTATACTCCCTCAATTCTCTACTTTCATTCACTATTTCTATCGTCATTCCTCTATTCTCTTCTCCTCTTCAACGCTGCAATAATCCTCGTTTGTTCCTCCGGTGTCACCCCATTGACCTTCTCCTCCGTCCAACCTTTTCCTTAGTCCTTCTGTTTTCTTCCTCCGTTTTCGTCTTCCCTCCCCTTTCCCCTTTTCCCCTCCCCCTTTCCCCTTTTCCCTTTCCCGTCCCCTTTCCTTTGTCTTTTCTCTGTTTTCCCTTCCCCGTCCTCTTTCCTTTTCCCTTTCCCCTCCCTTTCTTGCCTTTTCTTCCCCCTTCCCCTCTTCCTTTCCACCTCCCCTGTCCCTTTCTTCCTTTCCTTCTTTCCCATCTCCCCTTTTCCATTCCATTTCCATTCTCCTTTCCCCCTCTTACTTTCCCCTCTCTCTTCCCCTTTCCCCTTTTCCCTCTCCCCTCCCCCTTTCTCCTTTTCCCTTTCCCGTCCCCTTTCCTTTTCCTTTTCTCTGTGTTTTCCCTTCCCCGTCCTCTTTCCTTTTCCCTTTCCCCTCCCTTTCTTGCCTTTTCTTCCCCCTTCCCCTCTTCCTTTCCACCTCCCCTTTCTCTTTCTCCCTTTCCTTCTTTTCCATCTCCCCTTTCCCTCTGTGTTTTCACTTCCCCGTCCTCTTTCCTTTTCCCTTTCCCCTTTCTCGCTTTTTCCTCTCACCTTCCCCTCTTCCTTCCCACTTTCCATTTCCCTTCCTCCCTTTCCTTCTTTCCTATTTCCCCTTTTCCATTCCATTTTCATTCTCCTTTTCCCCTCTTACTTCCCCTCTCTTTCCCTTTTCCTTTTCTCCTCTCCCCTTTCCTTTTACCTCCCTACGTCCCTTTTCTCTTCCCTTTCCCTTGCCTACTATACATTTCCCTTTTCACTTTTCCTTTGGTGACTTTTTCCCTTTCTCTTTTCTCCTCTCGTCGTTCTCCTTTTCCTCCTTTCCTTTTTCCTTTTCCTTTCCTACTTTTTGCCTCTCCTTTCTCCCTTTTACCTTTCTTCCCTCTTCCTATCTTTCCTTTCTCATCCCCTCTCGCCTATCCTTCCAAATTTCCCCCCTTTCCCTTTTTCATCTTTTTCTTTTTTCTTTTTATGGAGGGATGGAGGGAAGGAGAGGGGGGGGGTCGCCGAATTTATGAAGCAGCCTTGCTGTGGATGTGCTGTGTCTTGCGACACTACTTCTGACCCAGGGCAGTGGACATGATGCAGGGATGACCCGTCATCCAGGAGGTGCCAAGATAAGAGGGAGGGAGGAGGGTGGAGGGGAGTGGAATATATAGGAAATGGAATGGGTGGGAGTGGTTTCCATGCCTTTTTCTTTTTGGCTACCCCCCGTGTAGGGGGAAAAAGCCTTTGGTATATGTATGTATGTATGTATGTATGTATGTATGTATGTATGTATTTCCCTTTCCTTTATTTACTTTTCCCCTTTTCACCCCTTTCTAATTTCCCATTCAGCTTTACCCCTTTTTATTTTCCCATTTTCCCTTTTACCCTTTCCTGTTTATCTTCTATCCTTTACATTTTCCCTTTTCCTCTTTTCTCTTCCCCTTTCTCTTTCAGCTTTTTACTTTCCCTTTTCCTTTCCCCCTTTTTTCCTTTTGCCTTTCCCTCTTCTTCTTTCCCCTTTTTTCCTTTTGCCTTTCCTTTTCCCTTTTCATTTTCCCCTTTTCCCTTTCCCCTTTCTCTTTACCTTTTTTCAATTTTTCCCCCTCCAACGCGGTAGTGGCGTAATCGGAAGCGCGTTGGTCTTGTATTCACTAAGTTGTGGGTTCGAGTCCCGCACTTCCCTCCGATTGTCAGCAGTGACTGTCACTTACTCCTAACAGTTCCTGAAGCGCTATGATCTTCCTGGCTTCGGCTCCTCACCACAACCTTTCCCCTTTCTCTCCTCTTTTTCCCTCTTCCTCTTCCTCTTTGTCATTTACCCTTTCTTCCTCCTTGCTACAGAATCAGTGGCTTCGATCACGACTCTAAGAGGCTCCTGCCGTCTACATCAAGTCAACTAATTAGTGCCGGGGTCGACCTCACCAGGCAGTGAGGTGAGTGACCACGGCCAGGCGACTACCACCATACGCCGCTTCTGGCTTGATCGGCTCGCGCCTCGCATGTGATTTGGCTCAGTTGCACATCGCCTGAGCCGATAGTTTGTATAAACGGCCTGTGATTTTGCCAATAAAGCATTCTGGATTCAACCGTTGTCTTTGTAACACCGTACCTGTAGCAATACCGCTGCATTAAGGTTGGCCACCGTTTGCGATGTTACCCCAGGGTCACCAATGTAGCGGAGTTGCTACAGGTAAAGTGCTGCAAAGACAATGGTTAAACTCAGAATACTTTATTGGCAAAATTACAAAAATAAAGAGCCTTCCCCCCGAAAAAAAGGATTCTTACAAAGGGAATTACAATAAGAAATTCAATATGAAAAAGTCTTATATCCTAATAGATGATAAAAAAAAAAGATAGATAAAAATAAATAAATAAATAAATAAATAAACAAATAAATAAATAAATAAAAAATAAATAAACAAATAAATAAACAAAATAAGATAGATAAATAAAAAAATAAATAAAAAAATGAATAAAAATAAAATAAATAAATAAATAAGCAAACAAATAAATAAAGTAAAGTAAACATCAATGCGTGGTGGACAGTATGCAACAAGTAGAAGAGTACACAAAGGAAATTGTAAAAGTTAAGAGTGTATCGAGCTGGAAAGCTATAATTGGTACAAAATTCCCAGCACTGACATTGACCTCCGACCGACCCAAACTCCCTAGTCACCTCATAGTGGAGTACATAGAATACTAAATAACAAAACACTACCGACACTCACGCCTGTGCTTCAATTGAAAGTGCTTTGGCCATGCTAAACAATGGTATCACCGACCAGAAAAAAAATAAAAAATAAAAATAAATAAATAAATGAATAAATAAATAAATAAGTAAATAGATAAATAAATGAATAAATAAAAAATAAATAAATAAATAAATAAATAAATAAATAAATGAATAAATAAATAAATAAGTAAATAGATAAAATAAATTTATATACGTTGCTCGGCTCCAATACACAATATCTTTTATGTTCAAACTCAGTAAAATTTGTAATTTGAAGACATAACATCCCAACATTTATATCGCTTCCAACAACAAATTCTCTTCACGCGGGACACAGACAATGGCTTCAGAATGCCAAAGAAAGATCAGAACCTATAATGATTAGATCCATAATTATGTATGCTGTAACACAGATATCCTTCATACACTTCCTTTAAAATTATTCCCACGTAATTATGCATGCTGAAACACTGATATCCTTCATGCGCTTCCTTTAAAATCATTCCCACGTAATTATGTATACTGAAACACTGATATCCTTCATACACTTCCTTTAAAATTATTCCCACGTAATTATGCATGCTGAAACACTGATATCCTTCATACACTTCCTTTAAAATCATTCCCACGTAATTATGTATGCTGAAACACTGATATCCTTTATGCACTTCCTTTAAAATCATTCCCACGTAATCATGTATGCTGAAACACTGATATCCTTCATGCGCTTCCTTTAAAATCATTCCCACGTAATTATGTATACTGAAACACTGATATCCTTCATACACTTCCTTTAAAATCATTCCCACGTAATTATGTATGCTGAAACACTGATATCCTCCATGCACTTCCTTTAAGAATTATTCCCACGTAATTATGTATGCTGAAACACTGATATCCTTCATGCACTTCCTTTAAAATCATTCCCACGTAATTATGTATACTGAAACACTGATATCCTTCATACACTTCCTTTAAAATCATTCCCACGTAATTATGTATGCTGAAACACTGATATCCTCCATGCACTTCCTTTAAGAATTATTCCCACGTAATTATGTATGCTGAAACACTGATATCCTTCATGCACTTCCTATAAAATCATTCCCATGTAATTATGTATGCTGAAGCACTGATATCCTTCATGCACTTCCTTTAAAATCATTCCCACGTAATTATGTATGCTGAAACACTGATATCCTTCATGCACCAAGAGGAACTTCAAACATTACACAGGAATCCTCGCACGAGATTCCACCCTCCAAAATCCCCTCCAAAACTACAAAAAAACTACATTCAAGGAGAAGCTACTATTTTCATCATCATCATCATCATCATCATCATCATCATCATCATCATCATCATCATCATCATCATCATCATCATCATCATCATCATCATCATCATCATCATCATCATCATCATCATCATCATCATCATCATCATCATCATCATCATCATCATCATCATCATCATCATCACATCATCATCATCATCATCATCATCATCATCATCATCATCATCATCATCATCATCATCATCATCATCATCATCATCATCATCATCATCATCATCATCATCATCATCATCATCATCATCATCATCATCATCATCATCATCATAAAAAAAAAAAAAAAGATAATCCTAGCAACTGGAATACTATCCTCTCGTATCACTCTTCAAAGCTAGCTTCCGTACAAGTTGGAACACTACCAACATCCTGGTACAAACGAAAACAAGTATTTGTTCTGCATTCGCTGAAAATGAATGTCTACGCCGTTTTTTCACCATGAAAATAAATAACGACACGGGTTGGAAACGGTGGATTCTACAGACACTATTCCTCTTGGGCTTCCATTGGATTTGTCTATCCTTGCATTTCAATTTCTATCCCAAAAAACATTTCGAGTAAGTAAAGAATCAACCTCAACCTTAACCTCTCCATATATCCAACAGGGAGTCCCTCAAGGAAGAGTCCTCAGTATTCTTTTCGTACCAATCATCAATATAACTAAATAAATCTTCCCCCCCCGGAAAAAAATACATATCCCATGTAATTGGTTCAGTGCCAAGGAATCTAAATGTTTACCTTAGATTCGATTGCCATATGCTTCTGTAGACGACACTGCTGTAAATGCATTTCAACAATACGACTAGGTAACATTATCCATCTAGGCGTTGAACGAATTCGATTATCGATTCCTGGGCCAAATCATCGACAATCGCCACACTTGAAAATGCCTTGGCTCTACCGGACCTATGATATAAGATTATTATTCCATACACGTTGGGGAGCCGAAAGATGAAATCTCTGGAAGTTTTTCTAAACTCTCATACAAAACAAAATTGATTATGGATGCCAAGTCTATTCCTCTACTTTCTTCCACAGCTCCTTTGAACTTTGGACTCGTACGTTCTTTCGGCCTGTGTCTCAGCCCAGACGCCTTCCGTACCCCACGCAGTCATAGGCTTGAGGAAACATCCCTTGCTCTTTAACTTGACCAAAATACATACACCGTGCTATTAATTTCCCTACTACTCCAGTATGTAACACCTTCTTTAGCCCTTCAAGTCTTCAAAGATTCGTCAGATAACCATACTATGCTCGCCCATATGGTATGAAAATGGCATACCTACCATCCACACCAAAAGTAGCTGACAGCGTCCTCCTAATAACAGCACTTAACTGAGGTCTTTTGTTCCTCATTCCTTCCCCCATGCCTTTTGGCTTGTTTCACTTTGGCCCCTTTCCTCATGCCGCCGTGTCTCCTTACATTTTTCTTTACATGTAAAAAAAAAAAAAAAAAAAAAAAAAAAAAAAAATAGTATGAGATGGAGGAAAGGGTGATGGATGAAAGTGGAATGGATAGGATTGAAATGGATGGGAGTGGGTAATTGTCTTTTGACTTGACTACTTTCCTTGAAAGGGGAAACAAGCCCTTGATACATAGATAGATAGATAAACTCTGCCTTTTCCTTCATTTCCCCTTTCATTTTCTCCATTTCCTATGCCCCTTCCCCCTTTCCTCCCCCAAACTCCTTTTGCCCCTTTTTGATTTACCTTCTTTCCCTTTGGCCCATTTGCCTTTCCAGTCCCACCCCTTCACTTTGCTCCCTTTACCCTTGCCCCTTTCCCCTTTGTTCCCTTTCCCTTTGTCCTGTCCCCTTTCCTCTTGTCCCTATTCCTCTTGTCCCTTTCCTTTGTATCCTTTCTATTTCCTTGTAGTTTGAATTTCATACACGTCATGAGATTCATGACAGTCTCCTCTCTCTCAGAATGAATATTTCAATTTCGAAAGAGCCTCACGGCCTAAGCTTAGCCTGACCAAGTGATTGCTAAGGACAGGTTGATGCAATACTGGGTCGTAGGTCAATAAGATTGGACGCTGTTATCTTTATAATGTAACCATTGAAATACTTCATGGGCTTGTGTGTACGTCGGATACTCAAAATGTACACTAGGTTTTGATTAGTCCTAACCATTATAACATTAACTCCAGCATGGATACATTTCCCCTTACCTTCTTTCCTCTGGCCCCATTTTCCTCATGTCCATGTTTTCCTTTCCTCCCTTCCCTTCCCTCCTTTACCACTGCCTACCCCCTTGCCCCCTTTCCTTTTCCCCTTTTCTTTTTGACCCCTTAACCTTGTCCCCTTTAGCCTTGTTTGCCTCCTCCTCGCTTCTCTTCCCAATTTCCCATTTCCTGTTGACCCATTTTCGGTCCTCCATCCCTTTTTTTTTTTTTTTTTTTTTTTTTTTACCTCCTTGTTCCATTTCCTCTAACTTACTTACCCCTTACCCCCTTTTCCCTTACACTCTTCCGACTTTACACCTTTCCCCCTTTAACTATTGCCCCTTTATCCCTTTCTCCTTAACCCCTTTCTCCTTCTCCTTACCTCCTTTCACCATTACCTATTCTCCAATTTGTCTTTTCTGTTGCCTTGCGCCTCTATTTCCCTTTTACCCTCTCTTCCATCTTCACTTACAAAGGTTTACAAAGGCGGGGCATGCCGGCAGGAGACCTTTTGGTCCATAACTGGGTCGGATGCGGAAAAATTATAATAATGATAAATAAAAAGATAATATTATAAATAATAACAAATAAAACAAATAAATGCATATGTATGATTAAATAGAAATGAAACAGGTAAATAGTAAGTATTAAAGAATTGACAAATATCTAATAATAAACGAAAATCAAGCAAATAATAATATACAGACAAATAATAAACAAATAAACAAATAATATACAAAATATCCCCTCCTTCTAATCGAAATTGAGATTTTCATCCTAATCTTACACTGGAGGAGACTGATGCGAGGGGGTGATGTTGGACGAAGGGTCTTAAGGGCCATTTACACGGTCAAACAGTTTGACAAACCCGGTTTGTCAGACAAGTGTTTGAAGTGATTTTTGACCGTGTGAATGGGGTATTTGGTCGTCAAACACGTTTGTCGAACGTGTTTGACAACCAAATACCCTATTCACACGGTCAAACATCACTTCAAACACTTGTTTGAGAATGAGAAACCGGGTTTGTCAAACCGTTTGACCATCTAAATACCCCTGTAGTCCTAACTTCACGTGTTCCGTTAATTCGACCTAATGTTGCAACTTTGCCGAGTCAGCGCGAGCTCATAGTATCGCAATTTCCTTAAATACTTATTTTCTGTTTCTACTTTATTTTCTATAGTGAACGTGATTTTCTAAAACTGCGGACGCGTTTGTGCAAAATGGTGACTTTGAACAGTTGCAACTGTCCGACTTACGACTGCTTATCCCCTTAGAATGTTTCTTAGAATACAACATTTTGTTTTGGTAATAATTCTAGGAATACACCAGACTGAATATTAGATCGTCTAAAGTATTGCAATATTCTTTATATATCATTTCTCATCATGGCCTAGTCCTCTGCTGCTTTCTAATTCCCTCATATTTATCATTTGTTTTCCTCTTCCTCTTATTTTTTCATTATATAGTAACTATATCAATTTGTTAATATACCAATCCCCTGATATTGATCTACCAAAGTCCACAGGTGCTTCTATGAACTAATAGAACCATGTAACACTAACAAGAGCAGAATTCTGAAAGAGGGCACTGGGCTTTCATAAGTCAACCAAAATAATCTTTATTGATTATGCAACTAGGTCGTAGAAGTAAATCAGAATAATCCTCTCCATCAGATTGGGGGCCTCGAATGAAGTCCTAAAGTCATGAACAAATCAAAATCTTATCCTTTCACGACGGGAAAGAATAACACAAATATGAATGAAATGGTCTAGCGAGAGTCAGAAGCAGAAAAATCATGACTTCCTGCAAAAGCGGGGATAATCAAGAGATCTTCGCCTCCGAGGTAGTGTCATGGCGTTGATTAAAAAAAAAAAAAAAAAAAAAAAAAAAAATATATATATATATATATATATATATATATATATATATATATATATATATATATATATATCAGAAAAATCATGACTTCCTGCAAAAGCGGGGATAATCAAGAGATCTTCGCCTCCGAGGTAGTGTTATGGCGTTGATTAATATATATATATATATATATGTGAATAATTCGCTAGTGGACAGCGACATCAATCATACAATCCATGACCGTCGCGCAGAGGATTCGAACCACCGCCTATAGACCCAAGAGAGTCCACAGCACCCGCCTTTAACCACTCGACCACAGACGATCTAAAAGTGTACTAACTCGTAATCTAACTGATTACCGAGATTGGGGAGGTTGCTAACTACCACCCATATAACCACCTTTTTACAGTACACCTAATCGCACCAGTGGGAATGGTAAGGACTAGATCGAATCCCCCTCACGCTTCGTCATCGTAACTATGTGAATAATTCGCTAGTGGACAGCGACATCAATCATACAATCCATGACCGTCGCGCAGAGGATTCGAACCACCGCCTATAGACCCAAGAGAGTCCACAGCACCCGCCTTTAACCACTCGACCACAGACGATCTAAAAGTGTACTAACTCGTAATCTAACTGATTACCGAGATTGGGGAGGTTGCTAACTGCCACCCATATAACCACCTTTTTACAGTACACCTAATCGCACCAGTGGGAATGGTAAGGACTAGATCGAATCCCCCTCACGCTTCGTCATCGTAACTATGTGAATAATTCGCTAGTGGACAGCGACATCAATCATACAATCCATGACCGTCGCGCAGAGGATTCGAACCACCGCCTATAGACCCAAGAGAGTCCACAGCACCCGCCTTTAACCACTCGACCACAGACGATCTAAAAGTGTACTAACTCGTAATCTAACTAGTCCTTACCATTCCCACTGGTGCGATTAGGTGTACTGTAAAAAGGTGGTTATATGGGTGGCAGTTAGCAACCTCCCCAATCTCGGTAATCAGTTAGATTACGAGTTAGTACACTTTTAGATCGTCTGTGGTCGAGTGGTTAAAGGCGGGTGCTGTGGACTCTCTTGGGTCTATAGGCGGTGGTTCGAATCCTCTGCGCGACGGTCATGGATTGTATGATTGATGTCGCTGTCCACTAGCGAATTATTCACATAGTTACGATGACGAAGCGTGAGGGGGATTCGATCTAGTCCTTACCATTCCCACTGGTGCGATTAGGTGTACTGTAAAAAGGTGGTTATATGGGTGGCAGTTAGCAACCTCCCCAATCTCGGTAATCAGTTAGATTACGAGTTAGTACACTTTTAGATCGTCTGTGGTCGAGTGGTTAAAGGCGGGTGCTGTGGACTCTCTTGGGTCTATAGGCGGTGGTTCGAATCCTCTGCGCGACGGTCATGGATTGTATATATATATATATATATATATATATATATATATATATATATACATATATATGTATATATATGTATATGTGTATATGTATATGTATATGTATATGTATATACATATGTGTATACACACACACACACACACACACACATATATATATATATATATACATATACATGTATATACATAATATATAAATATATATATATATATATATATATACATATACATATATATATATATATATATATATATATATATATATATATATATATATATATATATATATATATATATATATCTGTATATATATAAAAGGATATCACCCCTTGCGGAAGGGTCAACGATATCTCACTGTGCTGTAGATATAGAAAGGACAAACAGTGACTCTATTATGAAAAGAAGTATAGCAGTATTAATATTAACCCTTAGATGATGACAATCATTCTTATCTTTCTGGTTGCTACCATGCAATCTAATTCAACCAAGGAAACACCTTTATGTATTAAAAGATAACTAAAAACTTGTTGAGAAAAGAGGAGGAAAACGTAATTTGTACACTAGATCTATCCGATAGATTTCAACAGTTCACAAAAATGACGATAGTATTTGACACACTGAGTACTTTTCTGTCTCTGGATCGATCACTTATGGAATTTCTGCTAGTCTGTCAACGAGCGATTTCACTAAGCTCAGGGTCAGACATCGATATCAAAAAGCTAGATATCAGAGTGTGATTTTTGTTTCTGTAAGCAATTCAGGTTGGGGCGGTTTTATTTAGAATCAAAATAGTTAACACTAATATAACGATTTTTACTCTTTATCAAAGTCAACAGGCCATTCTTCCCATCAGAAAATAATCAACACTGAACAATATAAATCACGCTCATGCGGGCCCGTTGATTAGCAATTTGTTACCGGCAACGCATTGCTGGCGACCTATTGTCAACAACTTATTGCTCGACAACAAAGGCCAGTACAGCTTCTTAATTCGTTCCACACCTCAACCTTTGTTTCGGAGAAGAATTCGCCACAACACATTCCTAGGTGTCACCAAGAAAGTGAGTGTGTGCGTACGTGTGTGTGCGCGCGCGTGTGTGTTTGTGTGTGTGTGTGTGTGTGTGTGTGTGTGTGTGTGTGTGTGTGTGTGTGTGTGTGTGTGTGTGTGTGTGTGTGTGTGTGTGAGTATGTGTGTGTGTGTGTGTGTGTGTGTGTGTGTGTGTGTGTGTGTGTGTGTGTGTGTGTGTGTGTGTGTGTGTGTGTGTGTGTGTGTGTGGTAATTATTGGCCCTTTAAGCCTTACATCAGTTGTTTGTAAACTCATGAATTTTATCCTCAGAGAAAAAAAAAATTGAAATTCTTGGAGAAAAACAATATTATTTAAGATTCACAA
>NC_134777.1:4117330-4134830 GCF_046742065.1 Oratosquilla oratoria
AAAAAGTCTTCAGAATGATTAATAACCGAATTGAATAAAATCCCTACAAAAGGAGAATAATGTAAATCTTAGGGAAACCATTATTTTTTAAATCTCACTTTAGCAAATAATCAAATCTTCATTCACAAAACACTTCCCTAACTTCAAAGCAACCAAAGGACAATGGTCACTGGATTCAATTGCGTGGTTTGCATGTCAATGGATCAATTTCCGAAGCTATTAGTTCAGACCTCACCAATTGTCGATCGCTTGATCAACCTCTTCAAGGGCATGTGGACATTTCCCTTCCTAATTCCTTTACTTTTCCTCATTACTTTGTTTATATTTTTGTTCATTGTATCTATTGGCTGAAGCGGACCACAGTGGTCGAAATATACAGTACTCTCTGTAATTCTGCTTTTATTTTTTCCGTTAGTGGGTTACAGTTTGATTTTGCTTATTTATTACTACATCACTCCACTCATGTGCAGATATGTGTATAGGTACATACATATTCATATGTGCATATCTATATATGTATATACTGTATGTATATATGTACATATGTATATGTGTGTATATGTATATAATTGTATATGTGTATATGTGTGTGTGCATATGTGTAAATGTGTGTGTGTATAATTATGTACATATGTGTATATGCATATACGTATATTTGTACGTATGTATAAGTGTATATATGTATATATGTATATACTGTATGTATATATGTATATATGTATATATGTATATATGCATATATTTGTATATGCATATATGTATATATGTATATATGCATATACGTATATATGTATATATGTATATATGTATGTATGTATATGTGTATGTGTATATGTATATATGTATGTATGTATATATGCATATATGTATAAATGTATATATGTATATATGTATATATGTATATATGTATATATGTATATATGTATATATGTATATATGTATATATGTATATATGTATATATGTATACATGTGTATATGTATATATGTATATATCTTAAGTTCGTGTGATTTAACTTTCCATGTTCCTTACAATGTCTTCATTTTTGTAGTATATGAATGTCTCTGTATTTCGCATACTGTATTCCCTGAAGATGTCTTGAATAGACAAAAAAGTTCGGATTAAGTTTCCCATTTTCCAGTGGTATTTCTGCATATATATATATATATATATATATATATATAGATATATATATATATGTATATATATATATATATAGATAGATATATATATATATATATGTATATATATATATATATATATATATATATATATATATATATATATATATGTATATACATAAGTTTGGTGAAAACAAGGTAAAGCAAATTCCCCCTAATGTACTTTTAATGCATGATTTATTCATCATGAGTTGTGTGTATAAATGATGTGTGTATAAACGTTGTTTTGTGGATGAATGCTACATGTGAATCGTGCTAGTGACCATCAGATGTGGAAGGTAGTGGTAGTGGTGGTGTGTGGTGGGGGGGGCGGCGGCATTTTTCGACTCGTCTCGGGGTGGGGGGGTGGGGGAACCTACCTATGTCGGGACACTGCATAACGTAAGAGGGTTTAACCTCGTGATAACAAGGGGTTCTCTGAAGCTGAACGATATAAGATGGTGTTGTCCAGGACAAAATTCTCAGTTATCCGTAGGCGTGAACTGATGTCGCAAACGGGGTGTGAACTAAATATTGTGGACAGCCGAACCTGAATTATGACATACCAGAATTACGCAAATATATATTTTGCTGCTTAGAATTAAGAATATTTCAATATGTAATACTTTTATCATATAGATGTATTTTTTCTGCAAAAAAACAAGTGTTAATGGAAAACGGCAAAATATTTATTTGCATAATGCTGATTTATCAAGTGTAATATTCTGGTACTCGTATACGTATGTGAAATATTTCAATATGTGAACGATACATATTGAATCATCAGAACTAGGATATAAACTCGTTTTACTAGGTTCCACTTTTATTTTAATTCTGGATGTCATCAGATTGCTTCGTTCGTCTCCCTGACATCAAGAAGTCACGAAATGACTTATTTTATCTCGACGATTCTTTTCCTTCTCAGATGACATGTTTATCTTTATCGTAATTGACACAAGGTCACAACATTGTCATTCTTATGGCAATAGCATTCAGGTACATCTTCATACAGTGCTTTGGATACGGCACAAAATATTTGGTAACTCTAACTCAATGTTTTGATTCGTGGGTTAACTAGTTGATTCAAAGCGAAATGTTTTGAAAAGAAATGCCTCCAAATGTATACTTACTCACTTACGAACGGTTATACCTAACCACACACGTAAAACCAAATTCATACGTACATGTGCATGTACACACACACACACACACACACACACACACACACACACACACACACACACACACACACACACACACACACACACACACACACACACACACACACACACACACACACACACACACACACACACACACACACACGCACACACACGCACACACGCACACACGCACACACACACACACACACACACACACACACACACACACACACACACACACACACACACACACACACACACACACACACACACACACACACACACACACACGACTCGGTGGCAGTGTTGGTAGAGCGCTGGACCGGGAAGTACGATAGTGCTCGCAGTACCCAGTTCGAATCCTGCCCAGGGCCGAAATTATTTCGGTATCGCTGTGCCTCGGGTCGTTACTCTGACTCTCGTGGGTGGGGAGTTGGGTGTGTGTGTTTGTGTGAAAGGTCATAGCATTACCCATAGATCGGTCATACGAGCTCTGAGCTCTCTTCCGGGAGAGAAATAGCTGTCGATCACGAGTCCAACACGTGATCCAAAAGACCAAGGTGAAAGACCAAGGTGAATACACACATACACGCACATATTTGCTTAGGGCGGTTCGTCGGTGATCGACGATGACAGTGCTCTGGTAAGGTGAGATGGTTGAGTGAAGTTGGGTGGTGATGCTGTGGTCTTTGTCAATGATGCCAACGAAAGTGATCGTGGAGCCCAATATTTTACACATATATCCTTCCACACTCCGGGCAAGAAACTATGGAGGGGTTCCAAACTTATGGAGGACACTCCAGACAAGTTCCCTGTTTACTGTGTCAGATGCCTTTGTTAGATCAATAAAGGACAGGTATAGATCACGGTTCTGTTCGTGGAATTTCTCTTGAATTTGGCGAATAGAGAATGTTGTGCCAATGTCTTTTCTGAAGCCACATTGCGTCTCGGATAGTACAGTTTCTGCAAAGTGATTGGTCAGTCTTGCGAGCGTGACTTGAGCAAGAACCTTCCCTGCGGTGGCCAACAAATATATGCCTCGACTGTTACCACAGAGTGACTTGTCACCTTTCTTCTTATAGATGGTGATTATGTTAGCATTTTTCCACTCTTGAGGGACAGTTTCAGTTGACCACACCACTAGGACCATTTGTTGGATTCGTTGGTGGAGACGATTTCCGCCGTTTTATAGGATATCGGAGGCCAAGTCATCTGGATCTGCGCTTTTGTTGCCCTTTAGACCTTATATGGCTTGGAGTGTCTATGTAAAATCCGGAGGGATGTCGAGAGCTGTGATCGTAGGTAGCTCTGGTAGTTTGTTCACGATGTTAGGGTCGGTGGGGCTCTTTTGGTTGAGAAGATTGCCAAAGTGCTTAGCCCATTTGTCGAGGATTTGTCTGTTATCTTTCATGAGAACACCCTTGACGATTTCACAGGTGTGATGTTTCGGTTCGCAGGAGCTGCCTAGTGTAGGCCTTATGAACACGGAGCTGCCTAGTGTAGGCCTTATGGTCTCTTGCAGTCTCCTTCATTCTTATGTTCTTATAGCTTTGATGTCATTGTTAAAGCCGAGTGAGTCGTGTCTGTTAGCAAATCCCTAAATCTCTAGAGCCCTGGCCTATCTCCAGTCGTTTTACATTTTTCTTAGTATCCTCTGAGTTTCAGATCGAAGGGTGTACCACTTAGTTCTGAGGGATACAGAGTAAGGGAATTCTCTTCGAAGCAGTCACGATGACGTCTTCTTATAAAACCAAGAGCATCAAAAGCAGCTTGATTAGTTGCTACACAAAGGTTGACCCATTCCTCGTTAATGTCAGAATTTATGCTGTTGGGGTCGAGATTGGAGCCGTACGTTTGTGTGGCCGGATTGCAGTGTCTTTGGAATCTAGGAGGGTTCGGACGTTCCATTTTGCGACCATGAAAAGGATCTCTGGTTTATTAGATTGTGTGTGTGTATGCGTGTGTTTGTGTGTTTGTGTGTGTGTGTGTGTGTGTGTGTGTGTGTGTGTGTGTGTGTGCGCGCGCGCATGGCGTATTTGGGCGTTTGTATGTCTGTGTGCGTGAGTGAGGGTATGTGTATGTATATATGTGTGTATGTATATGTGTACTTGACCGCAATCCCTCCTACCCCTCCCGCAAGAGGCGGAAAAGTTCTATGAGGGCTCTCTCCCCTTCCCCTCTCTCTTTATCTATCTGTGTATCCATCTCTCTCTCCCTCTTCCCTCTCCCTCTCTACCCAATTTCATCTCGCCCCCTCTCCTCTACCCATAATCTCCTACCGAGCATCCTCGTGGGCACACACAGTACCTCCGCCGCCCATTCCGTTGCCTTGGGGGGCAAGTCCAAGAACACATGAGGCTAAAGGAGCTCCCCTGATACAAAGCCATGGTCGAAAATCCGTAAGAGGCAGGACCCGACAGACTGAATACAGGGCAGTTTCCTGCAACCACGACTACCGGAAGGTCATTTGGATCTCCCTACTGCCAAAGGAAGATAGTGGCCGGGGGAAAGGTGGTGGAGGAAGGGACTGCACACCTCTCCTCTAACTAAAATCCATTCATCTGTGGAGGCTTTTTGCTACTCTCACTATATCACTCTCACCACCGTCATCAACTTTAGGCACCCAAGCCCTGTGGTGATATGCTAGGGTAACGGAGACAGGTCGAGGATGCGACTGGGAGTCTCCAGCTCGAGTCTTGCACATAGGCTGTATAGGAGTAATGGTTGCTGGAGAAAAGGAATTGGAACAATTTTCTCCTTCGTTAGCTTCCCATATGACTGAGTAGGCCTCTTCAGGGACCCCCACTGCTCACCTTGAGAGTGGAGAAGTCTAGGAAACGTGACCTTAATACTTAATGTTCCAGTATTCTTGGGTGATTCATCACGACCGTATAGGCACCCCTTATGCGATCGACCTGCCACTGAACAATCTAAAAATAGGCATACACACACACAGGCACACGCACACACACACACACACACACACACACACACACACACACACACACACACACACACACACACACACACACACACACACACACAAACACACACACACACACACGACTCGGTGGCGCAGTTGGTAGAACGATGAACTACTAGCATGGTGGTGCGCGTAGTGCTTGGTTCGAATCCTGCCCAGGGCCGAAATTATTTCGGTACAGCTGCGTTCCGGGTCGTTACTCTGACTCTCGTGGGCGGGGAGTTGGGTGTGTGTGTGTGTGTGTAAGGTCATAGCATTACCCATAGATCGGACCTACGAGCTCTGAGCTCTCTTCCAGGAGGGAAATAGCTGTCGATCACGAGTCCAACACGTGATCCAAAGACCAAGTGAATACACACACACGCACGCACACACACACACACACACACACACACACACACACACACACACACACACACACACACACACACACACACACACACACACACACACACACACACACACACACACACACACATTCGCGACTCGGTGGCCCGGTTGGTAGAGCCCCCGACTGTCACTACAGCTGTCCGGGTTCGAATCCTACCCAGGGCTGAAATAATTTCAGTATCGCTGCTGCGCTTCGAGTCGTTACTCCAACTCTCGTGGGCGGGGAGTTGGGTGTGTGTGTGCGTGTAAGGTCACAGCATTACCCATAGATCGGTCATACGAGCTCTGAGCTCTCTTCCGGGAAGAAAATAGCTGTCGATCACGAGTCCAGCACGTGATCCAAAGACCAAGGTGAATACACACGCGTGTGTGTTGTGTGTTTATGTGTGTGTACAGCTACACAGAAAACTATCGTTAGTAGGGGTGTCGAAACATTCGCTAATGAACATAACCTTATGATACCGAAGGGTTGGTATTTCTGGGGTTCGAATTGTTCGAATTCCTTCTGAATAAATATGAATCGAATAATAGTTCCGGAGTTCATATGGACTCACTATGATATGATAATCTTATTTCCGATGGAGACTTCAACTTGTCTCAAATAGTTTCGTTGTTTTGTGTCAAAATGATTAGCGTGATTTACTAACGATAGTTTTCTGTGCAGCTGTACGTGTGTGTTAGTATGTGTGTTTGAGTGAGTGATTCGTTACAGTCTTTGATCATGTAATGGACTCGTGATTGACAGCCTGGATGACAGCTCAGAGCTCATATATGGCCCAATATATGGATAATGCTGTGACTTTACAAGCACAAATCCCTAAGTCCTTGCCCACCATAGTTGGGGTGCCGGCTCGTAGAACACCAAAGTTGATTTCTTTTTATCCCTGGTTGAGAACATTACTCATTACCGTCTAGCAGTGTGAGGGTGTATCTGTGTGCAGGTGTGTGTGTGTGTGTGTGATTCATCATGGTCTTGGATCACGTGTTGGACTCGTGATCGACAGCTATTTTCCTCCCAGAAGAGAGCTCAGAGCTCATATATGACCAATCTATGGGTAATGCTGTAACCTTACAAGCACACACACTCAACTCCCCGCTCACGAGAGTTGGAGTAACGACTCGCAGTGCAGCGTTACTGAAATTATTTCATTTCATCCCTGGGTGGAATTTGAACCCAGACCGTTGTAGTGGCAGCCGGGAACTCTACCACCGCGCCACGTGTGTGTGTGTGTGTATGTGTGTGTGTGTGTGTGTGTGTGTGTGTGTGTGTGTGTGTGTGTGTGTGTGTGTGTATGTGTGTGTGTGTGCGCGCGTGTATGTGTCTATGTGTGTGTGTATTTGCATGCATGTGTGTTTATGTATGCGTGTGTGTGTGTATGCGTGTATGTATGTATGCGTGCGTGCGTGTGTATATGTGTGTATGTGTGTGTACGTGAGTGTTATTGTGCATGCATGTGAATGTGTATATGAGTGCGGGTATACGTGTATGTGTGTGTGTGTGTGTGTGTGTGTGTGTGTGTGTGTGTGTGTGTGTGTGTGTGTGTGTGTGTGTGTGTGTGTGTGTGTGTGTGTGTGTGTGTGTGTGTGTGTGTGTGTGTGTGTGTGTGTGTGTGTGTGTGCGTGCGCGCGCGAGCGTGGTAGAGTATGCTTGTGGTTATTATTTTGATTATGAGTATATGTTTATGAGTGTGTGTGTGAGTATGTGTATTGATATGATTATTAGTATGGATATGAGTATGGTTATAAGTATGAATGTACATGGATTCGTAAGCGTGTGTGTTCGAATGAGTGAATGAGTTAGTTGAATGAGGGAGTTAGTGTGTGAGCGAGAGCGACGGTAATATAATTTCGCTTTGTCAGTTTAATGTTTTTAATATTTTGTAACACCAATTTGTTCGTGTTTTACGGCCCATTACATTACAACAATTGTTAACGAGTCCGAATGACTTTAGCATTCAGCGAGTATGAAGTAAATCATCCTCGTCAAAGTAAGACTAGAGGTGAAACTGGGCAAAAATAAATAGTGAAAACGTAAATTATATTCATATAACATTCGGGCGTCACTGTTCGTGTCGTTTCCCATTGGGATGATGAAACCATCAGCTTCGCTACTGTTTTGATTGTTGAAAAGCTGGGTGTGTTTTTGGCTTAATTGTAATATATAGGAAAAGTGTTCCGCCCGTGAAGTCCCCCCCGCCCCCCCACTCATTGCGGTGAAACGTAATTTTGAATTCATTTATGCTCTTTTGGATGTTGTTCGTACCGACGCCTCTGCGCGATGGTGACGTAACGTGCATTGTGCCCCGGTTCGAAACCGGAACTTATTTCCAACTCACAGAAATGAATTTTACCAACAACCCAAACTTGCAGAACAAAAGTGAAGGCCTCGGTCAAATCTACGCAGCTTAAGCGACCTACTTTCCTCTTGCCCGGGAAACTATATTTCTTGATGTCCTTGAACCTTCCCCGTCTTCCTTTGTTAATGTGTAGCTGTACCCATGCACGTCCCTCACTTTCTGTAGAATTTGGTTGATCAAATGGTATTCCGGAAACATGTCTCTCTTGATATATCGCTTCCATTATGTGATATGCCAGCGGACAGGAGTGGCGAAATGTATCACAATGGGCTCTGGGTAGTGGGATCATTATGACTTCTCCCACATGAATCCTTCCTTTTATCCACTTTTCGAAAACACGTACACACACACACACACACACACACACACACACACACACACACACACACACACACACACACACACACACACACACACACACACACACACACACACACACACACACACGCACGCACGCACGACGGCTCGGTGGAGCAGTTGATAGAGTCCCCGACTGTCACTACGGCGGTCCGGGTTCGAATCCTACCCAGGGCTGAAATAATTTCAATATCGCTGCTGCGCTTCGAGTCGTTACTCCAACTCTCGTGGGCGGGGAGTTGGGTGTGTGTGTTCGTGTAAGGTCACAGCATTACCCATAGATCGGTCATACGAGCTCTGAGCTCTCTTCCGGGAAGGAAATAGCTGTCGATCACGAGTTCAGCACGTGATTCAAAGACCAAGGTGAATATACACACATTATATATATTATACATATACATATACGTTTATATAAAAGATATAAAACTCTGCCATGGGGAAAACCATTCTAGAATCCCATACCGGTCCCAAGCCCGGTAAAGCCGGGTCCACACCGTGCATCGTGCAGCTCTGCATGTAGCAGGTGGTGGTGTTGAATGTTGCGCTAATTGTCCACACTGAGTGGGAATGAGGAAACGTTGCCGGTCTAATAGATGCAATTATTATCCATATCATTGGATAGCTCCTATCATTTTGAGCATATTCAACCCCATAAATAAGTTTCCTAAATTAATAGTATTGGCAGTAGCAATTTTTTAACATTTTTTTTTTTTTTTTTTGCGAAGGCTGCGGTTGCAAAAAAACCTAATCTAGAAAAAAAATCTTGCAAATATGTTGCCAATGCTGGGAGTAGGGAGAGCATCAACATCTGTTGAAATAATAATGATAGTAATCCTCAATGTTATAGGACATATTGGTGGCCGATCGGACAAGGGCTCCGGCGTCTGGGGACGAGAATTTTAGTAAATATTAGTTCGAGTGGCGCTGGAATCAATATGTAGCGGAAGTAAGGACACAAGGTTACGAATCTCTGAGCTCCATCAAAGCCATTCATGCCTTGCTAGGTCTGATAATTGGAGAGCAAGTGCACGGACCTTATGAACGTTGATCTTTCCTCGTACTCCACAAGTAGGTAAATAAAATTGGGTAAATGAATCACACATTATCTGGGTAATGTAACTAAAAAGAATACGAAGAAGATCACTGTGTTGAAACTAAAGATGCTTCAGAGATTCTATTCTGGTTAATGGTGGACATACACTTATATTCAAGGCTTGATGTGGACAAAACAGAGTCTCGGTGTCGAGTTCGAATTGAGCTGAATAAAATCGGCAGTTGAGGACAAAAATATGTCGAAGTGGCAGTTTATAGAGCTTGGAAAATACAATTTGTTTTGACAAATGCTCGCATCCCGGAATAGGATGGTGGGAATTATTATACATTTTTTTTGTGCATTTCCGCAATACTCTCTGTGTCTCATTGTATCTTCTGTTGGTTTGCACTTGAAACGTATCACTTCCAGTCTGCTATTCTATATTCCTTGCATGTAAAGCTAATAGTTTCCTACGAAAATAACAACAACTGGGCATGTGACAATTTTGAGCAACAATATTTCAGTAAATATCACTGGAATTTTTTTTTTTGTTAATCTCAGTTGCATGACATTTCTTTACCGTTTCTTGCTATTTTTGATCTGCTGATTTAAAATATGGAACAGATTTTCTTCTGTATGATCTAGTTTTCATGTAATTTGAGGGATTACATTTTAGCCTCTTGCCGCCAAATGAATTACTTACGCGTTTATGGCATCGGTAGTGATATATATATACATATATATATATATATATATATATATATATATATATATATATATATATATACATATTCAGATTTGATAATGGCTACAAGGAGACATCAATGTGTGAACTAACCTGATGCTTTCTGCTATATTTGTGGATACTTCACGCTTATTCGTCAGGGACGCAATATAACATCGTTTGTGAGGCGACCCTATAATGCGTACTTCGGACTTACTCTTGGTGACCAAGGCAAGAAATGGGCTCCACATAACGTGCGTCATAACTGCGCATAAATGCTGCGTGACTGGACGAAAAGGAAACGTAAGGGCTTACCTTTCCCATGACCTTGCGGAGGAATACAAAAGGCGTTGGCATGAAAAACAGACATACATACATATACCAAAGGCCTTTTCCCCTTTACACGGGGATTAGCCAAAAAGAAAAAGTCATAGAAATCACTCCCACTCATTTTGTTCCCATATATTCCACTCCCCTCCACCCTCCTCCCTCCCTCCTATCTTGGAACCTCCTGGATTACGGGTCATCCCTGCATCCTGTCCATTGCCCTGGGTCAGAAGCAGTTATCTTAGCATCCCCTTAGCAATTCGACCTACTATGCACTGCGATGAGCTACCAATTCCAGTTTTTGATGAGTTGTCTCCATCCGAAGCAGCGAGTAGCGACGACATGCAAAAGACCGACGTTGAAACTCAAGAAATACTGGCAGATTCCGACGATCCTTTGCTACATCAGTGTTGCCACTGTGATCTAAGCCAGTTCTCACAAACGAGTGATATTTTTTTCCACAAAATTCAGCAGTTTAGACACCTAGAGCTGAATTACCTTGTGCATGACTTAGGTCTCTCTAAAAACGCAGCGGTAATGTCAGCTTCTAGGTTGCAAGAAAAGGCTCTACTGAACCAAACCACAAAAGTTTCATGATCTCAAAATCGGGAACAGGTTTTTGTGGAAAATTTTAAAGAGAAGAATAAGTTTGTTTATTGCCATAATATCTCGTGTCTTCTCAGGAATTAGGGATTCCATTGTGTAATCCAAATGATTGGAGATTATTTCTATATAGTTCTAAGCACAACTTGAAATGTGTTCTATTACGTAAAGGCAATATCTATGGAGCTGTTCCAGTAGGTCATTCTGTGTTTTTACGAAAGGAACATAATGACATTAAAACTGTGATAGACCTATTAAAATACCACGAGCACAAATGAACAATTTGCGTGGACCTCAAAATGGTAAACTTCCTCCTTGGTCAATAAAGAGGATTTACAAACTATTCCTACTTTCTTTGCATGTGGGACAGCCAAGCTAGAGACAAGCATTGGAACCAGAAAGTGGCCTTTACATGAGACTCTGGAAGCACAAATGAACAATTTGCGTGGACCTCAAAATGGTAAACTTCCTCCTTGGTCAATAAAGAGGATTTACAATTATCCCTACTTTCTTTACATGTGGGACAGCCGAGCTAGAGACAAGCACTGGAACCAGAAAGAGTGGCCCTAACGTGAGACTCTGGAAGCACAAATGAACAATTTGCGTGGACCTCAAAATGGTAAACTTCCTCCTTGGTCAATAAAGAGGATTTACAATTATCTCTACTTTCTTTACATGTGGGACAGCCGAGCTAGAGACAAGCACTGGAACCAGAAAGAGTGGCCCTAACGTGAGACTCTGGAAGCTGGTATACCAAATATTGTCGATGAACCAATTGTCAGTCGAAAAAATATCATATTTCCTCCTGTCCACATCAAGCTAGGCTAGATGAAACAGTTTGTCAGAGCATTAATTACTGATGGCGAATTCTCCTAATACATAATCTTGGTTCTCCCTACTTTGTCATTCGAGAAGATAAAAAAACAGCTGTGTTAGATGGATCATAGATTCGGGCACTTGTACGTGGTCAAGAATTTGTTAGAAAGATGGTAAGGAAAGGGGGACGTGGATTTCATTTGTGGTGGTAAAGGGAAACTTTCTCGGTAATAAAAAGGCTGACAACTATAAAGCCTTTGTAAGAACCTTGTCAGATTTTCATGATCTTAGATGCAGCATGAGTGTCATCCTCGGTTTCTTATACATTCGTTTTGATAGATTTCTTGAGAAGTTAGGGGTAGTAAGTGACATTTATTTTACATTATTTGTTTATTTATTTTGTTATCATTTGTCTTTGTTTATCATTATTTGCTTGATTCTCATTTATTTTTAGTTATGTCAATTTATTATTATTTACTATTTACCTGTTTGTTTATTATCTAACTATACCTATGCATTTATTAATGTATTTTATTTATTATTTACATTATTATAGTTTTTATTCATTTATTTATTTACTATTATTATTTTTTTTTTCG
The DNA here is from genome assembly GCF_046742065.1 of Oratosquilla oratoria. Lineage (NCBI taxonomy): Eukaryota > Metazoa > Arthropoda > Malacostraca > Stomatopoda > Squillidae > Oratosquilla > Oratosquilla oratoria. Next base: position 4,129,842 of record NC_134777.1, read on the forward strand.
CATCCGACCTAGATATGGACCAAAAGGTCTCCTGTCGGCATGCTCCGCCTTTGTAATCCTTTGACAAGCAAGGCAAACGGTTTCATCAGGACCTCAAGGCCATGGAGTAACGCTATCAAGGGAGATGGAACAAGCATATGATGGCAGACTACTGTTGGGACATTGAAACATGATTACCCTGAGACAATTTACAAACACAAGAGCTTCAAGCGCAAATTCCTGCCTAAGTAAAATGTAACTGAGCTTTGTATCTTCACAGAAACCAATTTCTTACCTAACAATGAATTTCATATAAAATTTTAACCTTTGTACTGATAGAACATGCTTCGAATTGCGTTGTGAATAAATTTAGATTATGTATTTTTTTATTCATCAGTTAATTTAATGAAAGTTTAATCACATGTTTCTTCTGATAGACGACGATACCAGTGAGACGAAGAATTTTTGTTTATATTTTGAAATACCTCGATTGCAAAAAAAAAAAAAAAAAAAAAATTAAGAGCTATCAGAAAAAAACAAAAACCTCATATTTGAAATCAGTGCATTTAAAAAAGATAAAACCAGTGGTTGGTATCACTGCAACAAAAGTTTTGTTGAGCTGTGTTATCTTATCCCCAGAATCTGCTTGAGTTGTAGGCAGATTAGTGTGCTTGACCTGTAACAAGCCATGGACTTCTTTAACGACTTTGTTCTGGCAAATACGCAGCTAAAAGAAACCTTTGGGCATTAGGTTAAAATCTATGTCAATTAAATCATATTTTTCTCTTCTAGATAATGTCAGATGATTCTATTTATCCTGGACACAGACAAACGGACACAAAGGCAGACATACATAGGTAGACATATATATGCAGACACACAGACACAGTGTATCGCAGAGATATAGGCAGACTCACACAGACAGACACACAGACACAGTGTATCGCAGAGATATAGGCAGACTCACACAGACAGACACACAGACACAGTGTATCGCAGAGATATAGGCAGACTCACACAGACAGGCACACAGACACAGTGTATCGTACAGATATAGGCAGACTCACACAGACAGACACACAGACATAGGCAGGTTTACAAACATAGGCAGACACACAAACATAGGCAAACACAAACGGATGATTCAGTCTCGTATATGAGACGCCCACGTAATGCCACCAAAGTAAGCGAATTATTCTTCCTTGTTCACTCCAATATCAGATGGCTTTTGGGAAAACAGGTTTGCATGTACCTAAGCACTTTGCTTATTGTTATTCGTCGGCTTCAATTGCATTCCAGGGATTACGAGAGTAAATGTATGATTCTGATGAGTACTTCTACTATTAAGGATTCTAAATCTACTGTGCTTTGATGGTCCAAACATCCATGACGTATTACAAAGAGACGTTTGGAAGAACTTTTATCTCGATTAGGGAAAATATCTCGTCTGAACTATCTCGGCTGAAGTGTCACCTTAAAGGGTTTATGCTGGCTAACAACATACGGTTTTATTCAGTTTGGAAGAATTCTGTCCTCACATGTATTGCTTGATTGATCCATAACGTCTATCAACAGGGAATGACGGGTTACCTTGTGAAATTGGTGACTAAGAAATCAACCGCTAAATAAAAAACACGAATTACAGTTCACAAATAACAGTACCCTATTATTGCTGATCGGAAGTTCATATAAACGGAATAAGATTGGCAGGTGGTGGACGGTATAAAGATACATAATTAGTTCCTTGTGACATTATTTTGTTAATCAAAACATCTAACCAATATATTTGTTTTTGAAGGATTCTATATGTAGGTGTAAATCGAGATTTTATTTATATAAAATTGAAATATGTATTCTTTTGGTTCAGAGTGGAACAAGATAAAATGTTGAACAACAAAATGGAAAACAAAGAATTCTATTTGAATCGAGGAAAAATTTCTGCGAAAACTGGAATGGAAAAACCTTATATATATATATATATATATACATATATATATATGTATATATATATATATATATTCATATATATGTATATATGTATATGTATATATATGTATATATATATGTATATATATGTATATATATATATATATATACACATATATGTATATGTATATAAAGAGAAATGTTAAATTCTTTTATGATTTTTTTTTTTTTTTTTTTTGAGACGTTCATCATTTCTGAGATAACTTTAGGGCAAGCCACTCATCGCGCGTGGGACAAAACCTGCCCGTAAGCTTGGATTATACAAAGCTTTGCCTTTACCTTATGACTTGAGAGGAAATTGTTGATACTTGCTGCTGTGGAGCGTTGTTTGTGATATCACTTTGCCGTCATGACCCAGCTTTTGAAACCAAGGGCCCCCGATGACTGCTATTTGCTTTGGATGTTCGGGGATACAGGGCAAAGGGGATGGCTTCGAAGGCAACTAAGGACCACCAAACACAATCTCTTCTCCTTTCATATAGTAAGACTCCTGGAAACAACATCAGATGCATGAAATCGCCTGGTCTTTTCTGGAGCAAAGATTATTAGGAAGAAGGAGTTGTTGAGGGTAAAAATTCTGGATAGAAGGAGCACAGGACCGAAAGACATGGAGAGGGTTGCTGTTGGTGGACCAGAATCTACCTGAGGTTCAAGATCCAGCGGATTAAGAATAAGTAAAAAATTCTGTAGACCTGTTCATCGAGAGAACATATTTCATGATATATTTTGATAACAGCTAGATTACTTTATTCGATTAAAGAACAATTGCTAAAATAGAAAATAAAAAAAATCTCATTTTCTCCACGTAATTTCACAAAAGAACAATTGCTGAAATAGAAAATAAAAAAAATTCTCATTTTCTCCACATGATTTCGCAAAGGAAAAGATAGATCGTGGAGGTGAAAGGGAGCTTTTGATCAGTAACATTTTATCTTGTCCATACGATTCTTCTCAGTTGATTGTATACCCTCCAACTGAATGAAATTAGAACAAATCTATTTAAACAATTGACCTCTTTTAAACGAGTTCACCTCATTTTTCATACAGTATCGACATCGTGAATAAAATAGTAATATATTCTGGACACGTGTGCGCATGATGAATACAAATGCCACTTTCATATAAACAATATATTTCACTTCAGAGCATACAGTTACAAGCAGGCAAACAATTTCTGTCTGCCTTCATACGTCGATCTTTCTGTCTGACCAGTAGCCTGTATAACTACATAGCTGTCTGTCTCACTGTCTCTCTGTCTCTCTTGATTCTCGAACTCTCTTTCTCTTCTCTGTCTCTTTCTCTCTCTTTTCTCATCGTCTTGGTGATCATCATCATAATCTTCTTCTTCTTCTTCTTCTTCTTCTTCTTCTTCTTCTTCTTCTTCTTCTTCTTCTTCTTCTTCTTCTTCTTCTTCTTCTTCTTCTTCTTTTTCCTTCTTCTTTTTCCTTCTTCTTCTTCTTCTTCTTCTTCTTCTTTTTCCTTCTTCTTTTTCTTCTTCTGCTTCTTTTTTCTCATTTTTCCTTTTTTCTTCTTTTATCTTCTTTTTGTCTTTTTCGTTTTTCTTTTTTCTTCATCTTTTATTTTTTTTTATTCTTCCTCAGCATGTATGGTAGTTTCAATTTTTTTTCGAAATGTACACTCAAACCCCACAAAGTCATAACATGCCGAGTAGAACTCGCAAAGGCATGAAATGGCGCGCGACAGTGAATAGTAACCGATGGTATTTCGAATAGTATTCGATAGTTAGACAAACAAACTGCAACGCAACTGCCGGTGTTGACGGCAAAATCCGCAACGCTCGTTTGTGGTGAGGCCTGTACAGCAGCTGGGCCTTAAATTTTCTATTTTTTTTTTTTTTTTTTTGCAGTGCTCTAGTTTTCTTTTCCTCCATCTATTCCTTTCCACACCCTCAGCCTATCTCATCCATAAGAAACAGAGTATCTTGTTGGGTGAAAGAAGGATATTTACACGAGTTTAGCGCCTACTGTGGAACTGAGGCACAAGATATAGCTTCTATACACTATAATTAGCTTTGTCTATCAGCTCAGCTATATATACAATGTGTACGCCAGGAGAGCGTTTCTGAATAATGGTGCAGTGATATAGTGACTAGAAATGTCATATAGTAACTGACGAAAAATACTTTATTATTAAATGTATACAAAGTATTTTCCAAGGTTCTTATAAAAAGACAATATAATTTTTATATGAAAATCAACCGAAAGAACATACAGGCTTTAGAAGCGAATATTTGACTATAGACTAATTATAGAAAAATAATCAACTAATCGAGAAAACGACAGAGTACAATAAACCTTTATTTTAGGTTTGTAGATTACAATAAGGTGTTTCACTTGGTAAAACAAATGGCAATGCTAAGTTCACTACACAAGCAGGGCGAAAAAATGTAAGTGTTCCGAAGAACATTTATGTGATAGGTACTGCTGTAGTTCGACTACATAAAGATAAAGAAAAGATAAAGATCGAGAAAGTAGTATGGCAAGGCGATATAACTTTACTCAAGCTATTTGCAGATTGCCTGAAAGAGATTACCAGAAATATGAGTAGGGAAGGACAATTTTTAAAGATTAATGGGAAATACTTTAATCATCTTGGATTTGCAAATGATATTCATGTTTCAGAAAAAGGTACTTTCAACGTATACTGAGTGATCTAAACAAGAAAAATCTCAACGTATGTCTGGAGATGAACAGGAATAAAGCCAAAGTCATACTCAAATCGAAAGTCTAATGTAAACCAACTAAAATCGATGGTGAGAATTTTTAAGTTAGATATTATAACTGTTTAGATCAGAGGCTAAAACTTACCAGACATAATGAGAATGAAATGAAAATGCGTGTCACAATTGGCTGGAAGTGTTTGGTTGTTAAAAGAAGATCATAAGAGGCTCTCTACCTTTATGTGTGAAATACAAAGTTTAAAAGCAGTGTATAATACCAGCTATAATCTACGGATGCAATGGAGGGAAAGGGGTAATGAGTGCAGAGAGGAGAATAGAGAGAT
>NC_134777.1:4144830-4147330 GCF_046742065.1 Oratosquilla oratoria
ATTTTTTTAAGAATACCGCCAATAGTCTATCCTCAATAATCTCTTTCGTATTAGACGCAATTTTTTCTGGTTAAATAGACGTATGGCAGATTATATTCATACTTTTTTGTAGTATTCTATTAATGTCCGTGGTACAGTTTCAGCAGCAATGGATTTACACCTGACCGTCTAATTCGAGCTAAAATTAGCAAAAAAAAAAAAAAAAAGTTAAATGCACGAGATAAATTCAAATTAATTAACTATCGAAAAATTAGTTATGATAAAATAATTGAATATGTCGTAATCACTACCTTGATACGGCTGGAGCGAAATGAAATTAAAACTGAAATTGTAAATACGACCCAAATACATTTGCATGTTTTTTTGATGCAGTCGTTTGGATGGTAGCTCGGTAATTGCAGACCTTCACCTGCTCGTACTGATATGAACACATCCACCCTGCATGTAATTAAACACCCATACACTTATACACACATCCACTACCGTACACCTACACCCGTATGTCTATACCTCCATACACATAGGGTTACATACAACCTACAGTATACCACCTTATACACCTATACTTACGTGCACCTATGTCTACATACACCTACACTCACGTACACCTATACACACACACAACTATATTCGTATACCCATACTCCCATGTATTTACACCTAAATACCTATGTTCCCATATGCTCATACTCACATATAGCTATACACCCACACACTTCTACACACTCCCGTGCACGTGTACTACCGTACATCTGTGCTCCCGTACACCAGTACCCCCGTACATCTGTTTTCCGATATATACACTCATAGAACCGCACATCAATACATCCATACATCTACATACTCATACAGACATGCGCTCATACGGCCATACACCCATACAGCCATACACCTATACTCTCACAGATCTATATTACCACACACACACACACACACACACACACACACACACACACACACACACACACACACACACACACACACACACACACACACACACACACACACATATATATATATATATATATATATATATGTACATATATTATATAATATATAATATGTAATATATAATATATAATATATAATATATAATAGATAATATATAACATATAATATAGAATATATAATATATAAAATATAATATATAATATATATTATATGATATATAAAATATAATATATAATATATAATATATAATATATAACATATAACATATAACATGTAACATGTAATATGTAATATATAATATATACCATATAATATATCATATATGATGATATATGACATATGCTATATGATATATGATGTATAATATACAAAATATGATATGTAATATATAATAAATAATATATGTATAATTTATAATATATAATGTATAATATATAATATATAATATATATTGTATATTATATAATATATAATACATGATAAATAATATACAATATATGATATATGATATATATACAATATATGATATGTAATGTATAATGTATGAAATATAATATGTAATATATATATATAATATATATTATATAATATATATTATATTAAATGTAATATATAATATAATATATAATATATAATATATAATATATAATATATAATATATAATATATAATATATAATATATAATATATAATATATAATATATAATATATAATATATAATATATGATGCATAATACATAATACATAATACATAATATACAATGTATAATATATAATATATGATATATAATATATATTATATGATATATGATATATGATATATAATACATAATATATAATATATAATATATAGTATATAATGTATAATATATAATATACTCTGTTGGTTGTCAGGCCGGACGGCCCTTCACCGCTTTCACTATGCCTCTCCAGATGGCCCTTCACCGCTTTCACTATGCCTCTCCAGATGGTTCTATCCTCTTTCAATTCCTTCCAGTCCTCTCTTGGTGCCACCCTCTCCACGTCCTTCTTTACTCCATCCATCCATCTGTACCTGGGTCTCCCTACTGGTCGTCTGCCCTCCACTCTTCCTTCCATCACCTTCTTTGGTAATCTGTCTGCCTCCATTCGCACAGTGTCCAGCCCACCTTGCTCTTCTTCCCCGTATATCATCCTGAATGGACGGTTGCCGAGTCTGATCTCTAATTTCCCTGTTATGTCTTCGTCTCCATTTCCCTTCTTCTTCATCATATACTGGGCCGAGGATTCTTCTCAGGACATTGTTTTAAAAAATTTCCAGTCTCTTCTATTTATAATATACAATATATGATATATAATATATAATATATAATATATAATATATAATATGTAATACACAATATATAATATATAATATATAATATATAATAAATGATATATAATATATAATATATAATATGTAATACTCGTATGTAATATATAATATAATATTTATAATATATAATATATAATATATAATACATAATATATAATATATAATACATAATAATATATAATATATAATATATAAT
>NC_134777.1:4152330-4159830 GCF_046742065.1 Oratosquilla oratoria
TATCTTATTATATATAGCATACATACATTTGCCAATGGACATATGCGGTTGAGGTGGTGTGCGTGTATCAAAATTCCTTTGTGAGAATCAAAAGAGTACACACGAATGCAAATGCTTATAGATTGTATATCTTTAAGAAAACGTCAATGTCACTTGCCAAGGAAAGAACATGGCACGCCCCGGCCGTGCAGTCCCTGCTGCGGGCAATATAAACAACTTGTGACCACTTTATTCAATGACAACCCTAAAGATGGTCCTAGGACTAAGGCCGAAATGTCGGGCAATAAATCTCCCACATCGTGTCTATGTTTCTCTTATGATATTGAACTAAAATTTCAGATCGTCGCGCATATATGTATATGTATATATATATATATATATATATATATATATATATATATATATATATACATACATATATATATACATACATACATACATACATACATACATACATACATACATACATACATACATACATACATACATACATACATACATACATATATACATACACACATACATACATACATACATACATACATACATGCATACATACATACATACATACATATATACATACATACATACCTACATACATACTTATACATACATACATATATATATATATATATATATATATATATATAAATATATACATATATATATATATAAATATACATATATACATATGTGTATATATATATATATATATATATATATATACACATATATATGTACATATATTATTGAGACATTCTGACAAGTTGACGGAAGTGGGAGTAGGAAACACAGGAATCTTACTCTCAGTTTATTTCTGACGAGTTTCGCAGATATGGTTTCTCAAAAGAATGATATACAAAATGGTTTGTGGGAGACTTCACTACCTCCCCGCGTTGCCAGAGTTGGCGACAAGTGTGGAAGCCACCGAATGACATATTTATTGTTTAGAAGATAGTCTCGTCCGCTACTTTCATACACTTTTCACTTTCAATTTTCACCCACTTTTCTCAAACGTTATTTGTCACTTCATATTACTGTATTGATTCACAATTTTAGTCAGTAGGCCCTGTACCTCCAATCATTTCTCTTTTTCTAGTTCATATAGTTATGCTATTTCCTTCAGTATAATATTCAGCCTATGGGTATTAAAACTGTTGATATTTTTATTACTTTTCTTCATGAATTCTTCTACACTTGGTTCTCTAGGGTACACCAAGGGATTCCCCAGAGAATATGCAAGCCGGTTCTATTTGAGTTTTACAGTAACGTCGTGATTTCTTTAGTCCAATGATCTTTAACTTTATATTTAAGATCCCCCTCCCCCCAAAGGGCGTGATCTTGCAATCGTGAACCAATCGAATTTTCTCTTCCTCCACCCTTTCTCCAATCGGATTCATTGTTACAAGTCTATAGGCAATATTGTTTTTTAAGCAATCTCGAATCTCTGCACAACTCAGTTTACACGTAGTCAGCAAAAACGTACACGTCATACAGGCCCCCGGCCATGTTTATAACTCCAGGCGTAGAGCGAACGTATATAACTGCTCGCTTATATATATATATATATATATATATATATATATATATATATACTGTATATATTTCTACCTTTTCTATACAAGCCTCTTACAGATAGTAAAGATAATTATATATATATATATATGTATGTATATATATATATATGTATATATATATATATATATATATATATTCTGTATATATATATATCTGTATATATATATATATATGTATATATATATATATATATATATATATGTGTGTGTGTGTGTGTGTGTAAGTGTACGTGTGTGTATGTGTGTGTGTAAGTGTGTACATGTATGTATGTGTGTGTGTTAGTATGTGTGAAATAAGAGATTGATATTATACATTTCCATATGGTAAGTTCATATTACAAAAAGTCTGAGATATGTAACATAAAGGTCATGCCCTAGCACCTATTCCATCGAAATTGCACATCCCTAGAGTGCAATCTTGCAAAGTCCCCCAACCGAGAGTGTATTGATGGTTAACCAGCTAGTCTAACTCGATTGTAGCCCAAACCTGCGCCTCTGATCGGGTTAAGACTTTGCATCCACGCCTCTTTCGTCTGCAGGGAAGTGTGCTTTGTCTTTCTTAACGTCAGGTTCAATGCCATACGGTGGGTTGCATTGGAAAAGCATTACTGGGGTATGGGTTTTTCCATATCTCTCCCTACTTTTATTATTATTTTTTTTTTATTTGTTTATTTGTTTTGTGCTGGATGGTGAGTGCAAGAGGTTCAGTGACGCGAGATACGGAATTTATTTTTATTCGTTAATGTATTTTTGTTTTGTTAGGGATTGCATTGTCATGCGAAAAGTTGTTCACGGAAGACACTCCGATCCAGTCAAAACTGGCACGTTTATTTGGACAGCTAGGTGAAGTGGCGATCACAGGTGTCTGTTGGTTACATGGTCGTGGATAACACTGAGGCAATAGCACGCGATTTGAACCGAAAGGTTTGCCTTTATAACCTTTAGACAACAACAATCGTTCTTATAGATCTCATTACATAATTATATTTTTTATTTATAATTTTATTATTAATATGATTTTTTTTTCGCATCCGACCTAGATATGGATCAAAAGGTCTCCTGTCGGCATGCTCCGCCTTTGTAATCCTTTGTAATCCTTTGTAATCTAACTTTTACTAGACGGTTCTATTTAGTTGAGGGTAACCTTCTTTCCCTGCCGAAGGGTTGAACTCTGTCTTCCGTATTTATACTGGACAGACGACTTTATTCAGCTTAGAGAAGAACCTAACGACGATGAAGGAGTAAGACAATGGGATATTCTATATATCCTTTGTTCCTGGTAATGCTTGAAGAAAATTTTCTGCTGAGTTAAGGATGAACGAGATTACACCAATTGCAATCCCCTTCTCTCCTGCGTGGGATGGTTGTGGTAGTTTCATACCTTAAATCATTGGTTATTAACCCTTTTTTGGATACGAACAAAAATCCTGTCCAGATCAACCATGGCGATTCCTACCCTCTTAAACATTTAAAAGGCAAGAGTAGATTTTGGTAGTTTTTTTTCACCTCAATTAAATCGTCTGTCTCAATGTCTTGTTTAACCTTAGATAATAAGGACTTAGGAATTCTACAATCAGGGTTAATACTTTGATAATATTTTGAATAGGAATATTTGGAAAATAATAAGTCTACAAATCCCTAGTGACCCAATCAGTCATGACCTAACTTTGGGTCACGACCCAAGGGTTAAGAACCATTCCTTTAGGGGACTGGAATCTTATACCACCAGCCTGAAGAAGGCTCTTTAGTAATTGTTCTTCCAAATGAAGAAGACGTGAGTTTTTTTTATCACGTGAACGTGCCTGGAACATCTCAGCCTGGTGTCTGATTCAATGACTGTTCTGAGTAACCTCAGCCGAGTTTCCTCTTATTTGTAGAGATTGATTGATTGATTGATTGATTGATTAAAGGTTATCTAGCGTCGTAACTGCCAAGGTCATAGACGCCGATAGTTGTGGGGAAGCAAGTCGATTTCAGAGTTTTAGAAAAAGAGTCTCGCTTCTTTCTTTTTTACTCAAAAAACTGCTTTGATATTTGGTTCTGCCTAACGATAGACTAATTTATCTATATTTAGAAAAGCATCTCGGGCCAATAGGGTTGAAAAATCAAACTTCATTAATATTTTTACTACTATTCGTACTGCTTTACACATATGTTCCGACTCCATTCGATAATTTTGTTTAGCCGAGGAAGACTTTTTTTTTTTTTTCTTTTTTAAGGCTTTCGACCCATAAGGGAGCCATTAAGCCTGGCGTGAAGCTGTTCAGTCTCTAATTTTTGTGTATTTGATATCTAAAACCTCTTTCCCCTGCGTATCAAGCTGGTTAAACTTCCTTTGATGAACACTCGCATCTGTTCACCACTCGCATAGTTGTTCTATCTGTCTCCAGGTCATTTCATTTAGCCCCAGAAATTCCTTTACCTTCCGATGACGCAATCGGAAGCGTGCTGGTCTCGCATTTCCTAAATTGTGGTTTCGAATCCCGCACTCCTCTCCGATTACCAGCAGTAACTGTTACCCGCCTCATCAGTCCAAGGGCATAGGGCAAGGGTGACGGCTTCGGCCGTAGCCACGCCCCTCATGTCGTAGAATCGTCATCCTCTAAGGAAAGCCTCTGTACAGCAAAGAGTCCAGCTCTCACTAGTCAGCAAGTTCGCTTCAGGATTTGGACTTGCTGGTACTAGATGATTTGTTTCAGCAAAAATTTTAATAATATTTATTTCTAATAATGACTTTATTATGACTAATAGGTGACTATTAGGTTTATTTGAGGGAACATCAGCATCGAAAAAGGTCAAGATGATTATAATTGACCAATTCGACACAGTCATCCATTCTAAATAGCTTGTATAGGCTAACGCTACGCGATTCTACTCAGGTGAATAGACCGCCAGAACATGATGACCTGTTTTTGTATCATTAAAAAGAAAGACATGTTAAGAATCACACACACACACACACACACACACACACACACACACACACACACACACACACACACACACACACACACACACACACACACACACACACACACACACACACACACACACACACACACACACACACACACACACACACACACACACACACACACACACACACACACACACACACACACACACACACACACACACACACACACACACACACACACACACACACACACACACACACACACACACACACACACACACACACACACACACACACACACGCACAACTCGTGGCGCAGTTGGTAGAGTTCCCGGCTGCCACTACGGAGGTCCGGGTTCAAATTCCGCCCAGGGCTAAAATAATTTCAGTATCGCTGCGCTGCGGGATGTTACTCCAACTGTCGTGGGCGGGGAGTTGGGTTTGTGTGTGCGTGTAAGGTCACAGCATTACCCATAGATCGGTCATATACGAGCTCTGAGCTCTCTTCCGGGAGGGAAATAGCTGTCGATCACGAGTCCAACACGTGATCCAAAGACCACTGTGAATCACACACACATACCTTACCCCCTATGTGCTTGGATTTCTGGAACAAGAAGAAAGCATCGGGAGCTGTTAGACGCAAACGCGGGTTAGTCCTTCGCTGTAAATTCATCTTTGTACATGGTATTGGAATTGGGACAGGAACCTAAAAATTCAAAGCCTGAGGCGCATCGAAGAAACGACGATATATTTGACAAAATCGATGCTCAAAATCTCGAAATCTTGAAACGCCTTCAAGCGGCTTCGAATTGGCCTCACTCAGGTTTTGAGATTCATTGCGCTGCGTTCGAATCTCGATAGAACATTAATACGGATATCAACACGTGATATTGAAGAGAGAGAGAGAGAGAGAGAGAGAGAGAGAGAGAGAGAGAGAGAGAGAGAGAGAGAGAGAGAGAGAGAGAGAGAGAGAGAGAGAGAGAGAGAGAGAGAGAGAGAGAGAGAGAGAGAGAGAGAGAGAGAGAGAGAGAGAGAGAGAGAGAGAGAGAGAGAGAGAGACAGACAGAGAGAAAGAGAGAGAGAGAGAGAGAGAGAGAGAGAGAGAGAGAGAGAGAGAGAGAGAGAGAGAGAGAGAGAGAGAGAGAGAGAGAGAGAGAGAGAGAGAGAGAGAGAGAGAGAGAGAGAGAGAGAGAGAGAGAGAGAGAGATAGAGATAGAGATAGATAGATAGATAGATAGATAGAGAGAGAAAGAGAGAGATCAGGGATGAGTGAATGGGAAGGATATGCATTGAGTTGAAGAGAATACGATTGAGTGAATGAATGAGTAAGATTGAGTGGGTGGATGAGTGTGTGAGTGAGTCAATGAGTGAATGAGTCAATTGGCAAGTTAAAGCTTGAGTGAGTGAGTGAATAAGTTAAAGAGAGTGAAAGACAAACTGAGTAATGGGATGAGTTACCGAAAAAGAGAGCAAATGAACGAGAGAGCAAATGAAAGAGCGAGTAAAAGAGAGTGATAGAAAGAGTGCTAGAGAGAATGAATGAAAGAGTTGATGAATGAGCAAAAGAGAGGAGGAATAAGTGAATGAGTGAGTGAAAAAGAGAGTGAATGGGCGAATGAATGGGAAAGTGAATGAATGACTGAAGGAATTTGTGAATGAGTGGGTGAAAGAGAGTGATGAGAGGAGAGAGCTACTGAGTAAAGAGTAGAATGATTGGAAGAGAGAGTTGGTGAGTGGAAGAGAGAGTGAGCGAGAGAGTGTAAGTGAAAGAGATACTGAACAAGAAAACGAAAGAGAGTAATTGAGAGCAGTGAAAAAGAGTGGGCGAGTGAATGAGAGAATGAGTGAGTGAGTGTGAGTGATTGAGGGAAGGAGAGAGCAAGAGATGGGGAGATTTTTCTTCAGTAAAAAGTAAGCACAGTCGTCAGACACCTTCACTGAAAGGTAAATCACCTGAAGGAGGTTGAATAGCTGGAATATGATCTAGGAGAGAGAGAGAGAGAGAGAGAGAGAGAGAGAGAGAGAGAGAGAGAGAGAGGAGAAGAGAGAGAGGAGAGAGAGAGAGAGAGAGAGAGAGAGAGAGAGAGAGAGAGAGAGAGAGAGAGAAAGAAAGAGAGAGAGAGAGAGAGAGAAAGAGAGAGAGAGAGAGAGAGAGAGAGAGGGGAGACAGGAGAGAGAGAGGGGAGACAGGAGAGAGAGGGGAGACAGGAGAGAGAGAGAGAGAGAGAGAGAGAGATAGAGAGAGAGTCACACCATATATATATATATATATATATATATATATATATAAAACACCATAACATTAGAATACATAAGAATGAAGGAGACTGCAAGAGACCATAAGGCCTACACTAGGTAGCTCTATATCCATCACCACCTGTCATCCCCTTCCATAAAGTTGTCTAATCGTTTCTTAAAACAGCTGATAGTTTCAGCGCTTACTACATGGTTACTAAGTTTATTCCATTCGTGGACCACCCTATTAGTAAACCAATTCTTGCTTATTTCCTTTTTAAATCTAAATTTGTCCAGGTTATAACCATTACTGCGAGTCCTGCCCTGTTGTTTTAATATGATGACCTTGTTTGCATCACCCTTGTTAAAGCCTTTGATCCACTTGAACACCTCTATTAGATCACCCCTTTAGATATGCCAACTCAAGTACATTTAATACAAACACGAACTGAATCCGATACAGAGTCCATTCGTAACCGGAGACCCGATCACGGGGTCATCAAAGAGGGCGGAGAGGAACTCGAGACCGACTAGCGTCATACCCGAAGGCCAAGTCGCATTGTAAACAAAGACGGGTCGTGGCGTCATCAGAGACTGGGTCACGATGTAACCGAAGACTCATTCTCCTCGTCGTTACCAAAGACAAAGTCGAGGTCAAACCAAAGACTCTGCATAGGCGTAACCAAAGACCGAGTCGCGGCGAAACTATACTCGTAGTATTGAGAAATGGCCGTTAAGGCGGAGCACTGGGAGTCCCCCTGTGTTGCCACA
>NC_134777.1:4164830-4192330 GCF_046742065.1 Oratosquilla oratoria
TATGGTTCTTACTTCTCCTTGGAGGGATTCTTCTGTGAGGCTAATTTCAAATGGATGCACGGCCAATTGGGAGTAAACGAAGGATTACAAAGGATTACAAAGGCTGAGCATGCCGACAGGAGATCTTTTGGTCCATAACTAGGCCGGGTGCAAAGAAAAAAATATAATAATGATAAATAAAAATAAAGAAATAAAGAAATAAAGTTATAATAATATAAATGGTAATAATAGATAAAATAAATAAATGCATAAATATGCTTAAATAATAGACAAACAGGTAAATGATAAATAATAATTAATCAAGAGATACATTATATTAAATGAAAAACAAGCAGATATTAATAAACAAGCAGACAAATAATAACAAACATATAAAAAGAGCTGGCGAAGGATCCTATCTCCCCATCTCTACAATCAGGTTGGGCCCAGAGAGGCCGGTGTCTGGTCTTCAGGTCAAGCATAGAATAACGGGAGAGACATATAATTTACTATTGAGCATAAGAGTGACATTTCCTTTTATAAATAAGGCGAGGATATAGAAAACTTTTTGAAGACTTGAGGAAAGTAATTCTCTACTTATCAATAATCCTTTTCATCTTTTCACCGATGCATACACGGAAGGAAATGAAGCTATACATTAAATTGAACAAGTATTCGAAGGAGGTAGATAATGACTTATAACCTGCACTATCAGAGCATTGACTCAAACAGAAGTCAATTACACTACTACTCTACTATGCTTGCTGCGGTATGGGCTTTATAACATCTGAGAGAGGTGATATTAGGGTATCACGTAAAGATATAAACGGATCGGCTTCCAGTGATTCAATTATTCAAAGGAAAGGCGCTGCGAAATAATATTGCATATTGGCATTCAACCGTGTTAAGATTTAGCCGGACATTTTATCACAAGAGGTAAACGCAATCATGGGAACTGGCGCCTTCAGAAGAAATATTCCAAATAAATTTGTTTAAAAAAGTTGACCCACCATTTAGCGTTATGGAATCCATTCTCTTATTTCCGAACTTCTCCATTGAAATTTTACAAAATGAACAAAGGCAAGATCTTCTATGGAGTAAAACGATATATCACTTGAAATCGGGAGGTCTTTTAGACCAGAACAGGACATTCAGGATAAAAAAAAAGTCTTGTCCAGGAAAAGAAACTTATAAGGAAAACAAATCAAAATAAATACCAGACTATAATACCCTCAATCCTTATGCCTCAACTGAGAAGATAGGACACGACAACTTAGCAATTTAGCAGGAAAGAAATGAAATATTTGAATTGCAAGAAAAAAATTCACTACTGCTCCACTATGAGAATTTATATATCAAACATAGAATAATGCACTTCCTGTGCCCAAAACCGCGGGGCTATACCAGAGCCAGCTCTTATACAATACTTACTACAGAACCAAGAAACAGTTGCCATTGATCAGCTCGTAATTGCTCTTCAGTCACCAAGATTCGAACTACGAATTAGTGGCCGTAGATGTAATTTTTTTAAGTATACGATAGTTGCCCCTTGGCAAAAGAAGGTGTTAGAAGTAACTATAGCCTTTGTAGATGATACATTTTGCAAATACAAGATACCACGTGGAATGCTCCCCAACAGTGAACCCAAAATTAAAAACTAAGTTCAAGAAAGAAGAATATACTGAATAGAACTGAATTACACTTCCGCCTACCATCCTCAAGGAAATGGATTGCTGGAAAAAACAAATGGCAAAATAATAGAAATAATCAGACCATAAACCAATAGCATATAACAAATATGGGAAACCTGAGTATCCATAAATGGACCTATGAATTTTGCTACTGAAGAAAAGACTCCACAATTATATTCTTCAGTCAAGACACTCGTCTTCCATACATCATACTTAGTCCTTCACCGCCGCCATATTATGAAAGCACATCCTATAGCCTTTTACAGAATACATAAAGAAATCAGAAAGAATTTACAGAAGGTATGCCAAAAACAACACAGAAAAAATTCAGAATCTAGAGAAAGTAGATGTAATGATGAAAGGGTTCAGCTTTAGATATTCAAAACTTGATACAAAATTTGAAGAACCTTCCATAGAAGGAAAGTCTCTATGTATCAGTAAGTACTCAACCGTCAATCACTCAACCGACATGGCCGAGGTGGCGTACGTTAACAATTAAGAAAACTCTTCAGTGGACTGGTTTCCTTCCCATTGGATTCCCAGGAATTTCCCGTTCCCGTTTACCCCTATTCAGAACCAATATGAATTAGACATGAAATTTCTCCTTATTTTCACATGAAACTGCGTTCCCGTACCAATTAAGATATTAGCATCCATTTGATCTTTCCCTATATTTTTCTCATTTCTCCTCGTACCCGAATTACTAGGCGCGCCTAGAAACTCATACCCATTTGATCAACCTTTCTCAGTAAATATTCATCCTCCATCTTTTATATTCTTTCTGATCAATGCGAGCCAAGCTTCGAGAAAAAAGGAAGAGAGGACTCCTCCATTTCCTATGCCTAGGCCAATAGATTCCTTAAACTCTCATTAAATATAATAAACTAGGTTGCCTGGTGCCGAAAGCTAGACATTGTAAATCTCCATTCTATTACATGACACTAGTGCCATTTTTTGCCATAGTTACAATGCCAATTTCATCTGGGACACATTTTTTCCCCTAGCAACAAGGTGTCATCCGCTGTTCTTCTCCTAATCCTCTCAATCAAAGACCTCCCATAAGCTTTCCCAACTACACTAAACAAACTGATCCTTCTAATACTACTACACTCACATTTGTCTCCTTTCCCCTTGTAAGGTGGAACTATACAGGCACTCATCCAGTCTTCCTGAACTCGTCCCTCCCTTAGACACATATTAAACAACCTCACCAGCAAGTCCACTATTACTGTACCTTCCTTCTTCATACACTCCGGATGACGCCCATCTAATCCAGAATCCTTACCTGTTTTCATAATCTTTAGAGCTACTTATACCTCATTTTTCCTCATTTCTCTTTCATTTTCCTTTCCCATCACCGTCATTTTCTTACTGCCTCTCACTGCTGCCACCAGTCTCTCCCTATCCCTTTTCACATTCAATAGCTCTCTAAAATACTCCTCCTCCTTGCCACCTCCTCTTCCGTCAAGATCTGACCATCCACACATTTTACATTTTGTTCTTTGCTTGACTCACCTTCCCTTCCTTTCTTGATTTCCTTCCAAAACATATCTTTATTGTTTTTAAAAAAGTCTGCTATACTCCTTCCCCCATTTTACATCTACTCTCCAATTTTCCTCCTTTATCTTTTGTTTTGCTTCTCTTCTTTTTTCTTTATTCTTCTCATATTTTCCTCTCATCCTACTTTGTAACGAGTCCCTGAATGCTCGCTTCTTCTCTTCTACTAGCTTCTTCACTTCATCATCTCACCACTCACTACCCTTCCTTCTATACTTTCACATCCTTCTTGCTCCACATACAACCTTGTCACTCCCTCTTTGAAACAGTTTGCTCTAAGCACCTCCCTACATTCTGTCCTTTTCCTCTTTCTCCATACACATATACATATACATACACATACTTATACACATACACATACACATACACATACACATACACATACACATACACATACACATACACATATACATGTACATGTACATGTACATATACATATACATGTACATATACATATACATATACATACACATATACATATACATACCGTATACGTGCATATACGCATACACATAAACACATACACATACACATACATATACACATACACATACACATACACATACACATACACATACACATACACATACACATACACATACACATATATATACACATACACATACACATACACATACACATACACATACACATACATATACACATACACATACACATACACATACACGTACATATACACATACACATACACATACACATACATATACACATACACATACACATACACATACACATACACATACACATACATATACACTTACACATACACATATATTTATACATACACATATACAAACGCATGGATACACACATACACATATACACATACAAATACACATGCACACACACTTACACCTACACATACTTATACACATACACATACACAGTCATGTACAGATACACATGTACATACACATATACACAAGTAAATTGTCTCATTTGTGATTAACTATAATGACAGTTTTCTACATTTTTTTTTTTACCAGTTACCAATACTGCACAACGGCCAATGTGTAGGGCCACTTTTTCCCCTAACTGTGCAGTCTTGAACTCGGACCTACATAATTACGAGTCGAGTTCGATGCCAAACGCAACAGCTGCGCTTCGTTACGCTAACAGCTTCGAAAATACACGAAACCCAGTCACGTACACTTCGCAAAAACCAAAAGTTTAATCCCTCCTCAATTTTGCAACCTTTTCTTGCAACCTTTCGGAGTGCAAAAGGCTATTTTCCACAGTCCCATCCTTTTCTAAAAAAAAAATCATTTTATTCCTTCATTGTCCAGATAATTCTGGAAAACTCTAATTGCCCACAGTAAGGAGAGTTGGAGGGGAGAAGGTTCTCTCTAGGGATCGTTCATTGTCCCTAAAAGGTCCATTATACCCCAACTACTTACAACCCTTCTAAGTCCATAGTCCCGCTGACAAACGTGACTTTGTGGACGCTCGTTTGCATTCAGGGTCAGTTGGCTTGTCTTCCTCCCCTCCTCTCCAGTTCTCTCTCTTCCTCTTCCCTCCTCTTCCCTCCTCTTCCCTCTTGTCCCCCTCTGTCTTTTCCTGTACACTCCTCTTCCTCCTCTATCCTCCTGTCTCCCCATGCCCCCTTCTATCCCTTCTTCTTTCCTCCTCATATCTCCTCTCCCTCTTATCCTCTTTCTTCTCCTGAACTCTCCTCTTCTACCCTCCTGCCCCCTCTTCTCTCTTTCTCTCTTCTTCTCTCCTTACTCTTTTTCTTTTCCATCCTCATTTTTTCTCTTCTTTCCTCCCTTCCCTCCTGTACCTACCCCTCTCTACTCTCCCATAATCTCTCTTTCACTTTGTTCTCTTTATGTACTCTCCTACTGTGCTCTCTTTTCCTCTTCTTTACCCCTGTGTAGTTCCCCCAACCCTCCTATATCTTCCCTTGCCTTCCTGTAGCTTTCCATCCTCTTCCTTCTTCTCTTACAGACTCCCTTGACCCCCTGCGTTCTCTCCTACCCTCCTCTCCCCTCCTCTCCCCTCCTCTCCCCTCCTCTCCCCTCCTCTCCCCTCCTCTCCCCTCCTCTCCCCTCCTCTCCCCTCCTCTCCCCTCCTCTCCCCTCCTCTCCCCTCCTCTCCCCTCCTCTCCCCTCCTCCCCCTCCTCTCCCCTCCTCTCCCTCCTCTCTCTCCTCTCCCCTCCACTCCCTCCTCTCCCCTCCTATTCCCTCCTCCCTCCTCTCCCCTCCTCTCCCCTCCTCCTCTCCCCTCCTCTCCCCTCCTCTCCCCTCCTCTCCCCTCCTCTCCCCTTCCTCTCCCCTCCTCTCCCCTCCATTCCCCTCCTCTCCCCTCCTCTCCCCTCCTTCCCCTCCTCTCCCCTCCTCTCCCCTCCTCTCCCCTCCTCTCCCCTCCTCTCCCCTCCTCTCCCCTCCACTCCCCTCCTCTCCCCTCCTCTCCCCCTCCTCTCCCCCTCCTCTCCCCTTCCCTGCCCTCTCATCTAATACTTTCTCTTCCTGTTCACACCTCTTCTCTACCATCGTCTTTCTTCGCCTCCTGTATCTTCGAGCACCCACCTCCCTATCACTCCAACCCCACTTCCCCTCTCTTTCTTCCACTTCCTCTCGTTTCTCCTCATTTTATCTCCTATTCCCTTATTTCTTGCCTTCTTCCATTCCCTTTCCTTTTTATTTCTTCCCTTTTTTCCTTCTCTTCCCGTTTTTCATTCCTTTTCCTCCTTCTCATCCCTTTCCCTTCTTTCCTTCTCCACTCCACCTCCCTCCCTTCCACCTCCCCCTCCCCCTCCCCTCCTCTCCCCTATCCCCTTATCCACTACTCTACCCAACTTTCCTTTTCCTCCTCTTTCCCCTCTATCTCCATTCCTCTCTCTCCTCCTCCTCTCCTACATTTTTACTTCATCGTTTATACTCAACCCTCTTCTACCTTCCTCTCCCTTTTCCTTCATTTCCTTCCTTTTCCCTCATTTGCTCTCCCTATTCCTTACTAATTCTACATTCCTTTTCCCCCTATTCGGTACATCTCTCCTCTCCTCCCCCCTCCCCCTCTCTTTCTTTCTCTTTTCTCCTTCTCCTCTCTCTTTCCCCTTCCCCACCGCTTCCTTCCACACTGCTACTCTCTTCTGCCTCCTCTCTTTTCTGTCTCACTTTATATCTTCTTTCCGTTTCTCTCTCTTCTCTCTTTCTCCTCCGTTTCTGTCCTCTCTCCTCCCCTCAAATCTTCTCTCTTCTCTTCCCTTCTTTCCTCTCTTTTGCTTCCCCTCCCTCCAAATCCGTTCTCTCCTTTCTCCTTCTCCCTTTTCCATTTCCTCTATCCCCGACTCCTCCTCCCTATCCCCATCCTTCCATCTCTATCCCTTCCATCTGCAATATTCTCCTTCCTTCTCTTCTTTTCCCCTCTTTTCCCCTTCCCGCTTTCCCCTTTTATCCCCTTATCTCAACTTTTTTCATTTTTCCTCTCCCTTCATCTCTCCTAATATCTTCTTCCCGTCTCCGTTCCCCGTTTATCTTTTTCCTCCCTTTCCTTCGCCTTCCATATCCTCTTCTCTCCTTCCCTCCCCTTCTTTACACTTCCCTCCTTTACCTTCCCCTCCCTTTCCTTCCCCTTCCATATCCTCTTCTCTCCTTCCCTCCCCTTCTTTACACTTCTCTCCTTTACCTTCCTCTCCCTCTCCTTCCCCTTCCATATCCTCCCCTCTCCTTCCCTCTCCTTCTTTACACTTCCCTCCTTTACCTTCATCTCCCTCTCCTTCCCCTTCCATATCCTCTTCTCTCCTTCCCTCCCCTTCTTTACACTTCCCTCTTTTACCTTCCTCTCCCCCTCCTTCCCCTTCCATATCCTCTTCTCTCCTCCCCTCTCCTTCTTTACACTTCCCTCCTTTACTTTCCTCTCCCTCTCCTTCCCCTTCCATATCCTCTTCTCTCCTTCCCTCCCCTTCTTTACACTTCCCTCTTTTATCTTCCTCTCCCTTTCCTTCCCCTTCCATATCCTCTTCTCTCCTTCCCTCCCCTTCTTTACACTTTCCTCCTTTACCTTCCTCTCCCTTTCCTTCCCCTTCCATATCCTCTTCTCTCCTTCCCTCTCCTTCTTTACACTTCCCTCTTTTATCTTCCTCTCCCTTTCCTTTCCCTTACATATCCTCTTCTCTCCTTCCCTCCCCTTCTTTACACTTCCCTCCTTTACCTTCCTCTCCCTCTCCTTCCCCTTCCATATCCTCTTCTCTCCTTCCCTCCCCTTCTACACTTCCCTCCTTTACCTTCCTTTACCTTCCTCTCCCTTTTCTACCTCTTCTCCCTCCTTTTCATCCTCTCCCACTCATCCTCCTCTCCCAACCTCTCACCTCTCTACTACTTTCTCTACCTTTCTCTCCCTCCTCACTCTCCCTCCTATCCTTCCGTCCCACTCCCTTCCTCTCCCTTCTCTTCTACCTCCCTTCTCTTCCTTATCCCCTTTCCTCTTTACCTCTCTTCTCTCTTCTTTCACCGCCTTCCTTCTTTTGATAATTTCCCCCCCTTGCCTTAACCAACCCAACCGTCCCCTTTCCTTCCCTCTCGTTCCTAAGCCTCTCTTTCCTTCCCCTTTTCCATTCCCTCCTTCCCCCTCTCATTTCCTCCTCTCCCATACATCCAATTCCTCTTCCACTTCACTCTTTTCCTTTCTCCAACTTCTACTCCACTTTCCTCCACTTTTCTCATACTACCCTCACCCACTCTCTCCTACACCATTCGTTCCCTCTCCCTCCTTCTCCTTCCTCTCTTATTTACCAATAAACAATAAAAAAATGATTGGTAGCTTGGTACCTAATATGCGCAAAATATCGGATCAATTTTTCATCAAACATTCGTTGATTTCCAGACTAACCGATTTTACGCTCTTCTCCCCCTCCTCTCCCTTCCACTTCCCCGTTCCGTTCCTTCCCGTTCTCATACCTCCCTTCCCATTCATGAAGTGTGTATGATATCTGAAATGCTGTCAGTTTTAATTCTGTTACCAGCGACAGTATCGTTAATATCATTTGAGCCGCAACGTTGTCAGGGTACAATAAATCGAAAACATGTCATACATTGTTGCGAAGACAGTGACTTAAGCTCCACTATTGTCACACGAGCACAGTAGACACCAAATCTCGTGGTGTCAAATCGAAAATTTATATTGGTGTCAGACGGTAGTACGAGCTACAGTGATATCAGATGGCAATATTCTCTGCAACGGTAACACGGGTGGCTGCCACCAAGTGCAATGTTGGCACAGCCACAGCTTCGGGTGCTGGGTGGGCAGGTCATTTGTCACCCCTCTGGAGATCGTGCAAGAATATCTATGAGTTCGAGAGAACCCGAAGTCGAGGTCAACGCAAGATCTGAAATAATATATATCTTGAGCCTTAAGTCGCTGGGAAACTCCTGGACTCAGCCCTTTAGCTGTTTGTTTCCCGTGAGGGATTCAAGGAGAAGAATGAAATAGCCTGGGGGAAACCAGAATGAAAAAATACTATTTATTGCATATATACGCACGCATGTGTGAATGAATATAAGCATATATGTATGTATGTATAAATATGGATATACTGTATGTATGTATGAACGTACATATGTATGTATGTATGTATGAACGTATATATGTATGTATGTATGTATGTATATATGTATGTATATATGTATGTATGTATGTGTATATGTATGGATGTACATATGGATGTACATATGTATGTATGTATGTATGTATGTATGTATGTATGTATGTATGTATATATGTATGTACGTATGTGAGTATTTATGTATGTATTTATATATGTATGTATGTATGTATGTATGTATGTATGTATGTATGTATGTATATATGTATTTATGTATGTATGTATGTATGTATGTATGTATGTATGTATGTATGTATGTATATATGTATGTACGTATGTGAGTATTTATGTATGTATTTATATATGTATGTATGTATGTATGTACTTATATATATATATATATATATATATATACATATGTATATATGTATATGTGTGCATATAAACATATATATATATATATATATATACATATATATATATATATATATATATATATATATATATATGCATGTTATGTATATATATATGAGTGGTAGGGCGGTGTAATTTAAACGCCAAGGATCAATTGAAATTTTATTACTGATATTTCGTCCAACTAGGACTTCTTCAAGGTGAAGAAGTCCTTGTTGGACGAAACGTCAGTAATAAAACTTCAACGGATTCTTAGTGTTTAAACTAACCACTCTACCACTCATTCTGTTTTCACAACTTATACATACATATATACATATATATATATATATATATATATATATATATATATATATATATATATATATATATATATATATATATATATGTATATACGGTTATTTTCATTTAATTTTTGTGCGGGCGGAAATAGTTCATTCACAAACTCCTACGTTTTTGGAGATAAACCTCTATAACTATATATATTCTGAAGATGTATAAACTAGATAAATTTCTTCACCTTTCAGCTGTAGACATTTATTGTCAATACACACACACACACACACACACACACACACACACACACACACACACACACACACACACACACACACACACACACACACACACACACACACACACACACACACACACACACACATGCACATACACACGCACACAAAAGAATGTGTACACATGATATTTGTGTTTGTGTATGCATGTATTTTCAAACTAGGGTTTCCCAATTTCGGGAGGGAGGGGGGCGCACACCTGGGAGGGTGAGTATTTGAAGCTATATTTAATTTTTAAAAATTGGTTAGGGTTAAAGTTAGGTGGTTTATGGTGAGGGAACACGCCACTACTGTAGTCCCTCCTTAAGTTATTATTTTTGTAATATAAGAATCAATATATTTAAACAAACCATTGTATGTGTTCATAAATATTATCTATATATTTGAAATTAATGTTGCCATAAACCATGATAGCTTTGGTAAGAAAAATTCATGCAAATGAAAAATGATTGTATAACCTTACCAAATGTTGAAATATTGCTTATTTTCATTTAATTTTAGTGCGGCGTAAATTCATTATTTACAAACTCTTCCTAGGTTTTTCCAAATAAATCCCTATAATTTTATATATTCTGAAGATAGATAAAGTAGATACATTTCTTCACCTTTTAGCTGTAGACATTTATTGTCAACTCACACACACATTCACACACTCACGCAAAAGAATGTGCACATGATATTCGTGTTTGTATATGCATGTATTTTCAAACTAGGGTTTCTCAACCTTCGGGAAGGGGGGCGCACATCTGGGAGGGTGAGTATTTAAAGCTATATTTTATTTGAAAATAATTTGGTTAGGGTTAAGGGTTAAAGTTAGGTATGGTATGGTTAGGTTAGGGATTATTCACGAACTCGCAGCAACGCGCGGGTAATTGGCTAGTATATGTATATATATATATATATATATATATATATATATATATGTATATATGTATATATATATACATATATATATGTATATATATATATATATATATACATGTATATACATATATGCATTTATCAACCACAATTCACTTTAATTCTAAGCCATCAACATCGAAACATCGAGAGACTCGAGGAGGCATACATGCAGAAGTTGAAACGTGGTGCAGCCATGACTCAAGCTTGCGATAGCACGTGACAAGTGATAGTGACTTAACCGATTGCGCCATCAAGAGAGATATAAGTTAAGCTCAGTTTTTCTCATATATTTGTATGCTCGACTTACACGTACACGAAATTTTGCGTTCAACCCATGTCCACTATGATAGTACAATTGGTAAGTATACAACGCGGGAAGGTATTTGTACAACACTGAATGGGTCACAGTTAGGGTTCATGAAACGAGATGTCGGGACTCGGGATTTCGTTGTTCCCTTAGGCATACATTCCCGGGAAAGGCATTTGATCCTCCCGGGACTATCCCGCACAGGGAGTGAGGCACATGTAACATGTCTCGGGATTACCAACTTTTCCATGAAGACAACAATTTAGTGACACCCCATGATTTTCCCGGGACACTGGGATCATGTCTCTCCCTGAAAACTCTTGCATTTTGTTTATAATATTAAGTAATTAATAGTTCTTATCAATTAGAAATTATTCGTAATCAGTATCTATTATTAGTAATGAATTATCGACATTTTCTGAATTACTTCTTCCACCTCATTTGCTGACGTTACCGACTTATTTCCTATACGTTTCACATTCATTTTTCGTCATCAGATAAAAAGTAATTGAAAACTTATGTTACTCTGAAAAACTCACGCATAAAATCCTAATAAGCAACCGAGAGGGGAAAGAGGGAGGGGTAGCCCGACGTCTCGACCGTGTAATACATAAACCATTTGTAAATAAATTTGGTATTTTCTTTATATAATCATATTTTCTTATGTGTTATCCATAAAATGTGCTAGTATACATACTGTATATACATGTTAGGTATTAAATATTCATATTAAGTATAAGGTTAGCATAATCAACATGTCATGTGTTAAAAACGTTGTAATTCCTACCTTCCTGATGTACTGACGGGAAACTGAGACATACCATGATTACAAAGGATTACAAAGGCGGAGCATGCCGACAGGAGACCTTTTGGTCCATATCTAGGTCGGATGCGAAAAAAAAATCATAATGAAATAATAAATAAAAACTATAATAATGTAAATAACAAATAAAATACATAAATAAATACATAGGTATAGTTAAATAATAAACAAACAGGTAAATAGTAAATAATACTAAATTGACATATAACTAATAATAAATGAAAATCAGACAGACAAATGATAACAAAACAAAAACAACGAGACATATGGGAAATTCGCGAGATCTCTGGCTTGTGGATGATTTAAATAGCTTATGCTGGGAAAATTAAGGGAGTAGTACTACATAGCTCGGGAAAATTACAAGCCCCGGGGTTATTGGGGTCTCGTTTAATGAACCCAAGTCCCAGTGAACAGGTTTACATTTAGCAACAACAGTTCACTTTAATTCTAAGCCATCAACATCGAGATACTTGAGGAGGCATGCATGCAGAAATTGAAACGTGGCACATCCAAGGACTCTCTTGATGGTGCAATCGGCTAAGTCACTATCTTTTGTCACGTGTTAGCGCAGGTTTGAGTTCTTGGCTGTATCACGTTTCAATGTCTGCATGTATGTCTCCTCGATGTTGATGGCTTAGAATTAAAGTTAATCGTTGTTATATATATACATATATATATATATATATATATATATATATATATGTATATATATATATATACATAAATATTTATATATATATGCATATATATATATAAACATATGTATATATACATAAATATATATATATATATATATATATATATATATATATACACATATATATATATTCATCCCCATATATATATATAATAGACATATACTCTATATATATACATATATACACATCTGTATATATATATCTATATATCTACATATTATATATATATAAATATATATATATATATATATATATATATATATATATATATATATATATATATATATATACATACTCGTATGTATGTACGTATGTATGTATGTACGTATGTAATGTATGTATGTATGTATGTATGTATGTATGTATATATATATATATATATATATACATATATATATACATATATATATATATATATATATATATATATATATATATATATATATATGTATATGTATATATAAAACGTAAGCGGAGTAGGAAACACAGGAGTCTTAGTCTTGAGTTTATTCCTGACTAGTTTCGCAAGTAAGCTTTTTCAAAAAAGCATACCTGCGAAACTAGTCAGGAATAAACTGAAGACTAAGACTCCTGTGTTTCCTACTCCGCTTACGTCAACCTGTCAGAATGTCTCAACAATATATATATATATATATATATATAATATATTATATATATATATATATATGAATATATACATGTATATAAATAAATAGATAAATATGTATATATATATATATATATATATATATATATATATATATATATATATATATATATATATATATGTATGAGAGTGATAGGTGAGGAGGGATAAACGAAGATGGGCTGAGAATACGTTTATTGTCGTGACGTTTGGGTCTCTGTGACCTTCTTAGGAGGACTCGCTACAATGCATCTTGATCACAAAATTTATACCTGTAGTGGGAGGAACTCCTCAAGCTTCGAGTGTCAGGTTTTTTTCCAGAGTGTTAATTATCAAGAGACTGGCTGTTTTGGAAAGGCATATCAACCCTTCTCTATCGTTACTGTTTTCTTGGATGTTAATATGTGCAGCTTCAACTGTCTTTCTCCTTTTCTTCAGTGATTCCTTATGTAAAATCTCGACTTTGTTCCATTCAGGTAGGTTATTACAATGTTCGAGGTGAACCATAGGTTCGCGTACTTTGCGTGATCAAGATTTTGTCAGAAAGATCAATGATAAAGAATGGGGAGCGTTGCTTTCATTTGTGGCGGCAATGGAAAACTTTCTCGCTAATAAAAAAACAAAACAAAAAAACTGACAACTATGAAACCCAAGTATGATCCCTGTTGTCGGCTTTTCATGTCCTTGGATGCAACATGAGTGTCAAACTCCATCTCCTATACAGTCATTTTGATAGATTCCCTATGAACTTAGACGCAGTAAGTGACGAGGAAGGCGAGCGGTTCCATGAAGACATCAAGGCCATGGAGTAACGCTACCATGGGAGATGGGACAAATATATAATGGCAGAGTACTGCTCGAACATTTAAACAAGAATGCCCTGAAATAGTACACAAACGCAAGAGCTTCAAGCGCAAATTCCTGCCTGAGTAAAATGTAACTGAGCTTTGTATCTTCATAGCAACCAATTTCTTACACAACAATAGGTTTCATTTAAATTTCAACCTTTGTGTTGAATGAACATGCTTCAAATCGTGTTGTGAAGAAATGTGAACTAAGTAACATTTTATTTTTCATTTTTCAGATAATCTAATTAGAGTTTAATCACATGTTTCTTCTGATAGACGACGATATCAGTGAGATGAGGACAGAATATTGATATTTTGAAATACCTCGATTGTACAAAAAAAAAAAAAAAAAAAATTGAAATAGATAATATCAATGGTTGATATCAATGCAACAGACATTTTGTTGAGATGTGTAATTATTTAAACGTGAAACTTTTGTTTTAAAGAAAGTAAATAAGATTTTAGAAGCTTCATTAAGTATTTATAGAGATGTTAGCTGTATCACATTTGGAATACGCTCTTTCTGTGTAATCCTTAAATGTCGTTACATTGACAGATAGGAAAAGGCACGATGATAAATAACACTCATACCAAACAATATGAAAACGACCAGGGGTGTATGAACCTGTTGCCCCTTAGGAAAAATAAATAAATAAAGGGAACTGAGAATATTCAGCATCCTTGTAGTCAGTGAATAGAGGTGATGCTATATTAGATTACAGTTTGAATTTTTTAGGTTCGATTGGATAAACACCTGAGTAATTTGCTTTCCTGTTTATCGATTAGCTCATTTGATTGTTTAATCTCTCGCTTGTATGCTAACTTATCTATCTTAATTACTTTATACTTTTCCTTTTTGCAACCGACTTCATGATCAACCTGTAGATTTCCATCACCATACGTTGCCATTGTAATCAATTACAATTCTTTGTTGAATAGGTTAGCGGTGATCGTAAAAGTAGTACAAGTCTTTGACGAGTTAAACACCATATGAGGACGAAGCCTTTATTTGTACGACGTTTCGCTTATTACAGCTTTTTCAAGTACAAGTTGAGATACATATGCTTGAGATTAAATAAGGGGAAAGGAGGGAACGGGGAGAGAAAAGAAGAAGGGGGGGGAAGGAAGAGGAGGAGGAGGAGGAGGAGAAGGGGGGGGATGGAGCACTGGGAAAGGTAAAAGTCCCAGTCAATATGGAGTAGGTTGGGGAACCACAGAGACACAGCTTACACCACTACCTTCCTCGTCATTTTCTTCTTCCTCGTCCTCTCTTTGTCCTCGTTGTCCTCACCGTTCCCTTGTTGTTGTCCTCATTGCCTCGTTATTCTTCTTGTCCTTGACGTCCTCGTCGACTTCGTCATTTTCGTCGCTCTCGAACTCGATGACCTTATTCTCTTTGTCAATCTCTCCTTTACCTCCTCCTCTTCCTCGTTTTCTTTCTTTTCATTTACGTTTTCCGTATCTTCCGTTATCTTCTCTTTTTCTCTTTCTCTCCCTCCTTCAGCTTCTACTTTCTCTCCTCCTTGTCCTCCTTCTCATTCAATTTCTCCTCTTTCTCCTCTTCCCTGTCTTCTTCCTTTTCCTCCACGTCTTTCTTACCTTCCGTATCCTCCTCCTGTATTTTCTTTCTCTTTTTTCCTCTTCCGGCTCTTTTCCCACTTCCTCTCCATTTTCTGTATCTTCTGTATTCATTTCCTCCTGTTCCTCCTCTTCCTCCATTTCCTCTTCTTTCTCCTCTCCCTCCTCTTACACCTCTTCCTATTCTTCCTCGTCTTTTCGTCTTCTTTGTATTCCTCCTCTTCCTCTTCTTCCTCCTCTCCCTTCTTTTTCTCCTTTTCCTCTTCTTTCTCCTCTTCCTCCTCTTCCTCCTTTTCCTCTTCTTTCTTCTCTTCCTCCTCTTCCATCTCTTCCTATTCTTCCTCGTCTTTTCGTCTTCTTTGTATTCCTCCTCTTCCTCCTCTCCCTCCTCTTCGTCCTCTTCCTCCTTTTCCTCTTCTTTCTATTCCTCTTCCTCTTACACCTCTTCCTATTCTTCTTCGTCTTTTCGTCTTCTTTGTATTCCTCCTCTTCCTCTTCTTCCTGCTTTTTCTCCTTTTACTCCTCTTTCTCCTCTTCCTCCTCTTACACCTCTTCCTATTCTTCCTCGTCTTTTCGTCTTCTTTGTATTCCTCCTTTTCCTCCTCTTCCTCCTCTTCCTCCTTTTTCTCCTTTTCCTCCTCTTTCTCCTCTTCCTCCTCTTCCTATTCTTCTTCGTCTTTTTGTCTTCTTTGTATTCCTCCTCTTCCTCTTCTTCCTCCTCTCCCTCCTTTTTCTCCTTTTCCTCTTCTTTCTCCTCTTCCTCCTCTTACACCTCTTCCTATTCTTCTTCGTCTTTTCGTCTTCTTTGTATTCCTCCTCTCCCTCCTTTTTCTCCTTTTCCTCTTCTTTCTCCTCTCCCTCCTCTTACACCTCTTCCTATTCTTCCTCGTCTTTTCGTCTTCTTTGTATTCCTCCTCTTCCTCTTCTTCCTCCTCTCCCTTCTTTTTTTCCTTTTCCTCTTCTTTCTCCTCTTCATCCTCTTACACCTCTTCCTACTCTTCCTCGTCTTCTTCGTATTCCTCCTCTTCCTCCTCCCTTTCCTAATTTCCTTCCCACTCCTGTACCCATCCCTCCTTTCTCCTCTCTTCGATCTTCCGTTAAATGCCCATCGTTTCAATACCAAAGCCATCCTAGAAGCAGAAGAGGAATACAATGGGGGGTGACTTCAGCTCTCCTCTCCCATTTCCATATTCATTCCTTTACACCACACCATTACCGTGCCTTATATGTTTCATTCCCGTTTCAGTTTCATCTTCCGTTTCTGTTTATGTTCTCGCTTTCGCTTCCGTTGCCACTTCCGTTTCCGTTTAAGATTCAGTTTAAGTTGTGTTTTCGGTTTTAATTTCGGTTTCGGTTTTGGGTTTAGTTTAAGTTTCAGTTTTAGTTTCAGTATACTTTCAGTTTGAGTTTCAGTTTCAGGTTTAGTTTCAGGGTCAGTTTCAGCTTCGGTTCGTTTTTCATTTTAATATCAATTTTAATTTTCAGTCTAAGTTTTAGTTTCGGTTTCATTTTCAGCTTCAGTTTAAGTTTCGGTTTCAGTTCAGCTTCAGCTTCAGTTTCAGAATCAGGTTTGGGTTCGGTTTCGGTTTAGTTTTCAGTTTAGTTTTCAGTCTCTGTTTCAGTTTGAGTTTCAATTCTGGTTCGGTTTCGGTTTCAGTTTAAACTTAAGTTTCAATTTTAGATCATATTTATTTTAGTCTCAGTTTCCGCTTCCGCCTCCACTTCCTCCTCTGTTTCCGTTTCCGTTTCCATTGAGTAGTTAAGTACTTCGATGCACTACAAAACTTTTATGGTCTTAACGGACAAACAAATTTTTTTGAGAGCAGTTTAGGATTTAATCCTCAACCGAAAAAAAAAATCTGTCTAAAAAAAAAAAAGAACGTAAACACGTAAACGTTTCACCAGGGCATGTAACGTATTAGACCGACGCTATTTCAATATTGAGTTTCATCTCGCGTGTCGCTCCAAGTCCGGTTTGATCCAGTTTCAGAATTGCAGTGACCCCGAAATCCAACAGAACCTACACAAGTTAGGACCAACTCAACACCGCTCCACAAAGCTTCGAATCTCGAAACATGACATTCTTGAAGCCGCGTGTCTTTCTCCTTCCCCACTACCTCCAGTCCACGAATATCTCCCATTCCCCTTCACCCCTTCCTCTCCTATCTTACCTTTCCCCCTTTCCGTATCCTCCTCTTGTATTTTCTTTCTCTTTTTTCCTCTTCCGGCTCTTTTTCCTCTTCCTCTCCATTTTCTCTGTCTTCCGTATTCATTTCCTCCTCTATTCTGCCTTCGGGTGCACTCAAACCTTAAACAAACATTTTCCTCTTCCCTCCCCTTTTACCCACTTTCTTCTCCCTTTAGCTCGTTCTCGTCCCTTTCCTATTTCTCTTCCTTGCTCCCCCTTTCCCCATTCTCCTTTTTTTTTTCTTTCTTCTCATCCTCCTTCATTCTCTCATTCTTTCTCTCGTCTCTTCTCCATCTCCCTTCTCCATCTTCCGTCTTTCTTTTCACCTTTTACCGTCCCTACTCCTACCTCCTTCTACCGTCTTCTCTTTCTTTCTCTCACTTTCTTCCCTTCCTTTCTCTCCTTTCTTCTCCTTCATTCTCTCCTTCTCTTCCTCCCCTATTTTCTTCTCCTCTCTCCTTCCTCCTTTTACTCACCTCATATCCCTCTTTCCTCTTTCCTCTCTTCTTTCCCTCTCTTCTCTCCTCTTTCTTTCCTCTTTTCTCCCTCACCCTTCTCAAGCTCCTCTACATTCTCACTCTTCCTTCTCCCCTTCATTCTCTCGAATTTTCTCCCCCTCGCTTCTCCTTCTCTTCCTCCCTCCTCCCTCTCCCAATCACACTTTCTTCTTATTCCCTCTCTACCTCCTTCTTCCTCTTCCTTTTCTCCTTTTCTCCTTTCCTTTCTTCTTCCTCCCCTCCCCCTCTCTCCTCTCTTCCCTTTCTTCCTTTCCTTTTTATCTCTTATTCTTCACATCCCTTTCCCCTCTATCTTCTATTTCCTCTCTTATCTCCCTCACTTCTATTCCCTCAATTCTCCTCTTGCCTTCTTTCTTTCCCTTCTCCCTCTCCCCTTTCTCCACTCCTTTATCCCCTTCCCCTCTCACCCTTATTTCAACTCTTTTCTCTCCCTCCTTCTCCCTCCTTCCTCCTCCCTCCTTCCTCCTCCCTCATTCCTTCTCCCTCCTTTCTTCTCCCTTCTTCCTTCTTCTTCCCTCCTTTACTTCTTCCTTCTTCCTTTCTCTTCACTCCCTTCATTCACGTATTTCCTTGTTCTCCCTCTTTTAGCTCCTTTCTTCTCCTCCCCCGTCTGTCTCCCTCAACCCTTTCATTATCTCTTGTATCACCTCAGGCACCCTCAATCCTCTCCCCTCAACGGCCTCGTCCTCGTCCTCATCGCAACGAAACACGCTCCGCCTCCCTTGTCCTGATTCCCTTGCTTCGACCACTCTGCCGAGAGGATGCTCACTATTCACACCAAAGAATGTGACATCACCCGCCTTTTGTATCTTACTGAAATGGAATGCGTCCCTTTAGGCAGATCCAGGGCTGAAGACTAGACGATGAGTCTCTATATCTTTTTATTTCACTTTCATTTTTCATATTTTTCCTTCTTGGCAAGTCGGAGCATAACAAGAAATTAGGAAGATAAATCTCTCTCTCTCTCTCTCTATATATATATATATATATATATATATATATATATATATATATATATATATATATATATATTTACACACACACACACACACACACACACACACACACACACACACACACACACACACACACACACACACACACACACACACACACACACACACACACATGTATGTGTATATATATATATTTACACACACACACACACACACACACACACACACACACACACACACACACACACACACACACACACACACGCACACACACACACACACACACACACACACACACACACACACACACACACACACACACACACACACACACACACATATATATATATAAACATTTTCATGTATGTATGTATATATATATATATATATATATATATATATATATATATATATACATATATATATATATATATATTTTGTTTTTGTTTTCTCTGTTCATGTTTTTCTCTTTATATCGTGCTCTTTCTAGCTTTCCCTCACTCCTTTTCTCTTTTCCTCTCCGTCGCCACTGTTTGTCTCTCTGTTTATGTCTGCACTTCTGTCTATCAGTCTGTGTGTGTGTGTATGTGCGTGTGTGTGTGTATGGTTATCTGTCTGTCTGTTTGTCTGTGTGTTTGTTCGTCTGTCTATCATATTTCTTTCTCTTTTATCTTTTTCCCTCTCTCTATCTTTTTCTTTTTTTCTTTATCTCTCTCATATCTTTTTATTTCTTTCATCTTTGTCCTCCTATTTTAGTCAAGGAACTATAGATTTTATTGTGTGTATGGTCTCTTTACCCAGAAGAACCTATCGAGGGGGGATAGTGTATCCATATACCATTTCTAACATACTGATAGGTCACATGCCCCTACCCGTAATCCACATACATGCAAGAAGGTACCCGTCTTTACCAATATCTCCGATCATGCTGACTACATATTTCCTTATCAAAGCATCTCACTCAAAGAATGCAAACATATCACAACAATGACCTAACGCCATCGTCCAACATAAAAACCTAATGTCACCAGACAACTCAATAACCTTTACTAATACCTACCAAAGCTATATAATTGTAACTAAAATCCATACACCATTTCATGATACATTAACAAACATAAATACACTACTTAAAACCTCCACTACAATACAGCTAACCCACTTATGTTACTATAAAAGACAAGTATAGGTAACCCTACACAAGAACGCAGATGTAACTAACTAGGAATACTTATACGACAACTGCGTTGACAGAAAGAGGGAGCCTAGGTGAGGAACCAAGGGAAGACATTTTCCCTTTGGGAGATTATGTCCCAAGTTGCAACCCCATATCATCTTTTCAAATAAAAACCTAGAAAATCGAAGAAGGATTACATCACCTGCTAAGCCCCGTTATGTAGCCCCAACCAAATACGGCTACAATGGTTAACTTTTCCGTTGCGGAGGAACTCGCCTCGGATGAACAAAGTCGCTTAGGAGGAAAATAAATCCCTGCGATCATTAATCAATATGATCTAGAGACTTAGCATGCATTCTTCGCCGTAGGGGGGTAATGATGAGGTTGATGATGTTAGGGTGGGAATTTAAGCGAGATTGGGAGATTGAGACTGAATTCGAAAACAGGAATGAAAGAGAGATTAGATAATGAAAACGAAGAACCGTGAGCTTGAGAGTAACATCGAAAGGAAGAATAAAGACTGAGTGAATTAAGCAAGTAAGAGCGAGTGAGGAGAAGTTGTTATCAAATGAAGATGACAATAAAGATGAGGATGAGGGTGTGGGTGAAGATGAGGATTAAAATGACGAGGAAGAGGAAGGTGAAACTAAGGACAAGAATGAGGATGACGAGGACGAGATGAAAGAGATGCCAAGTATTGCGAGGTTGTCGAGAATGTCGAGGACAACGAAAGCGGCGAGGATAACAAGGAGAACGAAATTGACGAGGTTATGGGTGAGGGTGATGATGAGGGTGAGGGTAAGGGTGAGGGTAAGGGTGAGGATGAGGAGGTAATTAGGGGTGTGGATAATCTCAAAAGAGATTGAAGTGACAGGAAGAGAAAGGCAATGAGAAAGAACAAAATTAGATCATACAGAAGGATAGATGAAAATTATTTGCATAACAAGGGAATTAAGGGGAAGGAAAAATAGGAGGAACGAAAGGGAAAAGAGAAGAGACCAATGGAAAAAAGTATAAAGGAGGAGTAGGAGGAGGAGGGAAGAGGAGAGAGGAGGAAGGAAGAACCGAGGAAACGAACTGAGGTAAGAGTTCGGGAGGGCACGGGTCGATCTCACTGAGGACGTGACTTCCCCTCATGGATTCCCATAGGCCGGGCTCCTTAAACTTTTTCCGTCAAGATCCAAAATACGAACGTGTTTTGCCCATGTGACGAGCTGACCTAAAAAAAAAAAAAAAAAAAAAAAAAGGAAAATGAACTTTGATTCTCTATGTTTTTTGTTGTTGTTATCGTTACCGCTATTATCATTATTCTTAGTGTTTTGGGAAGAAACGCTCTTTCAAACGTACTTTACTGAAAGTTATCTCTGTGGTAATACCGTTTAATTTGTGGAATGCTTTTTCTATTTATCTGAAAAAAATTCTTCATACTTGAAGGCAACGAAAAGATTAAATTTCTAATATCCATTTATTTGTCCTGACAATTCGCCATTACCTTACGATTTACGATGTACACTAATACCATAGCCTTGGGAAGTCCTAGTGACTCGCGCATCCCTTTGTGGTCTCAAATCGATGTAGTGGTCATGGGTTCCCATTCTGATGTGTTATTCTCTAGTTTTTACATAGAAGTCGTCGAGCAACGGGTTTATAATGGAATCCCGAGGCTAACCCTATATCTTCCTTCACGTTGACCCTATCTTCGTCAACGTTATCGATGTAGAGCTTAGTTCTGACATTTCGGAAGACGAAATGACCTCTTTCCATCTCTCTTCCCCTCTGTCTGTCTGCCAGTCTGTCTGTCTATCTGTCTGCCTGTCTGTGTTTGTCTGTCTTCCTGTCTGCAAGTCTGTCTGTTTCTCTCTGTATCTATCTTTCATTGTTTTACTCGGTTGCTTGATGTCTCTAGATCTTTCTGTCTGTTTCTCAAGTTTTTTCTCTATGGCACTCACTCTGTGTATGTCTGTCTATCTGTCTTCTATTTATCTGTCTATCCGTCTACCTGCCTGTCTTTCTGTCTGTCTGTTTATCTGTCTGTTTGTTTGTTTGTTTGTTTGTCTCTGTCTATCTGTCTGTCTGTGTCTGTCTGTCTGTTTGTCCGTCTGTCTATGTCTGTGTTCATCTGTCTGTTTGTCTGTCTGTCTGTCTGTTTTTCTGTCTGTCTGCTGGCCTACCCATCTGTCAACATATTTGTCTGTCTGACTGTCTGTTTCTTTCTGTGTATCTCTCACTATACCTTTTTAAGTCCCTCCTTATTTGTAGCTTTTCCTCAATCTCTAAATCACTCACTTTTTTGTCTCCCTACATGTCTCCATGTCTGCCTGCCTCTCTGTCTGTCTGTCTGTCTGTATGTATGTCAGCCTGTTTGTCTGTCTATCTGTCTGTCTGTTCGTCTGCCTGTCTGTCTGTGTAACCACTCTTGCTCGATTGCTCTTCAATTTTCTTTCATCGTGTGTCTGTCTAAGTCAATGTCTGTCTGCCTCTCTGTCTCTGTCTATATATCTCTGTCTTTCGGTCTCTCCGTCTCTCTGTGTCTCTCTCCGTACCAATAATTTTTTCTCTCCTCTGTCTTTTTGTCTCTCTGTCTCTGTCTCTCTGTCCGTCTCTTTCTTTCTATCTCTGACTTACTGTTACTGTCTCTCTATCTCTGTCTTTGTATCATTGTCTCCCTGTCTCTCTCTCTGTCTCTATCTCTCTGTCAGCCATTTTGCCAGTCCTTCTTCTGACCTGCCTGTCTGTCTGTCTCTCTCTCTCTCTCTCTCTCTCTCTCTCTCTCTCTCTGTCTCTCTCTCTCTCTCTCTCTCTCTCTCTCTCTCTCTCTCTCTCTGCTCTCTCTTCTCTCTCCCCCTCTCTCTCATTCTCTTTGTCAACTCGTTCTCCTCTCTATCATGTCGCGCATACATGGGATTCACTTTACGGAATTGGATCTAATGACGTGACGAAGGAAGACTGAATATTAGTTGCGAAACTGCCTGGAAAGGGTCCTTAACATCCCAGAAACCAAGACAGCCTTGGGAGGACGAGAAAGGGAACCACAGTGAGAAAGGGAATATCATGGGAGAAGGGGAAGAGGGGTAGGACAGGGAGTCTGGACAAAAAAAGACGGAAGAATGGGTTTAAGTGTCCGTCTTTGTGTGCATCTGAATGTTTATGCATGTGATTGTGTGAATGTATATGAATATGAGCGTTTAAGATGTCATAGATATTCATGTATATACATATATATATATATATATATATATATACATATATACATATATATATATTCGCAGAAAACCACTTAGGAAATGAGACACTGATTCGAACGTTTTCGACTATTCAGACATTTTCAAGGAATACAGAAAGACAAAAGGTGGGAACATATATACAAAAAAGAAGTAGATAAGACAGGAATATGTGAGATAACACAAGATAATTTTTCCGAGTGTATCAAGGTGGGGACACACCGTGAGCTGCTACATAATCAGCAATTTTCTTAACAATGAAATCATCAAGTTTATATAAACCTAAACTTACGTTCATAATATTGTTAAAGGAATGTTTAATCAAACTGGATTCAATAATGTTTCTATCTAGTAGAGAACTACAAGAGACAATTTTATTTAAGATTATTCCAATCAATGGACAATTGACCCGATCTCACACTATACCTATGTTGATTGATTCTGGTACCTAACTCTTTTCCAGTTTGACCAATGTAATATTTATCGCATTTGTGACAAGGAATGCTATAAACACAGCCTACATCATCACCTGGGGAATTTTTAATAAGAATGTTTTTAATAAAACTTGTGTTCTTGAAAAACACATTGATGTCAAACTGTCTAAGAATTTTAGGAAGACTTATCAAGTTCTCGTGGAAAGGAGGAACTAAAAGATTTTTGTTAAAGTTATTCCTTTCCCGACTGATGTCAAAGTGTGTCCACGTGTTTTGTTAAAAACAACTACGCATTCGGGGCTACAAAGCTTCTTGAGCAGATTTTTCAGTCTTCGGAACGTTGATTTTTGGTCAAAGGAAAAAATGAATAATAGATTGGCAGTAGATATTAGGAACTACTGTTGAGGAAGAGTATACAAACGTTTCGCTAAGCGCAGTTAGCATTTTCAATGTAACAGATACAGAGAG
This sequence comes from Oratosquilla oratoria, assembly GCF_046742065.1. Taxonomy (NCBI): domain Eukaryota; kingdom Metazoa; phylum Arthropoda; class Malacostraca; order Stomatopoda; family Squillidae; genus Oratosquilla; species Oratosquilla oratoria. The sequence goes on from NC_134777.1 coordinate 4,189,373, forward strand.
TACAAGATATAATACTCATAGAAAGCTCGAGGGGAGGTCGAACATAAGACGCGGGGCGAGGTCACATCACAAGTGTAAGATGGCGGGGGAATTTGTCTATCACTGTGGGCCAAATGTCCGCTGGGGTTCGACTGTCCACCACGACCCGAGTCTCCGCTGATGTCCAAGTGTCCGCTCATAACTCTGGCGGAACGCCGGAGAGGAATTTGGTGTCGGTGTAACTGGAAGATGTGCTATTATAGTTGAAAGGGTACAAGTCCTACGAAGGGGCTTCCACTTGTCTGTTGATAGAAAGATGCAAGACTTTTATGAAAAGTGCTTCTAGAAAGTTGAAAATAAGTTAAAAATCCTCAAAATATGTGTATTTCAAACTCTTTTTGATGTAGGTAGGAAATATTTGAAATTATTTTTTATGCCAAAATTTCGTTCAGTATGTCAAAAGGCAACAATATATTGCTACCAAAATAGCAATTTTTGCTTTTTCCTTTTTAACCTCTAAAATTGGCACACCCTACTCCCCAGTATGAAGCCCCTCCCTAGGTTTGTACCCCTCTCAACTACGATAACATAGATACCCAAGTTCCTCTGCGGCGTTCCACCAGTCATGGGGCGGACACTTGGACCTCAGATACTTGGGAGCGAATGTGGCGGGAAAAGGAGGAGTAGAGGTGGAGGTAGAATGTAGATTGAGAGAAGCAAGTAAATGACTTGGGGGACTAAAAAGTGTAATGAAAAATAGACAAGAGGAAATTGTATGAAGGGGTGATTGTGCTGACAGCACTGTATGTGGCAGAAACATGGAAATAAGAGAAGAAGAGTTTAAATATGTTTGAGATGAAATACCTGAGAAGTATGATAGAGGTTATCAGGCTGAATAGAGTGAGAAACGAGGTGAGGAGAGCGGGATTGGAAAGGAAGTTGGGAGACAGGGCTGACGAAAGAGTATTAGAATGGTTTGGACACATGGAAAGAATGAGTGAGGAAAGATTAGTGAAAGAAGTGTGGAAGGCAGAGGTGGGTGGAGTGAACACGAGGGGCGACCAAGGATGAGATGGATGGATGGGGTAAGGGGTGCGTTGGAAAAGAGGGGAATGTCTGTTGAGGAAGAAAGGGAGAGGAAAGAAGACAGGGGCGAGTGGAAAATGGTTGTGTATGAATGATGTTTTGATCCATGGGAGAGAGTGGGTGGGGGTGGGGGCTGAAGGAGTATGTGTGAATGATATTTTGACATATCCCAAGGCGATTTCTCCCCGTCTTCTCTTTTTCTGCATGACGGGATGGAGAGGGTTGGTCTCCAAATAAAGTGGCCTTGCTGTGCATGTGCTCTTCCTTGCTGCATTGCTTCTGACCCAGGGCAGTGGGTGAGATGGAGCGTGGGAAAGCATTGGCTATAAATATTTAGTCCTGTAATTTCATATTGCACTGGAAAACGGTGTTTATTTTCTGAATAAAGTTGCTTGAAAGCGGCCAGAAAAACTCGTAAGACTCATCTATTACTAAGAATGCAATTCAAAAGTTCTTACTCAAAAAAAAAAAAAAAATGCATGTAAAGAGCTGATTCTTAAACATGAAAAAATAATGATAATTATGTGGCGGGGAGTTGTGGTTATTCAGTTATCGTTTTCGGATTTCTGTTTTTATCTATTTTTATCTATTTTATTATTTATTTATTTATTCATTTATTTATCTATTTAATTTTTTATCTATTCATTTATTCATTTACTCATTTATTCAACTTTTTATTTATTCATTTATTCATTTAATGATTTATTCACTTATTTATCTATTTATTTATTTATTTGTTTATTTATTCATTTATTTATTTGTTTGTTTATTTGTTCAACAATTTATTCAGTTATTTATTTATTTATTTATTTATTTATTTATTTATTTATTCATTTATTTATTTACTTTTCCTTCTTATTCTATTCTAAGGTTTTGAGCTTGCCACCATCATTTTTTGAAGTCATCTCTGAATATTTCCGTCTTGTTGGTTTCAAACTAAAAAGGTTTCGACAAACGCCTTCAAGCGGAAGGTGGTACTTGGAAAAGAACTATCAGAAACGGATTTTTTCTCTCAAAAATGGGAGCTGCCTTAGAAGAAATAAAATGCGTTTTGTATCCGCGTTCTGCCAATGGAAAAGGAAGTAGTCAAGACATGTTAACTCATGCAAAAGCTATTTCCACTCTGCGTCAGAAAAAAGGAAAATGATATAATTATTCACACACACACACACACACACACACACACACACACACACACACACACACACACACACACACACACACACACACACACACACACACACACACACACATATATATATATATGTGTGTGTGTGTGTGTGTGTGTGTGTGTGTGTGTGTGTCTGTGTGTGTGATGAAAGTGGAAAAAGAAGTCACAGGTCTAGTTCCGAGTTTTTTTTTTATTTATTTATTTTCTATTCCTGACCGGTTTCGATCTATGCTTCTTCAGAGGAATGTGTCTCTGGGGTGAAGCTGGCGGTATACATAGAAAGAATACGGCCGCGTTCCCTCTTTGAGGTGGACTCTGTTTGTTGCTTTTAAAACAGTATACAATAACTTATAATTTTTGTAATGTAGCTATTTAAACCAATAGGGCCGCGTTCCCTCCAAAGAGGTAATGGGGCCCTATTCTTTCTACGTATACCGCCAACTTTACCCCAGAGTCACATTCCTCTGAAGAAGCATAGAGCGAAACCGGTCAGAAAAAAAAAAAAATCGGAACTAGACCCGTGACTTCTTTTTCCACCTTCATCAACTTGTCACAATGTCCCAGCATATATATATATATATATATATATATATATATATATATATATATTGCTGTTTTTGAAAATTAACACGTTAATATAATTTGCAGAAAAAAAAACACTGGTAAACAAGAAATGTAGTCCGAACCTGTCTTATTTACCATTGTTTTTCTGCAATATAAAT
>NC_134777.1:4194830-4204830 GCF_046742065.1 Oratosquilla oratoria
ATTGTCAAAGATCTGACAGTGAAAATAAAAAATAGAATTAAAATTAAAATCAATCGAACTACAGGGTTTGGACAACAGAAGGAAACTCTAACCAGTCTATAAATAGTTCATGAGAACTAAACTCGACTACAGTTCTACAGCTTCGTTCCCAACAAGCAGGGGAAAAAAGTGAACATTTCATAAACCTAACGAAATAAAACAAGACGAACCAACACCACCCAAATAGAACATTTGCGTATAAACCAAAATCGTTCCCATATGAGATTAAGTACACAGGTGTATGGTAGAATTATAGGTATACAATCCTGTGGACACTACTCATTCATTTTAAACAAACAAAACCATCTGAACGTTAGTATACTCACACAAAAACACGTTCACACTCAAATCACAAAACAATTTCTTCATGACAGACCACCAAACTCCTTATTCCATCAAAACCTACAAGCCACCAGCTCCACAGAAATTTCCCTCCCAATAGAGGTAAGAACCACAGTTGCACTCTTGTGTTCAGAAACACATCCCAGCATTAAAGTAGAACCAGCATGGCCACAAAGACTCATTTAGATAAACATCTAAGCAAGATGCTGTAATGATTATGATTTATTTCATATTATTTGTTTTTGCTTTGTCGTTTGATTTTCTTTTATTATTAGTTATGTGTCAATTTATTACTATTTACTGTTTACCTATTTGTTTGTTATTCAACTATACCTATGCATTTATTTATGTATTTTGTTTGGTGCATACATTATCATAGTTTTTATTATCATTATTATTATTCTATTATTATGATTTTTTTTGGCATCCGACCTAGATATGGACCAAAAGGTCTCCTGTCGGCATGCTCCGCCTTTGTAATCCTTTGTAAACCTTTGTACCACGTATACAACCATAAACAGAGAACACTGAACAGCCCATTCTACACTAACCCACACCAGCTATTCTCAGACAACAGCACAGAATTTCTTCCTTAAGTGACTTATGAACCAGTCTGGTTGTTGTTGTCAGTTACTTGGAAACCGTTTGTTTCCTGTAAGAGATCTTGGGTAACGAGTTAATTTATATACGGTACATTGGTACAACTTAAATATGGCAATAACAGAATGTATCAATCGGTGTTTCTTATTCTAACGGTAAATTCGGAATATTGGGTGACAACATACTGTAGTTTCCGTTCGGTGACGTCATATATTCTTGGCATTAACAATGATACCCAACTGATGAAAAGTGATGATTGAAAATTGGAGTAATCTAAAATAATCCGTAATAAAATGGAAATGAAAAAACCCAATTAGGCAAAAGAAGTTCTTTCACAATCTTGATGAGATGAATCTTAAGCGTGGGTATTTGAAATTGACGTTACTACTGGACAATTTGCGTGGATATCAAAATAGTTAATTTCCATCTAGGCCAATAAAGAGGATTTATAAAATATCTCTGCTATCTTTGCATGTGGGATAACTATGAAACTCTTGTTATCTTGGGTGTATCATAAGTGTCAAACTCCATTTCCTGCACAGTCATCTTAATAGATTATCTGAGAACCTAGAAGCAGTAAGTGACGAGCAAGGCAAGGGGTTTCGTCAGGATCACAAGACCATGAACAAGGGCTACCAAAGGAGATGAGATAAACATGATTTATGATGGCGGAATAGACCCTGAGACAATTCACAAACACAAGACCTTTAAGCGCAAATTCCTGCATGAATAGATCGCAAATGGGCAGTATCATAGTAACCAATACCTTATCTACCAATCAGTTTTATGTAAACTATAGCCTTTCTTCATGAGGGGAAGTATTTCAAATTGTATTATTGGATGAATTTAGAGGATGCTGCTTTTTCTTCTTACACAGCAAGTCCAAAAAGAGGTTAATCACATATTTTTCCAGAAAGACTATGATGTTAATGCGAGGAAGACAAAAATTTGAAAATTAGAAATACCTTGATTACAAAAAAGATTATTTTCTTTAAGAAAAAAATCAGCTCTGAAATCAACACATTCAAATTGGGTAATAGCAAGTGTTGATATCGGTGTACCAATTTTTTTTATCAGTGTGAATCTGCAAAGGAAAAATAATGTAAAATTGCAGCTCAGGCTATAGTCTAATAGCTACTGTCTGGTACTCCACAGAGTGTCTGTCTGGGACACCAAAGTCCACACTAAGAAACTTAGGCTAATGGTAATCACCTCATTGCACACTTTTAAGTGGTGCCTTTTCTTTAACACAGAGGAATTGTAATATGAATAAACACTGGTTACCACACGTAGAATCGCTGGAATTCGTGTTTTCTACCAATATTTTTCTAGGTTATCATCCTGGCAATTACGAGTCAAAAAAAAAAAAAAAAAAAAAAAAAAAAAAAAAAATTAGGGAGGTCCTCTTCTTTAGTGAGTTTGGGCTGTGGTTCAGATTTTTTCTAAGTTTGAGGCTGCAAGTTTTAAAATTCATGTAGTAGATATGGAACTGCAGTTTTTCTTTTGGTATGTATGTTTCGTAGCTCCTGGTCAAAAATTTCTTTTAGAATATGTTCATTTGTACCCATGGACAGTCACCTTTGTGTATTGGTCGGAATCAGTGTCTCTGAGTTTGAGTTTCTGTTCATTTCCTAGCGTATGGATGCCTGTTCATCTTTGTCAGGAAAAATAATTGCTGACTAATTCTTGTCAGAGGCACTGAAGTTCTTGAAGTAAAGAATATTCACCTATCAGCCGCTGTAGTAAGTAATTGCTTAACATCTCTTTAATATCTGTTCTTATAATCATATAAGGAAAAAACATCAATTCATTTACCACATGGAAGTTAGAATTCTTCCATCCCTTTCTCTTTGGATAGATAAAGAATTAAATTCTCTGTAAAATCAATGTGACTTATTTTTCTTAGGCGTAATGTTCAAGTCTGAATTTGTAATTTCATTGGACGACTACCTGACACAACCAAAAAAAAAAAACAAAAAAAAAATGCTTGAAGTCCTATAAAAATATATGGATCACATATTCTCTTTCTATCTTTTGTTCATCAACTTTTCAAGGTAATTGGACTCTTTGATCAATCATCAGGAGACCTGGAGTCGAAATTGTGGGATAGACTGTTATACAATCCCCATGGTAGAAAAATTCATACAAAGAAATACTTGAACACACCTTGTATTGAAAAATCTTCAATATATAGAGAAAACATAGACACTTTTATTCAGGACCTGGCTGTTCACAAAGAATAGGTTTAAAATAGAGAGGAACAAGAGATAATAAGGAATGTGATTGATTATACAATGCTAGATAAGTAACTAAATCATGAAGTACGTAAATGGTTGTATATAATTGATAGAAAAGAATAAAAAGATGAATGAAAAAATGGAAGAATAACAAGAAAGAACGCATTTTCATTACGTATACTTCCAAGATTACTATTGCTACCAAGGTAAATAGAGATGCTGCCCTTCCGGGCCAGTGTTTCATAGAAAACGCTTTATCCTCGAAGGATGTATATAAATTGAAGATCAACTCAGGGTCATGTTTATGAAAAATGTGAAAAGAAGCTAAGCAAAGTTATCCTGAAAAATACACTTCAGTATTTACATTTTAGGATTGGTGGGAGGTTCTGAATAAGTGTAAGCTGTGCTTGGAGACAGACAGACAGACAGACAGACAGACAGACAGACAGACAGGCAGACAGACAGACAGACAGACAGACAGACAGACAGACAGACAGACAGACAGACAGACAGACAGACAGACAGACAGACAGACAGACAGACAGACAGACAGACAGACAGACAGACAGACAGACAGACAGACAGACAGACAGACAGACACTACGGCGGTCTGGGTTCGAATTCCGCCCAGGACTGAAATAATTTCAGTATCGTTCCGCTGCGGATTGTTACTCCAAATTCTCGTGGGCGGGGAGTTGGGTGTGCGTGTGTCTGTAAGGTCACAGCATTACCCATAGATCGGTCATATATGAGCACTGAGCTCTCTTCTGGGAGGAAAATAGCTGTCGATCACGAGTCCAACACCTGATTCAAGACCATGGTGAACCACACACACGCGCACACACAAACACACACACACACACACACACACACACACACACACACACACACACACACACACACACACACACACACACACACACACACACACACACACACACACACACACACACACACACACACACACACACACACACACACACAAATACAAGGGCAGGCAGACAGATAGAGAAGTAGATATATATGCAGACAGATAGACACAGACAGACAACCAGACAGGCAGACATATCAGCAGACAGACATATAAACAAAGGGACAGACAGAGATAGATAGACAGACAGAGAGGCAGGAAGGCTGACATACATATATGCATACATAAACGCACAAATAAATACATACATACATAAAAACATACATACATACATACATACATACATACATACATACATACATACATACATACATACATACATACATACATACATACATACATGCATGCATGCATACATACATACATACATACATGCATACATACATACATACATACATACATACATACATACATACATACATACATACATACATACATACATACATACATACATACATACATACATACATACATACATACATACATACATAAAAACATACATACATACATACATACATACATACATACATACATACATACATACATACATACATACATACATACATACATACATACATACATGCATACATACAAGGATACATACATAAATACATGAACATATACGAGTAGACGCAGACACAGATAGACACAAAGACAAGTATAAAAACATATACATACAGACAGGCGCACAGCCATGCTGAGAGACACATTAATAGACGGACACAGAGCTAGACAGACAAATAAACAAACACACAGGTCCAGGACGTAAGCATAGACATAAAAACATGGTATACCATGTTACATAGAGACACAGGTAATAACAAGCAGAAAACCCAGAAACACATACATGAGTATGAACATATATGAGCACAGGCAGATAGATAAGGACAGGCAGAAAGACACACAAGAACAAAGAGACACATACAAAGAACGACTGGCATTGGCAAACGGACAAACACGCATGGAAATACATAAAAAGTCAAACTCAAGTTTATTCCATATATGAGATCTTCAATAATTTATCTGATCTCCTTCGCTTCGTTAGGAAATGGGACTGACTCGACTTCTCTGAAAATACGCCATTTTCGTCTCGTTGGTAAATATCCAATCAACTTGAAATGGAACTTATTAAGAAGTGTCTAACACAAAATCCTTACGAGATCTGTTTCATAGCTTGAAGAATTATTTACCCGTTCATTTTCCATGCAACTGTTTATATCACAATTATTTTTGTACCAGTAATCCAGTATATATTCCTTAATGGAAGAATGATTGAGGATAAATGTTGACTATATTTAAAATGATAATGATAATAAATTAACTTCTAAAACGATATACATGTGTATTTACATAAATGCATAAATCTACATAATATATGCATGTATTGATAAATGTATTCATACACACAAGTATACATATTATATATAAACATCTTTTGTTTTAATTACTGGATACTTGCGAGTAATATTAGCATTATCAAACGTGAATGCCCTTGTTTGCGAATAGTGACATCTCTTTTTGAGCCATTCAAATTATCGCGGGCATCATCAGCTGCCTGATGTACGATGATTCGATAATGCATCACAATACTCGCGTTATAAAATATGAAGTTACTGGTGTATTACTCGTTCTTTTCCACTCTGAATATTAATAACCACGAAAAATATGATCAAGCCAGTTTACAGAATATAGGGGCCACTCAGCTACAACTACAAAATAGATATAATCAAGACGCCAACGCCAGGATATAGCCCACTTGCACCTCATGATTCCTACGTAGGCACCATCGTATGTAAGAGGCTACGACTGAGGTCGTTACGTTTTCCTTAGATACTCGGATTTCAGGGCAAGTAGAATTCACCAATAGCTGCTGGCATCGAACTTGAATCTACGATGTACAACTTAAGATGAAAACAGACACGTTACTCGGTACATCCTTCTCGAAAATTCATTGTTTGCCCTTATCAAAATACTTGATACAATAGAACATAATGTAAGATTAGCTGAACATCCATGCTAGGCAAAGTTCAATGAAATTGCTTGGCATTAGCTAGAATAAAACATTTCAAGGATTGAGCAATGACAAGGCAATTAATTGGTATCTCGTCTAATCTTCTGAGCTCCATCCAAAGTAAAATTTCCAAAGGGATGGCAGCCTTTCTCATCTTTACTTTTTACAGATATTTTTTGCTTTGTCAGTTTTCTGAACGTCATCATTTGAGATAGCCATACTGCAGATTTTTAGTTGATTAGTTGTACTAGGGCACCTATATATGAAATCTTGTTTACCATTATTTACAAGAGAGATGTCTTATAAAATCTACATTATTATTGTTTCGAGTGTTAGGTTTATTTCGAGCGTACTTCACACGACACTGCCGAGAACCCAAATCCAAGAAGTATTAGTGACTTTTAATTGTTCTGGAAGTCTTACCACGTAGGTTAAAGCGTCCTTTGGTGAGTGTCTTTTGTCTTATTGATATTACCATTTTGAATAATGTTTTGGATTTGATGGGTGCTAGTTTCCTGGCTCCAGGTTTGATCATCATCAATACAGGTTTAATTTTCAAATTAATTACCTATTTTTATTATATAGGTTTACATGAAGCTCGCTGGCTGAGCGGGTTAGGGAGTCGTTACTTGCGGCGAAGGTCGAGGTGAGGGCGGTTCGAATCCTGCCACCGGCGAAGTTGAACCAAGGGCATGGTTCATTAAATTCCACGCTACAAAGCCCTCTGTGAGGGGCACCGTCCTAGCCTCCCAATACGGGGGGGAGTGTGACGTTAAACCATATCATCATCAGGTTTACATGATTCTATAAATATACATTCCATTTTCTTCGCATACGACAGCAGTTTTATTCTGAAGATTTCTAAAGTGCTTTAGTTGTATTCCTAAAATTCTTAGAAATTAACCATCAGGTCCTCGTGTTTTTTTTATTAAGATGATATATTTTCAATAACTTCAGATGTCACGTTTGCCAAAGTAAGAATTTGCTTAACACTTTGGTATGGTTATTCAATTTAGAATGTGATTCAAAAGTATATATATTCGTAACTTCATCCAAATATTCAAAGTACCCGATGTCATGTATTAGTAGACCACTTTCATATCTTGTAAGATTTTTATATCTGATCTAATACTTCCAGCTATTTTCATGCCTATTGTCAGCATTTATACCATAAATTTGTTTTTGTGTACCCACCAACTATTTGTATATATATTTTCTAATCTTTTATTGTTATCCCTCCTCAGTGAAATGCAAACCCAATAATTAAATTTTTGTGAAGCCTTTGATGTGTTCTCGGAATTAGCAGAGAGGCGTAGAAGGAATTTCTTACCAATTTTTTCAAGCATATTCCTCCATTGCAAGAAACAAATATTAGATCGAATCAGGATACGTCAAAGAATATGGAATGTTTCTTTGATGTTAACGATTGTGAGGAAATTAGGTGGTTGTTAAGGAATACACAAAACTGCAAAATCCTGTCCACAGCCGAATCAAAACTAAGGTAAGCATTGTACAACTGAAGTAATCAACATAGCACAACAAAGATAATGATATGCAGTGATACTTTTTGGATTTTGTTCATATGTTGAAAATCATGTTAAAAGACACCATGAACTTTAACAGGCAAAACAAAAGACCCATAGATAGTCACAGAGCGTGAAAATCGACAGTAGCATTCTTTTGACAAATTATGTTCCCTATCTAAAAGATGAAAACGTCTGTCTCGACACACAAGACCTAAGAATGATAGAGAGGAAAAAAATTAAAGAGTAGAGGAGTATAAATGACTACATCTTTTTGCTGGCAAAAAAAAAAAAAAAAAAAAAAAATAGCGTTAATACAACCACACAAAAGTGCGCGTGAACACACAGACACACGCACACAGTGACAACTTTTTGTGTATGGATGATATTGTTACAAAAGGGAGGGATGGGGGAGGGGGATTGAGGGAAGGGGATAGGAGGGTGCCTATGTGTGACTGATATTTTGACGCAGCCCAAAGGGATTTCCCCCCGTTTTCTCTTTTCTGCATGAGGGGACGGAGAGGGGGTGGGGGTTACTGCCGATTAAGTGAAGCGGCCTTGCTGTGGACGTACTGTGTCTTGATGCATTGCGTTTGACCAAGGGTAGATGGCGGATGCAGGAATAACCCGTAATCCATGAGAACCTAAGGTGGAAGGGATAGAAAGGGTGCTGGAGGGGGGTGAAATGGGTGGGAATAGGTACGTGGCTCTGACTTAGTTACCCCCCAGATAAGGGGGAAAAGTTCTTGGTATATATATGTATATATATATATATATATATATATATATATATATATATATATATATATATGTACTTATATATATATAAATGTATGCACACACACACACACACACACACACATATATATATATATATATATATGTATATACATGTATATGTATATATATATACACATATATATATGTATATACATATATACATGTATATACATATATACATGTATATATACATACATATAGACATATATATATATATATATATATATATATATATATATACATATATATATTGAGATATTCTGACAGGTCGACGTAAGCGGAGTAGGAAAAACAGAAGTCTTAGCCTTGAGTTTACTCGTATAAACTCAAGACTAAGACTCCTGTGTTCCCTACTCCACTTACGTTATATATATATATATATATATATATATATATATATATGTATATATACATATATATATATATTGTGTGTGTGCGTATAAATATATATAATTGTACATATATACATATATGTATATATATATATATATACATATATATATATATATATGTGTGTGTGTGTGTGTGTGTGTGTGTGTGTGTGTGTATGTATATATAGTATATATTTAGATGGATAGATAAATAAATGAATGAATATACAATTATTTAAATGTTGATATAATGGGAACAGGGTAGTTAATATTTAATACATTAAAAAATTACATAACATTTTCAACCAGCTTTTTTTTCAAGAATACAAACGCAATTCGGTAGTCAGTATTCTGATGCCCTTTTCTTTTTCAGATGTTTTGAAAACATAGAATAAATAACTGAAAAAAAGATGAGAAAAAGAAAAAAAAGAAAGAAAAGAAAATAAAAGAAAAGAAAAAAGAAAAAGAAAAAGAAACAAAAACAAAAAAGAAAAGAAAAGAAGAAAAAAGCAAAACAGACAGAAGAAAAAAATAAGATAAAAAAAGAAAAGAAAAGAAAAAAGAAAAAAGAAAAAGAAAAAAGAAAAAAAAGAAAAAAAGAAAAGAAGAAAAAAGCAAAACAAACAGAATTTTCCAAGCTTTCACCTCATAACGTGGTGGCTTAATGTTCCAGATAGTGAAGATTCGAATTCCATCGTATCATCACGCAATATTTATTTCGGTCCGTTTCTACTCCATGGTGGATATAAAATCGCCTGGTGGTAACGGAAATGAACACAACGGTGATGAAAATTAAGACGGCGGAAACATTAAGAGATAATGACCGGGGAACTGATTTGAACACATGGAGAGGGAATGGAGGGGGGGGGGGGAATCATTCCATCTCTGAGTCACCACGGCTCAATTTCGCTCAGGATGGCGTGGTCCTATTAGCTCACCACAGGTCTCATTCTGCGATCTGATACCAGCTTTCACCGAAAGTTTAATCATACCGGGTTGAATGCAAGGTATAATACCAAGGCTGTGACAAGGCGTGGGATCGGGAGCTAATACCAAGTCAGTGCCGGTGAAGCTGAAACCAAAGGTCCTTTGACCCCCATTCAGGAGAATCTCGTCAGTTTACATCCGATTATACGAGTGTTCCATTGTATCACGGAGCGCTGTAT
>NC_134777.1:4212330-4222330 GCF_046742065.1 Oratosquilla oratoria
TTCTCCTCATGCAATCACAACATCATCCATATACAACCATTCTCCACTCACCTCTGTCTTCCGTCCTCTCCCTTCCTTCCTCAACAGACATTCCCCTCTTCCCCAAAGCCCCCTTCACCCCATCCATCCACCTCATCCTAGGACGTCCCCTCATGTTCACTCCCTCCACATCTGCCTTCCATACCTCTTTTACTAGTCTTTCTTCACTCATTCTTTCCATGTGTCCAAACCATCCCAATATTCTTTCATCAACCCTAACTCCCAAATCCCTTTTCCACTCCTGTTCTCCTCCTCACCTCCTCATTTCTCACTCTATCCAGCCTAGTAACCCCCACCATACTTCTCAGACACCTCATCTCAAACACATTCAAACTCCTTCTCTCTTCTTCTCTTATGTTCCACGTTTCTGCCCCATACAGTGCTGTTGGCACAATCACTCCTTCATACAGTCTCCTCTTCGCATCCATTCCCAAATGTCTATTCCTCATTACACTCTTTAAACCACCAAGGCATTTACTCGCTTCTCTCAATCTACATTCTACCTCCATCTTCACTCCACCTTTTCCTGCTACACTTGCACCCAAGTATCTAAAACTATCTACTTCCTCCAGTCGCTCTCCCTTAATGTTCACTTCCAGTCTACTGCCACTTTCACCCCTTGTACATCTCATCACCTTACTTTTACCCACATTTATCTTTAGCTTTCTTCTATCACATACTCTCCCAAACTCTGCCACCAGCTTCCTCAATCCCTCCTCTGACCCTGCCACAAGCGCAGTGTCGTCCGCAAACAACAGCTGGCTCACCTCCCACTTTTCTCCATTTTCTTTAACCATCTCCAATCCCTGACTCACTACCCTAGCATTCACCTCTCACACCACCCCATCCATGTATAAGTTGAACAGCCAGGGCGACATAACGCATCCTTGACGAAGTCCCACCTTTACTTCAAACCACTCACTCTCTCCATTTCTAATCCTAACACATGCTCTACTACTCTCATAAAAACTCTTGACAGCTCCCAAAAGCTTTCCTCCTATCCCATAAATCTGCATAATCTCCCACAGTGCCTTTCTGTCTACCCTATCATAAGCCTTTTCCAGATCCATAAAAGCCCAAAAAACATCCTTCCCCTTTCCTATAGCTTTCTCACATTTCTGTCTTACCACAAAGATCTGATCTACACAACCTCTACCCGTCCTAAATCCACACTGTTCCTCACCAATTACTCCTTCTGTTCCTCTCCTAATCCTCTCAATTAAGATCCTCCCATAAGCCTTCCCTACTACACTCAACAGGCTAATCCCTCTGAAACTACTACATTCACACTTGTCCCCTTTTCCCTTGTAAAGAGGAACTATACAGGCACTACTCCAGTCCTCCGGTACTCTACCCTCTCTCCAGCAAACATTAAATAACCTCACCAACCAGTCCACCATCACTGAACCTCCCTTTTTCAGACATTCTGCATGACATCCATCCAGACCAGGTGCCTTACCTGCTTTCATCATCTTTACAACTGCCTTCACCTCATCCTTCCTTATTTCTCCTCCATTCTCCTCACTCATCACTCTCATTTTCTTCGCATTTCCCACTGCAGCTATCTTTCCTTCCCTATCCTCCTTCACATTCAGCAACTCCCTAAAATATTCTGCCCATCTTCCCCTCACTGCCATCTCTTCCATTATCATCTCTCCATCTGTACCTTTTACCTTTTCTTCCCTACTTGATTCGCCTCCTCTTCCTCTCTTAATTTCTTTCCAAAACATCTTTTTATTACTTTCAAAATTTTCTGTCATACTCCTACCCCATTTCACATCTGCTCTCCTCTTTGCCTCCTTTACCTTTTGCTTTACTTCTCTTTTCTTTTCTTTGTACGTCTCATATGACTCCCCTGTCCTCTTTTGTAACCAATCTGTGAATGCTCGCTTCTTCTCTTCTACAACCTTCTTTGTTTCCTCATCCCACCATTCACTACCCTTCCTTCTATTTCCTCCTGTCCTTCTTGTTCCACACACCATCCTTGCACACTTTAAGACTCCCTCCTTGAACCATCCCCATTCCTCCTCCACACCCATCTCTGCTCTATCCTTTACTCCCTCCTACTCCTCCTTCAGCTTCTTTTCGTACTCCTTCTCCTTTTCCTTTTCATTCAAGGAGTTCACTCTAAGAACCTCCCTACCTTTTGTCCCTTTCCTCCTTCTCCATCTATCCTCCACTCTCAGCTTACCTTCCACCAAAAAATGATCTGATATTCCCCCACCCTCTCCCCTTAGCACATGTACATCCTTAACTCTTCCTATCATAATCCTATTTACCACTACATAATCCATTAGCGCTCTATCTACCACCCTTCCCTCCACCACCCTCTCCCATGTGTACTTATGCTTGACTTTCTTCCGAAACACTGTATTTGCTATCATCAACTCTCTTTCTAGACACATTTCCACCATCAACTCTCCACTACGATTCTTTCCTGGAACTCCACACTTCCCAACCACTCCATCGATTGGACCATTTCCCACCCTAGCATTAAGGTCTCCCAGTACTATTACATTGACATTTCTTCCTAAACCCTCTATGCACTCATTTAAATCTATCCAAAAGGCCTCCCTTTCTTCCATGCTCTTCTCACTGCCCGGCCCATATGCACTTACAAAGACCCACATCTCCTTTCCCAGTTTCACCTTCATCCACATTATCCTTGAGGAAACCTCCTTCCACTCCACTACCCCTTTACCTATCTCCTCACTTACTAGAATAGCCACCCCTTCCCTCCCTCGCCCTCTCTTCACTCCTGATAACCTCCCACTTACACTCCCAAACTTACACTCACCCTTCCCTTTCAACTTAGTTTCACTCAAAGCCAACACATCCAACTTTCTTCTCACAAACATACTACCTATCTCTTCCCTTTTACTCTCATCTGTACCACATCCACGCACATTAAAAGACCCAAACCTTAGGGTGCTGGCCCGAGGCCCTCCAGCACCCCTTATGCCTTTCCTTTTATTTTTAGGAATCTGCCCCTTGGGGCTACAGGGAGAAGGATGCCTAGTCCCTCTCCCCGTCCCTTTCTTCTCGCCTCTTACGATCCAAGTGGGAAACTTGGTGGCAGTATTCTTTTCCCCCACCACAGGGAATTCCCCCACCACAGAAAGAGAATACTCAGAGAAATGGTACAGGACAGCAACAAGGGGTTGGGGGACAGCATAACGGAGGGACAGTCGTAGTATAAAAGTGTCATCATTTCTCTATGAACAGAATTTCTTCTATCATAGACAAAATGATGTGTGGCTCTGGTCCGTAGGGGCGCCCCATATAGACCCTAAAGTATCAAATACTTCTACTGTTAACTAATTTTTCCAACCACATTTTTCAATGATTTTCCATATATTTTTGTGTTCTTTTTCTACTTGTATTAAAATTTTCTTAAACCACATGTCAGTGTACCAATTTTTTCCTCTTTTCATCAACTTCATCCTGAGATTTCTACTGTTTACTAATTTTTCCAACCACATTTTTTACTTATTTTCCATATATTTTTGTGTTCTTTTTCCACTCGTATTAAAAATTTCTTAAACCACATCTCAGTGTACCAATATTTTCCTCTTTTCATCAACTTTATCCTGAGATTTCTACTGTTCACTACTTCCTCCAACCACATTTTTTTTTACTCATTTTCCATATATTTTTGTGTTCTTTATCTACTTCTATTAAAAGTTTCTTAAACCACAAGTCAGTGTACCAATTTTTTCCTCTTTCCATCAACTTTATTCTGAGATTTCTACTGTTTACTGATTCTTCCAACCACATTTTTTACTTATTTTCCATACATTTTTGTGCTCTTTTTCTAATTGTATTAAAAGTTTCTTAAACCACATGTCATCACCAACTTTTTCCTCTTGTCATCAACTTTATCCTGAGATTTCTACTGTTCACTAATTCTTCCAACCACATTTTTTACTTATTTTTCATATAGTTTTATATTCTTTTTCTACTTGCATTAAAAGTTTCTTAAACCACATGTCAGTGTACCAATTTTTTCCTCTTTTCATCAACTTTATCCTGAGATTTCTACTATTTACTACTTCTTCCAACCACATTTTTTACTATTTTCCATATATTTTTGTATTCTTTTTTTACTTGTATTAAATTTTTCTTAAACCACATCTCAGTGTACCAATATTTTCCTCTTTTCATCAACTTTATCCTGAGATTTCTACTGTTCACTATTTTCTCCAACCATATTTCTCCGCGTGTTCATTCTTCCTTAACATCCCTCAAGTTTTCACAATATGTTTCTGCTCTCTAGTCGCTGTGACTCTTTGCCTTTACATTTCTGCAATTGTCTTTCTCCCCTCTTCCAGATTTTCTTTTATACGTCCGTACCAAGTCGTGCTTATTCCTCCTCTTATTTTACATTTCCCTCCTCTTTCGTCCTCACATTCTCTGCAGTTCATTTGTTATAGTATTTTCTCTAAACGGCCTCTCTCATTAGAAAATTAACTCTCTCTTTTGTATTTCTTGGTAACGAAGACAAATCATCTCTCACGCCAAATTAGTTAGGGTTCAGGTCACACGAAGATAAGTGTTTATGTGTATATTAAAGAGAGACTGAACATTTTTAGAAGCTCTGCCAAGGGATTCGAACCCTGACATGTGCGTACATAATCACGAAGTAAAGTCGCTAGCGTCTTGACTTCGTGATTATGTACGCACAGGTCAGGATTCGAATCCCTTGGCAGAGCTTCTAAAAATGTTCATAACTGTTTATATATTTAACAACTGGGCAAAAATGTAAGACAAGTTGTACATAATCGCGAATTCAAGTCGCTAGCGTCTAGACTTCGTGATTATGTACGCACAGGTCAGGGTTCGAATCCCATGGCAGAGCTTCTAGAAATGTTCATAACTGTTTATATACTTAACATTTGGGCAAAAATGCAAGACAAGAATGAATAAAAAGAAACAAAATTCCAGTACAGAGCCGCTTTGGAGAAAAATGAACGGTAGAAAAGCAATTCAAAGTCATATTGCAAAGAGTTCTGTAAATACCTCCGACAATTCCTGTAGGGGTACTGCCAAGATTAATTCTGACAGAAGAATGCAACAATATGCAACAGTCCTTGCTTGTAAACATTTTAGTGTGCCACTGATTACCAGCAATGCCAAAAGCTCTTGGTCAAAGCATTTCAAGCTGAACTAACATTATCTGTATTGGTGATGTGGCGTTCCTCGTCCATATATATATTGTTTTAAAGCATTCTAATCAATGTAATGGTATCCAGCACAATTAATCCAATTTAAAGCAGCAAGTCACATCTGGTAAGGACGGCCATTACTATCGTCCTTTGCACGCCCGATAGTTCTTTGGTGAAGCATTGGGTACGAAGCGAGCAACGCCTCGTACTATTCCACATCCTCCACAATCTCATTTTATTTAATATACATCCTATTGTTTGGCCATATTTATCGTCCACTTCGATCTCTTTCCTCTCTCATTCATGTGTTTCTCGTTTCCGGGTTGGTATATTTTCTCTGCTCGATGGTATTAATTTGGTTCACGCTGGTCTAGTATTTTCTTAATCATTTCCTCTCCCTCGCTCCCTTCTTAATCTCATTCTCTTTCTTTATCCCCTTCACTCATTCTCCTCTCTCTATCTTTTTTATTCTCTCACGCTCCTTCTTCTTATCTTCTTCTTTCTCATTATTGTTATCCTTTCTTCTCCTTCTTCCTTCTTCCTCCTCTATAATCTCTCTCCTCCTTCTTCTATCTTCTCCTACTCTTCCTATCCTTCCTCCTTCCTCTTCCTATTTCTCTTCCTATTCTCATTCCTCCTTCCTCCTCCTTCTCTTCCTTCCTCCTTCCTCCTCTTCCTATCTCCTCCCTTCTCCTCCTATCTTCTCCTTCCTCCTCCTTTTCCTTCCTCCTCCCTCCTCTTCCTATTTCCTACCTTCTCTTCCTATCTTCTCCTTCCTCCTCCTTTTCTTCCTTCCTCCTCCCTCCTCTTCCTATCTCCTCCCTTCTCTTCCTACCTTCTCCTTCCTCCTCCTTCTCTTCCTTCCTCCTCCCTCCTCTTCCTATCTCCTCCCTTCTCTTCCTACCTTCTCCTTCTCCTCCCTCTTCTTTCTCTACACACTCTTGCATTTTTCTCTTTCTTCCTCTTCTTCTCTCCTTCTCATTTCTCCTTGTCATGACGTCTTCCACTGTTTCCTTTCTTTTCTACTTTCCTTCTTTTCGTTCCTCCTCCTACCTCCACCTCCTCCCTCCCTCTGAACCCCTCCTCCTCCATCCTCCTTCTTTCTCTTTTTTCTTCTCCCTCCTCCTACTTCCTCCCTCTTCTCCTGTTTTTCTCACTCCTCCTCCACCTCCTCTTTTCTCCTCCTCTCCCATCCTTCTCCCTCCTCTCTCCTCCTTCCTCCTGGTTTATCCTCCGATGTCTTTCTCTTTACTCCTCCTCTCTTATCCTCCTACTCCTCTCTTCCCCTCTTCCACACTCCTCCATCATCTCTCTTCCTCCTCCTCCTTCCTTCACCTCTTGTACTTTTTTCTTCCCTCCCTCTCTTCCCTTTTCCTCCTCCTTTGTCCTCCTCACTTTTTCTCTTCCCTCCTCTACCTCCTTCCTCGTCCTCCATCTTTGTTCTTTCCCCACTCACTTCTTCCTTCTTCTCCTTCTTCCTCTTCACATCTCCTACTTCCTCCTCATCCTCATCATCTTCCTCCCCCTCCTCCTCCCTCCTATCTCCCCATTCCTCCTCCCTGCTTTTTCTCCGCCCTCCTACTCATCCCTCCTCCTCCTCCTCCCTCCTTCTCTCTCCTCTTCCACCTTCCTCCTCGTCCCTCCTCCTTTCTCCATCTTTCTTCTACTCCCTCCTCCTCCCTCTTCTTCCTCCCTCCTTTTATTCTCTCTCCTCTTCCTCCTCCTCCTCCCTCCTCCTCCTTCCTCCTCCTCCTCCTCCCTCCTCTCCCCTCCTCCCTCCTCCTCCCTCCTTCTCCCTCTTCCTCCCTCCTCTTCCTCCTTCCTCCATCCTTCTTCCCTCCTCCTCTCTTCCTCATCCTTCTTTATCTCCCCTTCTCCTTTTCCTCACCCCACCTCCACATTCTTCTACCTCCTCTTTCTCTCATCTCCTCCTTCCCCCATCTTTCTTCTCCTCCCTTCTCACCCTTACTCATTTTACCTATCCTCTTCACCCATCTCCTCCGCCTGCCTTTGTTTTCATATGCTAATGCATTTTAAAGTTTATATGTGTTAGGTTTAAGGTAGTATTAAACATGAAATGTCAAACGGCTACCCAGAAATAAGTATAACTATAATAGAACTGGCGACCTTGACAGGATGCATTTGAGAACTAGAGTAGACAGTGGGAGTCTTTGGAAATAAAAACTCTTGAAAGAAAAGCACAGGCAAAATGCTTTTCTCCCTAGGTTAGTTCAACTGAAGTCCTGAACTTGTGCATCTCAAACGGGCAATCAAATGTAGCTATATTTGTATATGTGAGGTAGATTCACACTACCTTATCAAGGTGGATGAGTGGGGTAGGAACTATAACATTCTTAGAGAAGTGGTGACCATCTTTCTCAAGGAGGAAATATTATACTCTGAATCGTTACAGTAATTGCCCGCATCACTCAATAATGATGATAAATTCTAACTCACATAAGTAGAAATTGAAATTGAGAATTAAGAGACAAAAAAGTTAGCAGATGCTTATCAATTAGAAGTTTAGAAATCAAATCCTCGAGTTCAATTAGTAAAGAGAGTTACGAGTAAAGAAGGCACAAATTAAAACTAAAACAAGAGGAGATAATAAGCCAGAATTTGTAACCATACTATGAAGTTTAGTTACTTTTTTGTCTATTGCCTATATTTTTTAAAAAGTGTTTGAAATCTTAATAGTTCACTTTGCAAGGGTGCCATAGGAGGTTGAGATAGATAGTGATTAATGGCTAGCGTTCATTCAAACGCAACAGATAAGAAAAGCTCAAGAATTTTATGTATACCTTAAAAACGTTCAGAACCTAAGAAAAATATATTACACCTACGTAGAGTGTGCGTTACATACAGATAAAATATACAACAAATTGTTTAAAGTCAATGAAATGGAAATCTTGACGGATCTAATTCAATAAGTAAAAGTAGTACAATTTGGAAATAAAATCGGTCATGAATTTAGGCTCTATATTCAGGGAAAGAAACCTTAATTACTAGTTCAGGTAGCTACTTTTCTTGACAAATATATCTAAAAGGGCAAAATAAATTGTATGAATAGATTAGAAAAATCCCGGTGGTAAGAATCTAAATTGAAATATCTGCATTAGAGCTTGGATCAGTGGAAAAAAAGCAGGTCACCATAAGCGGTGTAAAATCCAAATGGGGGAAGTGTTTCTAGTGGGGTTCCCCAGGGCTCGGTTTTGGGTCCCTTATTGTTCATTGTTCTCCCCTGGAGACGAGGTTTTCGTATACGTCCTAGATCCTTGTTAACCCTCCAAGCCAAGTATCAACGGCCTTACAAAGTCCTGAAGCGAGCCTCGAATCTAAATTATATTCTCGAAACCCTCGGTAAGAGATAGAAACAACATCTCTATCACATAAAATCATTACAACCTACTATCCATAGAGCATTGTTGCTTCTCGTGCCACATTAACTGTTCTATCCGAGGACAAGCCAGCACAAATACTACTTCGTCTTACATGAACAGAATTCCCATGCACGAGAATCTAGACTAGTGGTTCCCAAACTTTTTTCTGTCATTTCCCCCTTGCACCCAGTTCAACCATCCAGATTTCCCCCTTTCATGTGTATGAGGGAAAGAGTAGTTAAAACACACTGTGACTATCTACTAATTTATTTTTCAAATGTACATATATACTGATAAACAGGCATTCTCTCTCTCTCTCTCTCTCTCTTCCTCAGACATGAGAAAATTCATCTGAGATTATTTCAGTTCGTAGGTAGTATAATTATTTCCCCCCTGGTAGCTTCAAATTTCCCCCCGGGGGAAATTTCCCCCAGTTTGGGAACCCCTGCTCTAGACCATCTTGAAACGAAATTGAAGCAAATGGGACCTTACCAACAATTTCACATGGAGACCTATTTGGGGTCCAACTTCCGGATGATTAAAATCATCTGTCTATAGGGAGAAATGTTACCCCGAAGTGCATCTCCAGACAAGAGTAGTCGTACCAATGCTTCACCTTCCTTGACGGTTGATACTTTTTATATCGACTGCAGCCAAACTTTTATTCGATAGTAAAGGCGTTTATAGTCGTTCTCAAAATGTGGTTCGCCTATCTTTAGGGGTAAGCGGGCGACTTTCAAGCGTTACGCCGGCAGCTGTCGTTTCGTAAACAATGTTCATTCCATTTTTGTTTTTAACTGGTCCTAACAGTTTTCAAAAATAAAAGTATTTCCAAAAGGCTTAAAACCCCCTCCTCCTCCCCACAAAAAAAAGAAAAGAAAAAAAGAATACTGTCAAGTCTTCATGAGTGATGATCTCGATGCAGTCCTAAAATTTGAGAACTACTAATTTTCTCAGTTTCTTTCTAAGGTGTCTTTGACAATGTTATTCTGCTGGTAATTTGAATCCGAAGTTGATAAAATTCATAAACTAATCAAGGGTTTCACCGAACAGCTGAAAAGAATAGACTGATTGTTACCCTGAAAGAGTAAACTTTATTCCCGTAACATATGGGCATTTGTGTATGTTTTAAGACAGATTGAACATTTTTAGAAGCTCCGCCATGGGATACGAACCCTGACCCGTGCGTCGATAATCACGAGGCCAAGACGCTAGCGACCGTCCTTTTGAACCATCACCATGTAGCATGGTCGCTAGCGTCTTGGCCTCGTGATTATCGACGCACGGGTCAGGGTTCGTATCCCATGGCGGAGCTTCTAAAAATGTTCAATATGGGCATTTGTTATTGATATCACCATCGTTAAGGATATAAAGACTCTTTAGTCATTGGAAATGATCCCTCTTTTGTGATAATAT
>NC_134777.1:4227330-4229830 GCF_046742065.1 Oratosquilla oratoria
TTTCTCGTCAATCTCCACTTCCAACAAACAATTACACAACAAAAACTTCGAACGCTAAAACACCAATACATCGTGTGTCTCTCTACAACTCCCAGTCTTCCTCCTACCCCTACTCCTCGTCCTGTTTCTCCTACTTCTCCTCTTAGTCCTCCTACTCTTTCTAACCCTCTTAGTACTCCTACTCTTTCTAACCCTCTTAGTACTCCTACTCTTTCTAACCCTCTTAGTACTCCTACTCTTTCTAACCCTCTTAGTACTCCTACTCCTTCTAACCCTCTTAGTACTCCTACTCTTTCTAACCCTCTTAGTACTCCTACTCTTTCTAACCCTCTTAGTACTCCTACTCCTTCTAACCCTCTTAGTACTCCTACTCTTTCAAACCCTCTTAGTACTCCTACTCTTTCTAACCCTATTAGTACTCCTACTCTTTCTAACCCTCTTAGTACTCCTACTCTTTCTAACACTTAGTACTCCTACTCTTTCTAACCCTTTTAGTACTTTTACTCTTTCTGGCCCTCTTAGCACTCCTACTCTTTCTAACCCTCTTAGTACTCCTACTCCTTCTAACACTCTTAATACTCCTACTCTTTCTAACCCTCTTAGTACTCCTACTCTTTCTAACCCTCTTAGTACTCCTACTCTTTCCAACATTCTTAGTACTACTACTCTTTCTAACGCTCTTTGTACTCCTACTCCTTCTAACCCTCTTAGTACTCCTACTCTTTCTAACCCTCTTAGTACTCCTACTCTTTCTAATCCTCTTAGTACTCCTACTCTTTCTAACCCTCCTAGTATTCCTACTCTTTCTAACCCTCTTAGTCCTCCAACTCTTTTTGACCCTCTTAGTACTCCTACTCTGTCTAACCCTCTTAGTCTTCCTACTCTTTCTAACCCTGTCAGTACTCCTACTCTTTCTAACCCTGTCAGTACTCCTACTCTTTCTAACCCTCTTAGTACTCCTACTCTTTCTAACCCTCTTAGTACTCCTACTCTTTCTAACCCTCTTAGTCCTCCTACTCTTTCTAACCCTCTTAGTACTCCTATTCTTTCTAACCCTCTTAGTACTGCTACTCTTTCTAACCCTCTCAGTACTCCTACTCTTTCTAACCCTCTTAGTAATCCTACTCTTTCTAACCCTCTTAGTACTCCTACTCTTTCTAACCCTCTTAGCACTCCTACTCTTTCTAAACCTCTTAGTACTCCTACTCCTTCTAACCCTCTTAGTCTTCCTACTCTTTCTAACCCTCTTAGTACTCCTACTCTTTCTAACCCTCTTAGTACTCCTACTCTTTCTAACCCTCTTAGTACTCCTACTCTTTCTAACCCTCTTAGTACTCCTACTCTTTCTAACCCTCTTAGTACTCCTACTCTTTCTAACCCTCTTAGTACTCCTACTCCTTCTAACCCTCTTAGTACTCCTTCTCTTCCTAACCCTCTTCCTAATGCTACTCTTCCTAACCCTCTTAGTACTCCTACTCTGTCTAACCCTCTCAGTACTCCTACTCTTTCTAACCCTCTTAGTACTCCCACTCTTTCTAACCCTCCTAGTACTCCTACTCCTTCTGACCCTCTTAGTCCTCCTACTCTTTCTAACCCTCTTAGTACTCCCACTCTTTCTAACCCTCTTAGTACTCCTACTCCTTCTGACCCTCTTAGTACTCCTACTCCTTTTAACCCTCTTAGTACTACTGCTCCTCCTAATCATCCTCCTACTCCTTCACTTACTCTTTCTGCTACTCTTACCTTCTTCTTTCTCCTCTTCTTTGTCCTCTTTCCTCTCTTTCTTATTTCCCTTTCATTTTCATTCTATTCCTCCTCTTCCCCTTATCTTTTTCTCTTTCTCCTCCTTCCCATTCTTCTTTTCCTTCTTCGTTTCCTCTTTCTTCTTCTTCTTCTTCTCCGTCTCCTTCTACTCATCCTTCTCCTTCTCCTATTTCTTGTCCTTCTCCCTCTTCCTCTCCCTCTCCTTTTCCTCTTTATCCTTGCTCCTTCTCCTTGCCCTCTCTCCTTCTCCATCTCCTTCTCTCTCTCCTTTTCCTTCCCCTTCTCCTTTTCCCTTTCCTTCTCCTTCTCTCTCTCCTTTTCCTTCCCCTTCTCCTTTTCCCTTTCCTTCTCCTTCTCCTTTTTCATTTTCTCCTTATCCTTTTCCCCCCTCTCCTTACCCTTCTCTTCCTTCTCCTTCTATTTCTTACTCTTCTCCTTCTCCATCAACTTCTACTGTTTCTGTTTTTATTTCTGTTTCTTCTTCTTCTTCATCTACCTTCTTCTCCTTCTCTTCCTTCTTCTTCTCCACCTTCTTCTCTTTCTTGGCCTTCTTTTCCTTCTCCCTCTCCTCTTACTCCTCCTCCCCTCTCCTTCTTGTTATCCTTGTACTCCTTTGTCCTCCTCCCTTCTATTCCTTCACCTTCCTTTTCCTCCTTACTTCTCTTACTCCTCCCTCTACTCTCTTCCTCCTCCTTCCTGTTCTCTTTTTTCTCCTCCTTCTTTCCTTTCTTCTCCT
>NC_134777.1:4235918-4248418 GCF_046742065.1 Oratosquilla oratoria
TGTGTGTGTGTGTGTGTGTGTTTGTGTGTGTGTGTGTATGTATGTATGTCTCTCTCTCTCTCTCTCTCTCTCTCTGTGTGTGTGTGTGTGTGTGTGTGTGTGTGTGTGTGTGTGTGTGTGTGTGTGTGAATATGAAAGTTTGTGCGTTATTGTGTTTGGGTGTTTGTGTTGTGTGTGTGGGGGGGTATGTGTGTGTGTGTGCGTGTGTGTGTGTCTGTGTTAGTATATGTGTGCGTGCGTGTGTATGTGTATGTGTATGCGTGTGTGTGTACGCGCGCGTGTGTGTGTATGAGTATATGTATACGTGCGTGTTTGTGTGCATATATATGTGCATGTGTGTGTGTGTCTGTCTCCCTGTATGTGTGTCTGTCTATTTGAATGCGCCTGCTTGTGTCACTTCTTTACTCTCCCTTTCTCCAAATATTTACACCTTCTCACTCTCCTCCTCTTATACTCTCGCTCATTCTTTCACTCTCTTACAGTCATACTGTCTCACAGATTCTCTCATCTTCACTTTCGTTTACTCTTAAACTGTCTTTCCACCAGTGACTCTCTAACTCTCTCTTATTCTGTCTTTCTCTCAGTCACTCTCTCACTCTCTCACTTTCTCTAGACCATTCTATCACTTTTACCATTGCACCTTCTCACAATCTTTCACTCTCCCACTCTCCCAGTCTCCCAGTCTCCCACTCTCACGGATCTTTTATCGTTTTCTCTTTCTCTCATTTTCACTCTTCCACTCTATTCGTTTTCCTCTCTAACTCTCACTTTCACACACTCTCACTCTCATTCTCCGAGTCTGTTACTCTCCAATTCTCCCACTCCCGCTCTCCCACTCTCCCACTTTCCCACTCTCCTACTCTTTGCCTTTTACTCTTCCACTCTCAATCTCTTACTCTTTCAAACTCATTCCTCCTACAACTCTTGCTCTTTCTTTTCCGCTCTTTCATTCTATCACTCTGCCACTGTCATTCTCTCTAATTCTCTCTCACACTCACACTCCCTCACTCTCTAAATCTCTCACTTTATTACACTTTCATTCCCTCTCTTAGTCTCACTCTTTTTCACTCTCACTCTCTCACTTCCTCTATATCCATCACCACCAAGCATCATCTGATCCCTTTTCTACGTTTCATGAGACCAGATAAGTCAGAAAGTGTCCTCGTCCCCTAGCCTCACTTACATCCATAATGGAAATCTACGGTGATAGCAACCCCATCCTCACTTACATCCATAATGGAAATCTACGGTGACAACCAGTATGTGTTCACCAAAATGGAAATTGACAACGAAGAAATAAAGGAAAACTGTAAGTGAACGTGAATGATAAGTCTATACAATCCCTTTAATACTGTGTATACGTCGTTAAAACGAGACCAAATAATATACATATATATCGTTATGTAGAAAAAAGTCGATTTTCAACTATGTGCCATTGAATGTTGGTAACTCACGATACAGTACACTGGGTTAGGGGCCCGGGTAATGATAAAAAAAGAAAAAAAAAATGCAACTAACACAGAGACTTTATATATTTCGTTCAGAGTCAACAAAAAACCAACATACATACCAAGAAACCAGTTATAGAAGGTACATATATAATCCAACCAAATCCCAGCCCTGGGACACGGCACAACCCTCACAAACTATCGCATCAAATAGAAAGGCTGAAAAGGACAAACAAATAAATTAAAACCAGAAGCTGTCTTGCAATGGTTAGGCTTCCTACCACCCTTAAACCCTTGCACTTCCACGGGTAGCTATATTCTGGTATTAAATGAAAGAAAAACCTTCCTCTTGCTTTCATATGCAGCTATGTTCACGTACTGGTTAAGGTTTAGTAATACAAAAAAAAACTCGTAATACCCATCGCTTTTATCCCTCGGCCTACCTTATTTACTAGGTGGGCATAGTAAAATAACTCGATCGATCATTCTTTCTTATTAAAAACTCTCACTATTGTTCTCCACTTCCTTCTGATCAGTACTGGTTAGGCTGCGGAGAAAGAATGAGGAAGCTTTCCTCCAAATTCCTAGGCCTACTCCTAGACCATTATTCCCTCCTTTTATCCACTTGCATCTAGATGTATACAATACATACCTGATAATGAACAAAAGTACTATAAGGCCTTTGTTATTTCAGGACCATCGTTATGTTTCTCGTTTTCATACCGTGATGCTTTTGATCGAGTCATACAAACCTCGATCTTGTTTCTGAGTAAGAACTTATAGATGATGCCTTCACAGCAAATCCCAAGTTCACTATTTTTTTAATCCCTGATAACTTTATCATAATTAGCAGTTCCCTCGAAATGTTACTTGAACAGATTAACCAACTGACTCTTCTAGCAATCGAATCATCTAAAGGCATTTTGAAAGGTCAAACTTATATCCGGATAACTATAAGTTTTACTAAGAATCTCTTCAGAATTAAACGATGCCTTGCTCAGCTTCATTAGACTAGTAAGCAAATCTCTATTCTGATATCGCTACAGCAAACGATATTGACAAGGTTGGTCAGAAAATTTTATTAATTCACATTCAATTTGAAAAACTAGGCTAATTGGTATCTACGAGTATAAGTTTAGAAGCCGTCAAGCATATTATTAGCTCTAGTATCGATAGGTTTATAGTTGCATTCAACCTAAATTGCTAGCTGACAATCTACAATTCTTTCATATTCTTTTCTAATGTATGATAAGTTCGATAACTTAGGAAGATATGCCGATGAAAAAAGAAAACTATAGGTAGATAAATAACACAAGATCTAGTAAACAAATCCTCTCACTTAACAGGCTCTTGGATGAAAATCCACGTGAACAAGTTGTATAGACACGGTAAAGGAAACATGGACTGGAGGTGAAGCTTTTATTCTTGACGTTTCGTCTAACGACTTTCTCAAAGGAATGAGCATACTAGATACATACAGAGTTTATAAACACGCCATGTGGCTCGCACACCCCCTTGAGCCATATGGCGTGTTTATAAATTTATGGCAAGGGTTCAGTGTATCGGAGTTTTCTTTGCACTCTTCCTACCCAAGGGAAACAATGAATCGATCCAGCGCCAGCCTTCAGAAATCATTCTATCACTGATACTGAAAATCAATTTCTTTTTATCATAGAAAAGAATAAGAAAAGTAGGAGATCCACTAGGTTGAAAAATCAAGGTCGAATTTTGTTTGAATATGTGCGCAGATTGCATCTCACGTGAAAGTTGTTTCCAAAAGCGGAAAATAAAGTTTGAGATCGTCTAGGGACAAGAGAGCGTATGGAGTTTTGAATGAGCAATTGAAATTACTTCATGAGGACGTAAAAGTGTTAAGGATATAAATTTTCATGGATGTCTGTCACCTTTAGCTAGTAATAGAAATAGTTCTTTCTTAGAGTGTTAGTTCCGTGAAATTAACCCTCCAAAACCTCATGTACGCACTTGGGAAACCTTACTTACTTTCTTCTCCCCCAGAATGGTCTGTTTTTGTGGTTTGTTAATATTAAGGAAAATGGAGAAAGAAAAAAAGGTTGTAGGAGCTTTTGCAGTAGAAGAAAGCTGTGAAACTTATTATACGTGATTGGAAACAGATACCACATAATGTTAAGCTAAGGTCTCCAGGAAAACTCTTACTCATTCAAAACCAATCCCTGATTTCTCTTCCCTTATTAACCTCACCATTCTCCCTCCCTCCTCCCTCCTCTCTCCTCCTCCCTCCTCCCTCCTCCCTTCTCCTCCCCACCTCCCTGCTCCCTCCCTGTTCCCTCCCTCCCTCCTCCCTTCTCCCTCCCTCCTTCCCCTCCTCCCTCCTCCCCCTCCTCCTTCCTCCTCCTCCCTACCTCCATGCTCCCTCCCTACTTCCTCCTTCCATTATCCATCCCTCTCTCAGGATCCTTTATTAGTCAGTTACTTGTCTGAAACATATTTCAACCCCAAAAATAATTTGATCTTCATTGGATGTTCCTAGATATCTAACTCCTTATTTTCAGCTATCCTCTACAATTTTATCAATGAGTGTCACGATGATTACCATCATCTTAACAGTTGGGCTAATTTTAGTATTTTTTTTTTAGTATACTTGGAAGATTTGATCCTCGTCCAGCGTTGTGTAATGAACAAAAAGTTCAAAGAAGACCTTTGCTGTTCGACAGGATAATTGCTAATAAGGTGCATGAATTTTCTAAGATTAACATATTCATTTATTTAGACAAAGATTATTATGTACTTCAGAAAGTCTGTGTTTCTGCTATTTTTTTTGTCAACATGTTCCCTTATTTAGAGGAAACTAACTCTGTATTAAAGTATAATATATCCGATTTAAACGGTGTTAGAGAAATTAAATTAGAGCTATAAGGTTAATGTGTATTTGATCTTCCAGCGTTCCTTGTGTGATTATGCAAAATCAATACATTAGTTGACCCAAAGCAAGCTATAGAACTAAGGTGAAACTGAAACAAATGTTTCTTTTCAGGGAAACATTAAAAAAAGGAATGTCCCGGAGAGCCATCAGAATCGATGCCAAGGGAATGTAACCAATTGGAAGATCGTGAAGCGATCAATAGAAAACGGAGGTAGATGCTGACAGATCAGAATTCCTCAGTGGTGCATTCCAAGGAGTAACTCAAGGACCTTTGGTTACATGGATCCTGCTGGAAGTGCATCGTCAGTCACTTCCATGTGACCTTCTAGATATTCATTGACATTCAGGTTATACATAAAGAAGTAACTGAACCTATGTGCAGAAAAATGAAATAGTGTTGAACAAGATTTGCTAATCTAAGTTACTGAAGTATTCTATGTTTGTTGATGACGATGAACTATTAGAATGTAATAAAGAGAATGAGAATACGTGTAGTTTGGCGTATTATCCATTACCTTAACAGATACATATCTTACTCCCTCACTTTCTCTCACTCTAACTCTCATTTTCTCTTAAGATTCACTCACTTTCACTTTCATTTACTCCCATCTTTATTCAGTTTCACTTCTCAGTCTCCTCTCATCCTCACTCTTACTTTGTCTCGAGATTTTACTCCTTTTCACTTTCTCTCAATCTCATTCTCTCTTACTCTGTCTCACTCCCTCTCACACTATATACGTCTCTTTTTCTCTCTCCCTCTCTCTCTCTATTTCTCTCTCTCTCTATCTATCTATCTGTCTATATCTCTCTTTCTTTCTTTCTCTGTATACACACACACACACACACACACACACACACACACACACACACACACACACACACACACACACACACACACACACACACGCACACACACGCACACACACGGACACACACACACACACACACACACACACACACACACACACACACACACACACACACACACACACACACACACACACACACACACACACACACACACACACACACAGATATTATATATATATATATATATATATATATATTGAGAGATTCTGACTGGTTGATGTAAAGGGGAGTAGGAAACACAGGAGTCTTAGTCAGGATTAAACTCAGACTAAGACTCCTGTGTTTCTGACTTCCACTTACGCCATATATATATATATATATATATATATATATATATATATATATATATATATATATATATACATACATGTATATGAATATTTCTCTTTGTATTTCTGTCTTTCTCTATATGTATCTCTCTCTCTGTGTTTGTGTGTGTGTCTTTCTGTCTCATTCACTCTCTTTGTCACTATAATTCTTTTTGCTCTTTTTATTGCTCTACCTCGTTTTACTCTCTCTTTTATCCTCTGTTCGCCCACAAAGGCTTGTCTTCTCTCCTGTCCACCTCTAACATATATCGGTTCCTGCCGACGTTTTCTGTTATCTTGATCTTCCTTGTCTCGTTTTTTTCGTACCTTGCATCTTTGGTTTCTTATTATGTTTAAGGGTAATCACTTCCTTTCAGACTTTAGGAACTTGGCTCTGATTTTCAGTGTTTTTATTTTTCTCTTGGGGATGATATCTTTCTCTAAAGGAACAGTTTTTGTTTTTGTTGTTCTCTTATACCCACTCTATTTTTTTTTTATTGGAAAAGTGTCCTTCGTCTTTCTTCTGAAATTCTCAACTTTGCTTTTTTTTTTCTTCTATTTTTCAGATTCTATACCAGATTCTTTCAAGATCTTCCCAAGACACCTGTACATGATCATTCTTTTCTTCTCTTCCCCTATATTCCATCCTTCTACTTATCATTCGTCTTTTAGCACTTCGCTTTCACTTTTCTATCCAAAGCTGCTGACACCAAGAAACATTGTTTCTGACGCACTGACCTTTAATAAAAAAGAAGCTGTATTCGTTTCCGTAGCAATCAGTATCCGGGAGGTGGCGATGCGACGAGAGGCTGAGGAATAAGGAGTAGGAAGACTGACAGGGAAATGACGTTGGAGAGAGGGGAAGGAGAGGAATGGCAGGAGGAAAGTCAGTTAAGGATAATGTGAAGAGGAATGAGGAAAAAAAAAAGTAACTATTTGATAAACGGTAGGCAGCATGGATTCACACGGAAAAGTTCTTGTGTGACTAGCCTACTTGAGTTCTACAACACAGTCATTTCAAATTATGATAAAAAGAAACAATATAGATCGAATATATTTGAACTTTGCCAAGGCTTTTGATACCGTCCCGCACGAAAATTACATGATAAATTAGCTTCATACGGAAATAATGGTAGCCTATTAAGTTGGACAAGTAATTGATTAAAATATCGTAAATAGAGAGTTGTTCTAGATGGAAGATTGTTACGAGAGGAGTTCCTCAGGGATCCGTTCTTGGGCCACTTCTATTCATAGTATTTATAAATGATAGAGCACGGACCAAAATCTTTGTCTCCAAATTTGTTGGTGATACAAAAACTGTGCGGAATGTAAACGACCAGTTAAACTAATCAGATACTCCAGAAGATTTAGATAAACTTCAACAATGGTCTAAAAAGTGGCTAATGATATCTAACCCAAGTAAACATAAGGTTATGTGCATAGGTAAAAATAAAGATAAGTACGATTACGAGTTATTTGGAATTTTGTTAACAAAAGTAGGTAATTAGAATTATCTCGGCTTAACTATCAATAAAGATCTCAAATCATCTAAGCCAGGGCTGTCAAACTCACTTACCCCAGCGGGCCACATTTCATTAGAGTTTAGAGTACGCGGGACAAATAATTATGAACAGATCGTTATCATTTATTATGAGACTAATGTAATAATAATGATGATAACAATAATAGAAATACGTATAATAAATAAAGGTAAATCTAATCTGTACTCGTGTTGCAAAAAACAAAGGTGCAAAGGAAATAAACCTATTATATATCTTAATTTGATAACAATAATAGAAATAATTATAATAAAGATAGGTAAATTTAATCTGTACTCGTATTCCCATGTAACAAAGGTGCAAAGGAAATCAACCTATTGTTTACCTTAATTTGATAACAATAATAGAAATAATTATAATAAAGATAGGTAAATTTAATCTGTACTTGTATTCCCGTGTAACAAAGGTGGAAAGGAAATCAACCAATTATTTACCTTAATTTGATAACAATAATAGAAACAATTATAATAAAGATAGGTAAATTTAATCTGTACTCGCATTTGCGTGTAACAAACGTGCAAAGGAAATCAACCTATTATTCATCTTAATTTGTAATATTGTTGGTCACAGAAACTTGGCACCTCTTGGTCTGTACAAGTACATCAATGTTTGGCACTAAGGATTGAGCAGTGGCTACCTTCAGTGGAAACCCAAGTCGAGACTTCTTCAAGTTCACCACGGAAAAAAATTGTTTACAGATAGGTGCTGCAGAACATTGATATCATCCTTGAGGCCAAACATTTATTTCGGTGATATGATAACCCAACATGCCGATAAAATGTGCCAATGTCAACAGTTGAAAACTTATCCTTCAACACAGAATTACAATAGAGCTCAATTAGTTCTAATTAGGACCATTTTAGGGGCCTCATCAACACTAACAGCAAAAGGGTTGAGGAAGGTTGAAAAATCATGCTCAAGGTTTTTAAACTTTGCAAATCATTCTCCGAGCTCGCACAGTGAATTGGAAATCTTGTTGCAGTATTTTTTTTATGTTGATATCTCCATAAAACTCAGGTGCCAATTGCAAGGACTTCAGAGTTGGAAAATGTGATTTATTATCTCCTGCTAGTTGGCGTTCAAAAAGTTTAAGCTTCAGCTCAAAGGCACAAATAGTCATGTAAATCTGTTACTAATTTATTGCGAACTTGCATCCTTTTATTCAGGTAATGCAAATGTTCTTTCGTATCTACCATGAAAGCAAGAACTTGAACCCATTCTTTGTCTTTCAGTTCCTGCACATTCCTTCCTTTTTCATGCACAAACCTCTGTGTTTTCCTTTTTATCTCACAAAAGTGTTTTATGCACGATTCCTCTGCTTAACCACCGAACGTCACTGTGATATAGTAGAGTCCGTCCGTGAGTATGGATTTCCTCCTAATAGCTGTTAAACTGTTTGTGGTTTAGACCTCGCGCACGTATAAAGTTCACTGCCTTCCATGACGTCCATGACACGATCATCTTTAATGCCTTAATGCAATCATGCAATGAACACAGTAAATTTGATGGTGTGAGTTCGCAGATAGTATTTTTCTTTTTAACTTAGTTGCCATGTTAGGTTTTCTACTAACCCTTTGAGGTGATCCATCTCTATCCAGATTGAACAACGTCCATGACACGATCATCTTTAATGCCTCGCTGCAAAGCACTACTCTGAATTATGCGATGAACACAGTGAATTTGATGCTTTGAGTTCACAGATAGTATATTTCTTTTTAACTAAGTTGCCATGCTAGCTATTCTACTATCCATTTGAAGTGATCCATCTCTAGCCAGATTCACAG
This sequence comes from Oratosquilla oratoria, assembly GCF_046742065.1. Classification (NCBI taxonomy): domain Eukaryota; kingdom Metazoa; phylum Arthropoda; class Malacostraca; order Stomatopoda; family Squillidae; genus Oratosquilla; species Oratosquilla oratoria. The sequence goes on from NC_134777.1 coordinate 4,244,790, forward strand.
TTTTCATCTAGTCAACCCCTGTTTTATCTAGAGCATCTACCAAATTAAAGACATATCATCCCTCGTTCTTGTTGCCTTCATTTGTACCAGTTCCACAAAATCTTCAGTTAACTGCATATTTTCATTTACACCGCGTATAGAAACTGCAAGTTGTGACTTGTCAGTTGCAACTGTACTCTCATCAATTGCTACAGAAAATGCTACAAATTTAGCAACTTTTCTTTGAGTTGACTTAATATTTTCTGATAATTCATTAATTCTCTCTGAACCTGTATTTCTTGAGAGGCTTATGTTTGCAAATGCTTGACGTTTTTCAGGGTAAATATCTTCTGTGGCCAACAAAATACATTTCTTCATAAAGCTCCCCTCCTGCCGTCTAAGTAATCAGGAAACGGTTGTAACATTTGTTCATAACTGGTATATATATATATTTTACAATTTATACAGATTTGATATTTCTTTGCATACATAACTATCTATTTTGGTATCCGAGTTGACTGGAATAACGGTAGTCATCAAATATAATAACAACGTCACAGAACGGAATTTATTGAATACAATTTGATGAAATATAGTAAAGGGATAGATGTAAACCTTCATCAAGGTCCACACAAACTAAATAATTATATTTGTAAAGTAATATTAAAGCTGTTACATTGGATTACAATAATGAATCATGCCAACAGAAGACCATTCGTCTCGTAATGAGATCGGATGCATATAAAGAAAGTGTTTGCCTTAGCGAATTTAATCAATTTTAGCTGTGTTGCATTAAATTCCTTCGTCTACATCAGAGGTGGGGAATCTGCGGCCTTCCGGGCCATCAAGTGCGGCCTTCTGCGGCCTTTGATATACATATTATTCTTTTAAAAGACCTTGAATATTTTTTAAGTCTGAAATCATTATACACCTGAAACTTATAAGGGTATAATTAAAAACAAAGGGTTTATTAAAAAAAAAAAAAGGTCAAGTGTAAATTCTGCACCCACTTCGAAATTAAAAAAATGGGTAAAAAATCATTTAAAAATTTATACATATGTATATTTTTAAAATTAAAAAAATATTTTTAAACTGAATTTTTAGGGAGGGGGTGGAAAACTTACACCGTCCCCTAAAAAGGGATAAAATAATTGAAAAAAATAATAACAGTTTGTTCAGTGTGGCCTCTATGTGCGACGATGAATTGCAAGGTGGCCTTCATGCACAAAAAGGTTCCCCATCTCTGGTCTACATGCTTATTTCATCCATCGGTGACTTGGTTGTTAGAATGGCTTCTACCAACATTTGTGACAAATCTACGGTATTTCTACCCCCGATTAGAATTTAATTTGAACAAATCATTAGTGTTGACGTTATCAATTCCTTTTTAAATCATGAGGGCTAAGATTGAGTCTACTATGAGTTTCCTTTATTTCATTTCATTATCTTATTTTTTTTTATAAGAGAGCAAATTCAAATGTTTGAATCAGTTTATAAATGTTGCGTTTCTTACATTACGTACAAGTATGTTAGCTCAATACTGTATTCTGTTCCATCAATAACTTTAATGAGATTTGAAGACCATATGGGCCAAAGCATTTGTTGATATATGTTATATCCATTTTGCCTGTTCATGATGTATTATAACATAAGAATGGAGGGGACTGCAAGAGACCATAAGGCCTACACTAGGCAGTTCCATGTCCCTTACCACCTTCCATCATTATCCATAGAATAATCTCTTGAAACAACCAATGATATCAGCCCTCACTACATTGTTACTTAGTCTATTTGATAAGCCACACTGTAGGTGAACCAGTGTTTATTTATTTCCTTCTTAATCGTAAATTTGTTAAATTTAAACCAATTACCTCTAGTACTACATTGATTTTCGAGAAAACAAATGCTGGAGGAAGAGAAAGAATATTGAATTACAGAATTATAAGAAATTAGTGGTAGAAGGTGGAATTGAGAAAAAAGCTGGAGGCAGAATAAAGATTATACCAAAGTAACAACAATTATTTTTAGTTCAATTATCTTTATATAATACTTTTGTTGACTATAGACGATTTAAAAACAATTGAAACGAGTGAAAAGGAAGTGAAAAAGAAACCTTTTCTTATCCATGTAAAGATGTACAAGTATGAACAAACATCCCCACTTATTGCATGTCGTTTACTTTAATTTCATTTAGACGAGGTCAGGGACGTATCTACAGGTGGTGGCACTGCAAGACGGATGCTAGAGGCGTCATATCTCTTGTCAGTTTTCTAAGCCCGTAACCTTTTATCTGGATGGCCTGGCATTGTCTCTGGAAGGGAATTAAACTTAAATTTATTTTCGACTGTACTTCCTCTACCCTTTTGCATAAAGAGAGCTGGCTGACATCAGTTACGCCTCTTCTACTATGGGTTGATGACAAGGAAAGTCTTATAATTATACAATACGTACAGCAGCCAGATGTTTTTCCCTAGAGACGTCTATGAAGAGCCTTAGTTTAGGGTTGTTGCCTATTGAGCTGCGGATTTCAACGCTTTAGAACTCGAAGCAACAGTTATCTTTATATTATTTAAACCTTTGGATATGAAAATTTCGTAAATAGCTGTTAAAGTGATAGGTTTCGATAACCCGGAAAAAAGGAGTGAGATGAAATATAAAACATAAATGAAACGTAAAATAACAATTAGGAAAAAAAAAGGAATATTAAAAAGGAGAGAAGGGGTAGGGTCATTAAAGAAATAATGAAGGAAAGGATTAAAAAAGGAAGGATTAAAGAGGCTATGATTTGGGAAGGATGTGGAATAAAGATAAAAGTGGAAACTAATGATAAGGAAAATGGTGGAAGAAAAGAGAGCGGAAGGAAGGAAAGAGAATAAAGAGGGATAAGGAAGGAGAATAAAAAGAGGAATGAAAGGGGGTATGAGAGAAAGAATGGACAGTATTGGACAAGAAAGAAAGGGAAAGAAGACAAGATCTGCAAAGGAAGGGAGAAAGAGAAAAAAAGGAGAAAGGAGTTAAAGAGAAAGGCATTGAAATGAGTAAAAGAGGAAATGAGAGAGAGAAAAGAGAGAGAGAGAGAGAGAGAGAGAGAGAGAGAGAGAGAGAGAGAGAGAGAGAGAAAAATAGAGAGAGAGAGAGAGAGAGAGAGAGAGAGAGAGAGAGAGAGAGAGAGAGAGAGAGAGAGAGAGAGAGAGAGAGAGAGAGAGAGAGAGTTAAGTATGAGAGAGAGAGAGAGAGAGAGAGAGAGAGAGAGAGAGAGAGAGAGAGAGAGAGAGAGAGAGAGAGAGAGAGAGAGAGAGAGAGAGAGAGAGAGAGAGAGAGAGAGAGAGAGAGAAAAAAAAGAGGAACAGAAAATAAGAGACAGGAGGGAAGGGGTGAAAGGAAAGGGGAGAGGGTAAGATACATTCACTAAACAAATGAAAATGGCTTTGAACACTGGAGAAAGGTGAGGAATATAAAAGAGAAGGAAATTCTGAAGGAGACGATTCCCGAATAGGAATTAGAGAGAAATAGAGAAAAGGAATGTTCAGAAGAGGGGGGAGAAGAAAGTAGATTTCCAACGAGTCAGGAAAGCCGAGAATACTTAAAAGTCGAATAAGAAAGGTAGGTCGTTTAGTATCATGCTCTTCGCGTTTCCCATTTCCGCGGAA
>NC_134777.1:4263418-4265918 GCF_046742065.1 Oratosquilla oratoria
CTTTACTGAATACTATTCGTAATTTACTCTTCACATAGGTTGTGGGATGTAGATATTAATTTATGTCAACCAGTGTTTCAACAATTGTGTCGCTGTTCTCTTTCTTGGGAAAAATACATATCATAAGCTTTGAATTCAGTTTATTGTCTTTGCATTTACTCTATCTATATCATCTAATTTCTGAACTGTCTCTTTTTTTACAAATTTCATCATTAAAATTCAAGATCATTTGACTAGATTTCATAAATCTAATCAATAATTTGAACATCTTTTTTGTCAACCAACTTCTTATTATCTTCTGAAGATTTCAGTATCAATAACTTTTTATTTATTTTCCTTTTCTTATTACTCTTGACAACGTCTGACCACGACTGTATGTCACTCAGATCCGAGCCTGACTCGGCGATGACACATGACATCTTTTCCACAGATACACTCACCACTGTTGGTTCAGATTTCGTTGTCATTATATCACTCTTAATATCCATTTTTTATTTCTTGAAATCCTTGAAGCATTATTTCTTTTGATTAAATCTTTCAAGTAGTTTTTTATAGGAGCATATTCTACCTTGCATAACTTAGAGACCCAATCCAATTTACTCATGTTATCATCAATTATTCCACTCAAAAAGGCACATCTAATGTGAGCCCAACGTTCACAATTAATGCATCTAGTTCATTTATGATTTGAACTGAGATTGTTTTCACAGATGTAACAATAGCTTTACATGTCCGAATTTCCGTCTGTCATAAACCACACTAATATATCTCGAACGATTTCAATACCAAGTGAAAAAGTTATATGGGTCAACACTTCTTTCTTGTTATTGGCAAGTAGGTGAAAAAAAACACATACATACAAGAAAAGCATAAACTACAGCACAAGTTTGCCGACCCATTCCCAGCATGTCCGCTTACGACCGTGTCTAAGGGAGGGCAGAGTGCTGGAGGACTGGAGAAGTGCCTATATAGTTCCGCTTTACAAAAGAAAAGGGGACAAATGTGAGTGTAGTAGTTTCAGAGGGATCAGTTTGTTGAGTGTAGTTGGGAAGGCTTATGGGATTAGGAGAGGAACAGAGGGAGTAATTGGTGAAGAATAGTGTGGGTTTAGGAAAGGCAGAGATTGGGTGGATCAGATTTTTGTGGTAAGGTAGAAAGTTTTTGGAAAAGGTAAAGATGTTTTTTCGGGCCTGTATGGGTTTGGAAAAGGCTTATGACAGGTTAGACTGCAAGGCACTGTGGGAGGTTTTGCAGATATATGGGATTAGGGGAAAGTTGTTAAGGGCAGTCAAGAGTTTTTATGAGAGTAATAGAGCCTGTGTTAGAATTAGAAATAGGGAGAGTGAGTGGTTTGAGGTAGAGGTGGGACTGCGTCAGGGATGTGTCATGTCACCATGGTTGTTCAATGTGTACATAGGTGGGATGGTGCGGGAGGTAAAGGCAAGGGTAATGGGCAAGGGACTGGAGATGTTCAAAGAAAATGGAGAAAGGTGGGAGGTGAGCCAGTTGTTGTTTGCTGACGACACTGCGCTTGTGGCAGGGTTACAGGAGGGACTAAGGAAATTAGTGTGGGAGTTTGGGAAATTATGCGATAGGAGAAAGTTGAAGGTAAATGTGGGTAAAAGCTAGTTGTTGAGATGTACAGGGGTAGAAGATGGCGATGAGTTGGAAGTAAGTCTAAAAGGAGAGAGGCCGAAGGAAGGGGATATCTTTAGGCATTTGGGGTCGCATGTGACAGGAAAGGGAGGAGTGGAGGTGGAGGTAAACTGTAGATTGAGAGAAGTATGTAAATACCTTAAGGAATTAAAAGGTGTTATGAGAAATAAACAACTGGGAATGGATACAAAGAAGAGGTGGTACGAAGAGGTGAGTGTGTGGACAACATTGTGTGGGTCAGAAACTTGGAATTTAAGAGAGGCAGAGAGAAAAAATTAAACGTGTTTGAGATGAAATGTCTCAGAAGTATAGTAGGAATTACTAGGTTGGATAGAGTAAGAAACGAGAAGATGAGGAGGAGAACAGAATTGAAAAGGGAGATGGCGTATAGGGCTGATAAAATATTATTGGGATGGTTTGGGCACATGGAAAGAATGAGTGATGAAAAATTAATAAAAGAGGTGTGGAAGGTAGAGGTGGATGGAGTGACCTTGAGTGGACAACCGAAGATGAGATGGATGGATGGGGTGAGGGAGGCATTGAGCAAGAGCGGAATGTCTGTTGAGGAAGGACGGGAGTAGGTAGGGGATAGGGATGGGTCGAGAGTGACTGTGTATAGATGATACTATTATACAAGGAAGGGTGTTTATGTGTGAATGATATTTTGACGCAACCCGAAAGGGATTTCTCCCTCGTCATATATTTTTCTGCCTGAGGGGACGGAGAAGAGTGGGGTTGCCGCAGATTAAGTAAAATGGCTTTGCTGTGGATGCACCGTGTCTTGCTGCATTGCGTTTGACCCAGGGCAGTGGGCGGGATACAGGGATTAGCAGTCATTCATGAG
>NC_134777.1:4273418-4285918 GCF_046742065.1 Oratosquilla oratoria
ACAGCAACAGCAACAGCAACAGCAACACCAACACCAACACCAACACCAACACCAACACCAACACCAACACCAACACCAACACCAACACCAACACCAACACCAACACCAACACCAACACCAACACCAACACCAACACCAACACCAACACCAACACCAACGCCAACGCCAACGCCAACGCCAACGCCAACGCCAACGCCAACGCCAACACCAACACCAACACCAACACCAACACCAACACCAACACCAACACCAACACCAACACCAACACCAACACAAACACAAACGCCAACGCCAAAGCCAACGCCAACGCCAACGCCAACGAAAACGCCAACGCCAACGCCAACGCCAACGCCAACGCCAACGCCAACGCCAACGCCAACGCCAACGCCAACGCCAACGCCAACGCCAACGCCAACGCCAACGCCAACGCCAACACCAACACCAACACCAACACCAACACCAACTCGAACACCAACACCAACAGGGAGAAGATTCTTACACCCTTGCTCATTGCTGTAGTTTTGCCTTTCCTTTCCAGCTCTCTTTTTCTTGCTCTCTTTCAGCTCTCTTTTTCTCTCTCTCGTTCATTCTCTCTCGTTCGTATTTTCTCTTCCCTACATTTTCTCTCTCGCTCTCTTTTTTTCTTTTTCCTGTTCTCCGTTCTATCTTTTCCTCTCTCTCTTTTGCTCTCATTCTCTCTTTGGTTTTCTTTCTTTTTCTCAAACTTTCTCTCCATTTTAGTTTCTTTCTCTTGGTTTTCCTCTTTCTCATTTGCTTTCTTTCTTTCCCTTTTTCTCTCTTTCTCTCTATTATATTCTCAATTTCTCATATTTTATCCTTTTGCTCTCTTTCCCTCTCTAGCTCTCTCAGTCTCGTATCCTTTCATTCTCTTGCTCTCTTTCTGTACCTTGCCCTCTTTCTTCTCACTCTACTCTTATCACTTGCTCTCCTTTTATATTTCGCTCTCATTCCTGCTGTTCTCTTTCTACGTCGCTCCGATTCTCTCTTTGTCACTCTCTTTCTCTGTCGCTCTCTTTCTGTCACTCTCTTTTTCATAAGAATATAAGAATGAAGGAGACTGCAAGAGACCATAAGGCCTACACTAGGCAGCTCCGTATCCATCACCACCTGTCATCCCCAGCCATAAAGTTGTCTAATCGTTTCTGAAAAGGATAGTTTCAGCGCTTACTACATGGTTACTAAGTTTATTCCATTCGTTGACCACCCTATTAGTAAACCAATTCTTGTCTATTCCCTTTTTAAATCTAAATTTGTCCAGTTTATAACCATTACTGCGAGTCCTGCCCTGTTGTTTTAATATGATGACCTTGTTTGCATCACCCTTGTTAAAGCCTTTGATCCACTTGAACACCTCTATTAGATCACCCCGCACTCTGCGTCTTTCCAGAGAGTGTAAGTTAAGGTGTCTAAGCCTCTCTTCGTAAGGCAAATTTCTGAGTCCATGTATCATTTTGGTCATTCTTCTCTGTACTGATTCTAGTGAATTGATGTCCATTTTCTGTCGCTCTCTTTCTGTCACTCTCTTTTTATGTCGCACAATTTCTTTATCTTTCTCTATCTTTTTTCTTTGTCGTTCTCTTTCATTCTCTCATGCTCTTTTTCTTATGCTCACCTCTTTCTATTTAGCTGTACTCTCTCTCTCTCTCTCTCTCTGTCTCTTTCTCTGTTTCTCTCTCTCTCTCTCTCTCTCTCTCTCTCTCTCTCTCTCTCTCTCTCTCTCTCTCTCTCTCTCTCTCTCTCCCTCTTTCTCTGTTTATTCCTCTGCCTCTCTGTCTCTCTCTCTCTCTCTCTCTCTCTCTCTCTCTCTCTCTCTCTCTCTCTGTCTCTGTCTCTGTCTCTCTCTCTCTCTCTCTGTTTCTCTCTCTATTTCTCTCTGTTGCTCCCTCTCTCTGTCTCTGTCTCTCTCCCTCCCTCCCTGTCTGTCTGTCTGTCTGTCTTACTGTCTGTCTGTCTGTCTGTCTGTCTGCTTACCTATCTGCCTGTCTGTCTGTCTGTCTGTCTGTCTGTCTGTCTGTCTGATTACCTGTCTTCATGTTTTCCCCTGTGTCAGTCTGCCTTTCTGTCTGTCCGTCCATATATGCCTCGCTCTCCATTACTCAGTCCCTGGAGTGCATCAAGTTGCTCGCGTGTTGACGTCGAGGGCGTTTACCATTTCACACACGACCCAGTCTTGGACAAGAACTCACGACCGTCACGCCCCATGGTGTCCAGAATGTTACGGCTCGAATCCTTTTAGACGTTTGTGTCCCATTTTTCTAGGATAAGAAGTGACAAGGAGGGGTGCGCTCACTACAGAAAGAAAACGTTAGCTTTTGTCATAGTTATTTCTTGGTTTTTTTTTTTCGTCTCTTCAAGTATATGGTTTTATGTGGTTGAAATGAAATTAAACAGGAACGCAGGTTTGGTGACCTGAAATGTTGTGGAGATTGGTATTGATTTTTAACGCTTTATTTCAGTTGATGGCCTTTATGCTAGATCTCACTAAAGGGAGGGATTTGTGTATCCAGCATATACAATTCTTCTGCTTGCAATATTACTTTAATCAGTCAAATGAAAATCCCATGTGCACTAGAAAATGGTGTAACTTCAAGATAATAGAAATATAATATCTTTCCCTGTCTTTTGGAAAAAAAAATCTTTGGTTTTAAAGGTGAAAATTATGCAAATGTGGAAGAAAAACTATTTTATAATTTCTTTGACTTGTAATATTTTCTTAATCCTGCAATATTATTCTAATCACCCAAAATGAAATTCCCATGTGCATCAGCAAATGGCGTGACCTAAGAAAAATGAATCCTTTCTTTTGAATAAGAAAATCCATGATTTTACAGATGAAAATTATGCAAAAGTGGAAGAAGAATTATTTTATAATTTCTTTGACTTGCTGGATGCTTAGGTGCCTATGGGGTTCAGTTTAATCATCTTATTCAAGAATTACCTCTGGATGTATATGATGATGAAAAATTATTTCTCTGAACAAATAATGTTATTTAAAATCTTAGTTTCTTAAGTTCAGGATTGCCCGTGCAGTGCAAAGTCTTCTTGTGTTATAAGAAAGGAAACTTGGGTGGAAGGAGTTATCATGAAATAAAATTAAAATAATAAAACAAAAAGAAATGAAAGAAAAACAAAAACAAAAACAAAAACAAAAAATAAAACAATCAAACAACATAAAATAAAACAAAGTAAATTATAAAGGAATAGAATACGGTAAGACAAAATAAAATAAAATAAAACAAAATGAAATAAAATGAAATAAAGTAGAATACAATAGTATGATATTAGATATAAGAGAATAGTAAATGAAATAAAAAGATAAATGAATTGGGTTTTCAAGGATTCGGTATTTCAGAAATTATTGAAATCAACAGATTTCTTTTCAGCTCGTAATGAGGTAAAATGATCAATGTCAATTAAGAAACATAAGTGGTTAGGTTAATGAATAGTTGAGTAGATTAAATAGACCAACAAGGAATTAAAGAAGTAAACGAAAAAACAAACAAACAAAAAACACAGATCATATAGAAGCCCTTGAAGAAAGAAACTTATTTATGTCAATGCTTAAAAATTTCTTAGATCTATGTTATAGTTCAGATCACCACCGGAATTCAATAGTATTCCTTGGTCCATCTTTAAGAAAACGAATAAATGAACACACACACACACACACATATATATATATATATATATATATATATATTTATGTATATATATATATGTATGTATGTGTATATATAAGTATGTATGTATGTATATGTACACACACACACACACACACACACACACACACACACACACACACACACACACACACACATATATATATACACACACACACACACATACACACACACACACACACACACACACACACACACACACACACACACACACACACACACACACACACACACACACACACACACACACACACACATATATATATATATATGTATATATATATATATATATATATATATATATATAAATATAAAAATATATATATATATATATACACATATTTGGCGCACACCCAGCTTGAAATGCGGCGCTCAAAGCAGTAAAGGACCGTTGCTACCCACTGTCACGCGCTATTACAACACCCCGCCACGGTCTACGTCTACTTTTGACTACTATTGTCTGTTGTACTACGCACTCACCAAGACTTACCTGTGCTCAGCTATTCTGCAAATGCTGCAGAGCACATGATCAAACCCGGGTTCATTTACAAATCTCAGAACCCGAGGACACTCAAACGGCACAACAAGAGCCTCCTTCAGTGTAACGGATGAGAAACAAGAAAGCATGGACGACCAGCGCAATCTTCTTGGAGTGGGTCCACTTTTAATTGTTGCCGGATGTGCGGTCATACCTCGAGAGCCGAAATTTGCCCTCCAAGATGTTATCTATGCTGGATAATACTCCAAATCACCCTCATTCACTTGAAGTGATGTTTTGGGACGTGGAGGTTGTTTTCCTGCCACTAAACAATATATCTTTGATCCAGCCACTTAATCAAGGGGTTATCAGTAACGTCAAGGCTTGGTGCACATCGGAGTCGGTGGTAAAGTTGCACTTCTCACTTGATGACCTTGAACTTAAGGCCATCGATTTTTGGAAAACACTCACCACCACTGACTGCTTGACAATATTGGGTGAGTCAATGAAAAGGTCAAGCACGGAACAATAAACAAGTATTGGAAGAAGTAGTGGTCTGAGTGTGTGTCAGATTTTGAAGGTTTTGACATAGAGAAAGTACAATTGGCAACTTAGAGGTGAAGAGGGATTCAAGGATATGGAGCAAGAGGAGGAGTTGGAGTTTATTAATAGCAACGAGTTCTGGTGGATCTGTTTCAGTCAGCAAGTGAGGAAGTGGAGAAGAGTGGCGAGGCCGATGCTGAACAACAACATGAAGGCATAACGCTAGAGACATGGCGGACATTATGAGGAAAACCTTATCTCTCACATCCACACTGTATGACCATGACACCTCATGGTTAGGGCAATAAAAAGCCAATCAGTTGTGGACCCGGCGCTAGCACCATACAAGGCAATGCTGACGTAAATGAGGAACATAAGAACATAAGAAATAAAGGAGACTGCAAAAGACCATAAGGCCTACACTAGGCAGCTACGTATCCATCACCACCTGTCATCCCCATCCATAAAGTTGTCTAATCGTTTTTTAAAACAATTGATGGTTTCAATCGGGTAGAAGACACCAGTGCCAGGACGTGAGAAATCAGACTAAACACTCTACTGCATTATTAAGGACTTCACATCATGCCATCTATTATCATAATCATGCATGTTCAAAGATATTGATGTTGTTGTATGTGCTGTTGTATTGTAGTATGAATTATACATGTAGTATTTTTTAGTGTAGTCCAGTATATTTCACTGTGTTGCTGATGAAGTTCGTGGACTTTAAATATTCGCTGTTGTCTCCGATCCAGTATGTTGCTACTGAGGTACGACAGTGGAAAAAGTTCGGGATTTTCAAAAATCTTGGCTATCTGTGTTGTTGTTGAGGTTCCCTCGGCAATGAAAAAAGTTCGTGGACTTTAAGAAATTGTGTCTGTCTGCGTTTCAAAGTGTTGTTGTTGAGGTTTCCTAGACTGTAATAAAAAAGTCGCGGAGTTTAAAAAAAATTGTGTCCGCGATCCAGTGTGTTGTTGAGGTCCCATAGACAGTGAAAAAAAGAATCGCGGAATTTCAATAATCACGCCTCTCCTTGTTTCGTAACTACTTGAATGAATGTATATCTGTAAATAAATGAATAGATATATAGATATAGAATATACGCATTTGTTTCTAATCAAGTAGACCCTTGATAATGGCAAAAAGAAATGAATAAAACAAATATACATATCCATAATTACCAAATAAACAAAACATCAAAAACTCAATGTAACAGCATTGGTTTGTTAGTAAAAACGAAAAAAAATAAATAAATGAAAGTAGCAGGACGATTTAGTACATCAGTAAATAAAGTAAAATAGAATAAAAGTATTGGTTAGGCTTTGTAAAAAAAAAAAAAAAAGAAGAAAAAAAAATGTATTCCCATACTGTCGAAGATACTACTGAGAGGAAAAATGGCTTGCAAAAGGTTCTAGGGTACTTGGTGGTCGGACACTTGAGAATGGAAAGGAAACGCATCGTTTTGGTTTTTGCGTGCTGGTAAACCTAAACTTCTCGCTTCCGAAGGAGTACCGTGGAGGGTGAATTGAAGCATCTGAAGGCATCCAGATGGAAATGAAGAAATGGCCGCTGGGATTGGATTACAACACGTTTGCCAACGAGTTGATGCCATGGAGGTGGAAAATGTGTTATGGCGGGTTTTTAAAATGAAAGAAATGACACCTAGTACTTAAAGCTTTGGATCTCAAAGGACAAGTAGAAATGTACCACTTGAGTGATGCGGACCTGTATCCTCTTCCCTGGTCCCAATAAATTCAGGCTGCTTAGCTTTCTCTTTTTGTCTGTAGGTCTTGAATTTCTCTACTGGGAAAAGAGGCCTTTTACGTGGAATTGAATGGTTTCCGCTGATATATGATTTGGGAAATCCCATATGTCAAGACAACAGTGCTCCGTCGCCAATTACAAAGGTTTATACATACATACATACATACATACATACATACATACATACATACATACATACATACATACATACATACATACATACATACATACATACATACGTACATACATAAAAACACATATGCATACATATGTTGCGTCTTGTTTTGCAACAAATGGTTAATGATACTTCCATTTAAACACGTGTTTTTATTGAAAAAAGGGAAAATATCACTTAAGTTTAATGGGCAGTGAGGATGTAGATAACATTTTTGACACTTCAGGAATTGAAAATAAAGTTAGGAAAGGCTGTTACGATTTGATAGGTCATAACGGGGCATGAGATGGGTGTGTGGAAGATACTGTGGAGGAAAGTGAGATACTTCTGGGGTATCAGGGGTAGAATCATCAAGGTCAAGGCCATGGGAAACATTCTTAAGGTGGTCAAGGTGCAATATTCTTTCCATGAAATCATGCAAATTGACTTTATTTCCCGACTCTTTCCCGATTATTCTGTAGGTATCAGGAAACTTAGCAGAAAGTTTAGAAGTAGGATTATGATTTAGGGAATAAACAATGTCTTCTAAATCAATGTTCAAATCTCTCGCATTGTTTATGGAGATTTTAAATTTACTGTGAGTTTTCTGGAAGAGAAAACTAAAATCTGACAATTTTACTTTAACACAATGACTGAAATTGTAAATTGGCTCTATCTCTGAAGGAAGGAATTCATATGAAAACCTTTTGTTCGAGCCAAAAAAAGGACGAAATGGGGATTATTCCGATATTGACCTGTTTATGGCATTACTTAGGGAAGCTTTCATTATACTCGTAGGAACATGCTCATCTCAAGAAAGATGGAGGTCTGAACCAAGATGATGGAGCTCATAAATGACTTTACGATTTTGGCGCTCAAGAAGTCCATTTGAACTGGGGTGGTACGGGATGGTATTGCATTTAGTGATATTGAAGGATTTGCAGAGAACAACAAGAATATCATCATTGAATTCCGTGCCGTTGTCAGATAGAAGAGTCTTAGGTGTACTGAAGGGGCAAATCAGTCTATCTACAAGAATCTGTGCATTGTGTTGTGCCGTTTTGTCCGTGAGTACAAATGGTTTCAAAGTGGTGGGTAAGTTAAGAGAGGGGCATAGCCGCGAACATAACCTTTGTGGGAATTATAAGAGAGATATGAATCAATGTGAGCATGGAAATCTTTCTTTAATGATAACCAGAAATAATGTAATCTGGCATTTATCCTTGCTAGGGTGTGCTGCTATAGGGGAATCATGAAGAAGAAGTAGCGCTTAGCAGAAGGGACTACCAGTTGATTCATTGAACAGTTTGGCTCGTGTTTATGAGCAAGTGTTGCTTGATGATACAGAACATCGCCAACAAGCGATTAGTTGTGTGAGAGATATTTTTGGAAATGTCTGTGATTTCCCCTGATTCTAGGAAAAACATCACACGTTTCCATAGTGGGTCTGAACACTGGGCAGCTTTAATGCGTTCCTGAATGAGGCTTATTGACTGGGGAGATTGGGTGATGACAGCAACATGCCTGCTTAAGGCATCTGCAACAGATTTGGCTTTACCTTGAACAAAATGGAAGATGGGCATGAGTTCCTCAATAGAAACCAATAAGTAAGTTTTATGGATATATTTTCTTTCCACGGAATAGATATAAGATTGCCTGGTGGCCTGTGCAGATGTGAATTTTGTATCCGAAAATGATGTCTTTGAAGTGTCTGATGGTGTATACTACAGCAAGTGCTTCAATTTCTGACAGAGTAGATCGTTTCTGCTTTGTTAAGTTTACGATTGGCATACGCTATTGGGTGGAGGTGTTTTCCATATTGTTGTACTAATACTGCACCTAATCCGGAATAGGATGCATATGTGTATAATATGAAGAGAAGCTTAAAGTCTTGGTAAGCTAGGACATGGGCCGTGGTTACGGCAGCTATTAGGTTAGCAAATGCATTATCGTGATCACGAGTCCACGTGAAGAGAGTAAACTTCTTTAGAAAGGACACGAGAGGCGTGGCTATACTGGCGTATCCGGAAATGTTGGAAATTAACAACCGCTTCCTCCTTGTCATTGGCCGTAAGAATACCATACGCGTTAAATACATGTCTTAGGAAACGTATTTCCTTCTTAAAGAAGAAACCCCTCATAAGCTTCAGTTTAAGATCTGGTTGTGCCAGCCGAGAGAAAACTCAGTGGAAATTTGTAAATGGTCAGTGACAGATTTTGAGACAACGACTATATCATCAGGATAGATGAAGACGTTCTCACCGATCAGTCCAGCGAGGATTGTGTTTATGAGTCGTATAAATACTGAAGGTGCAGATACAAGTCCCATGGCTAATCATTTGAACTTAAATGTCCTGCCGGTGTACTAAATGCTGTAAGAGGTCGGATTCATGAGCAAAAGGTACTTGAAACTATCCCAATATAAGGCAAACACAGCGTTGTTGTCACCTGATTGAAGGAGGTCTTGTAATACTGGGATTGGGTGACGATCTGGGACAGTTAATTCATTCAACTCGCAGAAGTCAACAACAGGGTGAAATAAACCATCTGGTTTAGGAACAACGAAAAGAGGGAAGTTCCACTCTCAGAGTGAAGATTCGATTATGTCTTTAGCAATGTTGTCAGCAAGTGCGCTTACAGCATTCCGTATGCTATGAGACATTCTGTATGCAGGATATAGCACTGTTGGGCATTTGGTCTAAGGGGAATATGAGGCTGAATTAGATTGGTGACACCAAGAGGTTCTCCAGGGAGGGTAATAACATGCCTGAAGCTATTGCGGTCTGTAGGAGACGCTCGGTTACGTGAATGTTTGTAACTGCATAAGATGACAGTTTTGAAAGCAAGGCAGGGAAGAAATGGTTGGAATAAATTTTACCATCTTGGGAAGGATAAATCCTAATGTTATGTTTCTTTATTAAGGTTAACCCAACGAGGATGTCAGCTGAGAAATGAACACCAGGTACGTGCAATGTAACTTGAATAAATGGATTAGTATTTGAAAAACTAATATCAAGGGTGACTTTGCTAAGCACTGGAAATTTGATGCCATCTACATTGCAAAAGTTTATATCAAGGGAGTTCCAGAATGGAGACCTATTTTCTTTCTGTGTGGAATTTAAGGAAACTCTGAGTTGACATAGTGTTAACTGGGGAACCAGTGTTTATAAAAAGTGAAAGGGGGATAGTATCTGAAATGGCTACCTTTGTTAAGGTATGAATATAAGATTCTGGGCTAGAGAGGGTATACACAGGGAAGGGCATGGTAAGGGTCTGGGGGCCATGGAGGGGTCGACCAAGCACGGTGGAAATGCGTGCGAGGAGGTAGTTATTTGTGGGAAATATGACGAGAATATGGAGAAGTATGCAAGATGGGAGGGGGTTCATGACTATGAACGTTGATAACGAAGCACACGACAACGGCCTGTGGAGTGGAAACATTCTCTGTCGAACTCACAGAACTAGGTTGGTGGAGTCGAGAGACGTTTCCAGCGTCTAGATGCAAGGTATCTAGGTTTGGAAAAAAAAATGACAAACGATTCGTGTTCTGGAAGACGAACATTGTCGTTCTCGTGATGGTTGACGAGGACGAGGAGTTCGCGTTATTGCGTTAAAGGGTGTTATTTGTGAAACAGGATAAGGTTGTGGGTGCGTGAGTGGACTGACTTGTTCACATTTTGAGAACATGCATTGTCCGTGCCATTGAATTTCGTAGAAAATTTGGTCAGTGTGGTATTCGGGAAAAACAGAACTGTAGCGGCCTTGTCAAGTGTTTCAGGATGTAACTGGGCAAGAAAGGTTAATAGGAGATGAGGGAGGCAACGTTATCTAAGGTCACAGTGTTGTCGGAGACCCAGTCGGATGTTTTCAAGGTTTCCCTTAAGTCACTTTTATGACTGGAGACTTTCTTGTAATATGAGAACCCTTGTTAAATACTTTGACAAATTATATAAAGGGGGCAGTGAACCGACTTAATTTAGGATAAAAAGGAAAATCTTGAGCTATTCAACAAAGGTGGTCTCATTGAAAATATCCGACTGAGGAATATCTCCGACTTGTATATCGTTGAGGTCAACACGCGATTTTAAAATAGCAATCCGTGAGGAAGTTGTGCACAAGGATGTTACTACTATTAAACTTAGGGAAGGAACACTTGTCTTTTACGAATGTTATTTGGTTTGGCATGATGGGAGGAGATGAAATTTCTAAGGAATAGGAAGTAATAACAGGTGGTTGGACTGATTGGGAAGGAATAAATCTCATTTGTGGTCTATTAGATGGCGGAGATTTGTTATGTTTAAACTTTTTCCTTATGAATCTGACAATAACTAAATACACTGCACAGGGTAGGTGTCAAAAATATTACCTACTTAACTTACAGAAGGAAGTGATGAATGATGGTGAAGGAAGAGCGAGTTGGGGTTTCGCTCAATGCAAAAGAGTAGTGGGATCTGAAAAGCTTACACGCAATTAGTAATATACTAAGTGTAACATCACTTACGACTACTGCACTGATTTTATATATGTGTATATATATATATATATATATATATATATATATATATATATATGTATATTGAATACTGATATTAGAAAAATACAAAAATAAACAATTCAGTATTCTAGAATTGGATCTGAAACATATATTAACACTGATTTATAATTTGCACGAAAAGTCATGGAGAAACAAAGTCTTATTTGTAAACAGTTCGTCGTTATGGCAACAACGTTCACTATATGGCGGAGAGCGGAGTAGGCGCCTACTGTACAATAATGATGATGGCGCCGGCCAGAGTTGGTGAGCATGAGTATACCACTTTAAACAATTTACGATACGTAATTGCACGGAATATAAAAGAATGGCATTGAAATACAGAAAATAAAGTCATGCAAGAACGAGATTGAGAAAAAGAATGTCCACTAGCATGGATGAGTCTTTGTGTTAACACGTAGTTGGTAGGAGTAACCCACAAAATGGCGGCGAGGATGGCAAAATGCGAAGTTCCACGCAAAGGAGAGGCACTTGAAAACTCTAGACGTAGAAGTCGAGAATAATCGCAGGGAATTTTGTCAGGGTGACAAGAGCGAAGGTCGAATATCTTGTCGAGAAGCGAAGTGATGCCTTGGTGATACAAGATTTAACCTCAAATTTGTTCTCATTTCAGCCTCGTGCAAAACAAGAAATAATAATACCTTTATTGACGACCCCACTCAAAAGATTTTTCATGTCAGTCAGGTTTATTGGTCTTCGTTTAGGTGTGTTTTGAATAAAACTTGGACTTGTACTTGTCAATCGCTTTTGCATGTAAAATTTTATCTCGACTCTGACCCAAAACTTTTTAATAAATTTTACTCAGATTGTGTTGAATCCTCCCGCCCCTCTGTCAGACAATATATGAAACGTAACAGTAGTATGAATATATCCGCATGTGATACGAATATTTGTGAGAAAATTCAGGTTACATCTGGACTGGGCAGACCTCGTCGCTCCTTTATTATTCCTTCTATTCTCCACTCCCTGCCCCCACCTGCAATATTGCGAAGAGTCTTCGACTCTGGAGCTCGTTCTTTCAAGGGAGCCATATGTGTGTATGACGAGGACGGGGGAATAGGATAGCAAAAGGTGGTTGGGGATCTTTCCCCAACCCCTGACCCGTCAATCCCCATCTCTCCAATTTCCATACTGACCAGCCGGGTATTAAGGGAATGGTTCCTGTCTGTGTGGGCTCAGTATCTGGAAATCTTCTGCGGAAACCATTAAGCAAGGAGTCCCAGTCGAACTTTGGGTATCGTGACCTTGTATCAATACGTCTCCAGAACTATCTTGAGATGAGGTATTTCTTTGTCTCTGGGGACAATT
>NC_134777.1:4299640-4302140 GCF_046742065.1 Oratosquilla oratoria
CACAGACATAGGATGTCATCAATGTACCGCATCCATGTAATGTTGGGGGGAATGATCTTACCGCCGTGAAAGTGAGTTGAAGTTTAGTGTATATCACAACACGAATCAATCAACACAAGAAATACGTTAGAGAGGGAAACCAATCTAGCGGTATATTCAACCTCATGAACCATTTTAACCACCCAGTTGACTGGGATAACGCTAAAGTCATCACATACAACAACATAACAGAAAGAAATTTAATTGAATGCAGTTTGATCAAATCTAGTAAGGGGATAAATGTTAATCTTCATCAAGGTTTGTACAAAATTGTTTAAATTGTAATATAAGTTTTGAGCAGTTGTCCCATACTTGTTGGTTACCAGGACGGCCCAAACGTCCATTCCGTGTAATTCTTCCACTATCTCTCCGAATGCCCTCTTCACTATGTCATATATTCTGTACCTTATTTCTTCATTTTATAATTCCTTCTTTGTATCTGCACTGAAGATGTAATTATACAAAAGCGCTCTGCTTCGTTAGTTTACTTTTCCTAGTGGTTACTTACGCATATACATATACATATATATATATACATATATTTATATATACATATATATATATATATATTTATATATATATACTGTATATATATACATACATATATACATATACATATATATGTACATATAAATATATATATATACATATATTTATATATACATACATAAATATACATATATATATATATACATACATATATATATATATATATATATATATATATATATATATATATATATGTATATGTGTGTATGTATGCATGTATATATATGCATATATATGTATATATGTATGTATTATATATATATGTATATATATACATATATATACATATATATATACATATATATATATATATACATATATATGTATATATACATATATATACATATATATATATATACACACATATATATATATACACACATATATATATATACACATACATATATATACATATATATATACTGTATATGTATATATATTATATATCATATATATACATATATATGTACATACATTCAACTATATGTATATATATATACATACATATAACTATATGTATATATATACATACATACATATAACTGTAGGTATATATATACATACATATATATGTATATATATATATATATATATATATATATATATATATATATACATATATATACATATATATATATATATATATATATATATATATATATATGTATATGTATGTATACGCATATATATATGTATATATACGCATATATAAATATATATATATACATATATATATATATATATATAATATACAGAAATTTATATATTTATATATATATATATATTTTTATATATATATTTTATATATATATATATATATATTTGTGTGTGTGCTATTGTGTGTGTGCGTGTTTGTGCGTGTGCGTTTGTGCGCGTGTGTGTGTGTGTGCGTGTGTGTGATTTTGCGTGTGTGTGTGTCTGTGCGTGTGTGTCTGTGCGTGCGTGTGTTTGTGTGTATATGCGTGTGTGTGTCTGTGCGTGTGTGTGTGCGTGTGTGTGTGTGTGTGTGTGTGTGTGTGTGTGTGTTTAATTGTATAACTATGTACGAAAAAATAAGATAAAGTAGAAAGGAAATCTGGAAAATCTTGTTCCTGGGTATACAGTAGGAAAAAATGGTAGATTTCATAGAAAAGTATTCTTCCAAGTTGAAAATCTTTCATTTTTAAATTATCACGACCTGCAAGAAAAAAGAAAAAAAACTCCACCTTTTCTCGTTTTCTCGATATAATCCAGATAACGTTTCTCCCATCGCATCACACCATGCCCTTCTTGGCGTCCTCATCAACGTGGCTAAACATTTCTGCAAGTCATTGAGGAGAAAATATTTGCGGCGTGAAAAGACGCAGGTAAATTGGTTCTTCACAAACTTCCGGAAGAACCCGGCGAGACACATGCATCTCATTAGTGTACGCGAACTCTATTTCTTTCCAAACCACTTCAGTGCGATAATGAGATTTGCAGATTTCGGTCTGTTGCTATGAATACTGATTGGGATATTTGGTTTCAAGTAAAACGCCTTGAATTTCTCTCCTGTATTGGAAAAAGATGATCAGATACAGAGCCACGATCGTTCTTTCAGGTAATAAATCTATCTAGTCTTGAGGTTACTTTCGTTTTAGATATTCGTATGTATTTAATTGGGATACTACTGCTTTGGAACAGCATTAATATTTAAAAGGTAATTTGAGAAGTTTGCATCAAGGGGCGTTTAGTTGGGGCCGAAGACGCCTATAATCTTTCGAGCTTGAATAGTAAAAAGAAAGAGGTTGCCATCAGTAACTGTCATGTATCGAAGGACGGTCACCGTGTTTCTGAAAGTACTGAAAGCACTGTCTACTGACAATATTGGGGTTACTCAATCTCCTAGAGAAAGTATGAATTCCAGATAGGGAAAACTCATTCTCATCAATAA
>NC_134777.1:4307140-4317140 GCF_046742065.1 Oratosquilla oratoria
CCAGCCGGGCTTTGAAATTCTCTGGACTTAGGTGGAGTAAAGAATATGAACAAGACACTTCAACTTTTACCCTATGTTTTGGATGGTTCTTATTTCTTCCCGAAATAAATTTGGGTCTGAAATCCTGTATGTTCCTAAATTTATGGGATGAAGGCCAGATATGTTTACATTAATATGATTATTAGAAAAAAAACAACGTTTTTATTTCCATGTACCTCAGAACATATAGGATTTCAGACCTTTTTTTAGACGAATTAAGAGCCATCCAAATAATGAGGAAAAGTTAGAACATTCAAATTATTAACAAATATCGCAACACTGCCACAATCTTTTCTTCAGAATAGATTGGGAAGTACCAAATAATGATTACAACCTCATGGAAATTTTCTTCGAGTTGTGAAGATTCTAGAAAAAAAAATGAATGTTAGGAAATTTTTCGTTTACAATACACCTGTCAAGAAGAATAATACGGAAAAGTCCACTTAACCATAATGGGGTTGTATACAAAATTTCGTGTCATGAATGTGACCAATTATATCTTGAGTAAACTGAAAAAACCTGGAAAATAAATATCTCCCAGAATAAATACAGTGTAATAGCGGACCAAGAAAATAATACTTTGTTTCAACACAAAGCATTATACGATCACCACATCGATTGCTCTAGCCTAGGACTAAGATCATAACAAGGTTCAAGAGTTTGCCTGAGAGGAACGTGATTGTGTCATATTTAATCTCAGACACACATAAAAAGCGACATGAAAATAACTTATGGCCATATCAGAGGTGAAGAATTTTTAAATGGTTTAATTGTTCAGACGGACCCGACAGACACATAGGTGATAGACAGGCTTACGTCTGCCTTTTGTGTTCCTTCTTAATGTCATATTTATCCCTTTTCATACCTTTGTCTCATGTGATTTGTCAGAAAATATTTTTATACGAAAGTAATTACTGTTTTCAAGTTCCTTTTCTCTTCTGGTATCTCTTGCATACTTTGTTTCACGGTAATGTGAAAGACCATTTTATACATATACATGTACATGTACATGTAGATGTACATAAGCATATACATATACATATACATATACATGCTAATAAGAACACGGATACGTGTGTTCACATATGCAAAGTAGACCACTTGGAAAAAGAAACTAACGAAGCAGAGCGCTTTCGTTTATTACATCTTCAGTGCAAAAAGTACATAGTAATAGAAATGCATAGATTATATATATATATGGAAAAAGGAACAAGGACAGTTTGAATAAGGGTAGCGGACAATTCCGCCTTCCAGGGGGTAATTGTCCGCTACCCTTATTCAAACTGTCCTTGTTCCTTTTTCCATGTATATATAATCTATGCATTTCTATTACTATGTACTTTTTGCACTGAAGACGTAATATACGAAAGCGCTCTGCTTCGTTAGTTTCTTTTTCCAAGTGGTCTACTTTGCATACATATACATATACATGTACATATACATATATGTACATATACATATAATATACATATACATATACATATATATATATATATATATTATATATATATATACATATACATATATATATATATATATATTATATATATATATACATACACACATACACAAAGGGTTACAAAGGGCTACAAAGGCGGAGCATACCGACAGGAGACCGTTTGGTCCATAACTAGGTCGGATGCGAAAACAATGTTAAATAAATAACTAAACAAATAGAAATATATAAACAATAATAAAAATAAATCAATCTACATTTAGATAATTTTCTTCTGGCTAGATAAATTAAGCTTTTTTTCTTAAAAACTACTTTTCATTCTGACAATGCCGTGACCACATAATACACCCAACATGGAATCTACCGATATTTAGGATAAACTATCAAAATACGAATATTAATTCAGGTAATCTCTGTCGCCTTCATTTAGATATTTTGTCTTTTTTAAACAAAACAATTTCTACGGAAATCCAGATTATATTAAATAAATATAAACATGAAATTCTACACATTTACCTTGAATCGTGACAACCTAGTATATCAAAGTAAATCTAACCTTCATCCGTACTTAAATGACGAATGTGCTATTCAGTGTAACTTTGTGGTTATATTAGCTTGCTATTGTCGAAAATCTTATTCAACCAATGTATCGATAATTATGTTACTAATAATAAATAATCTCTTTAATGCGACAATGAATAAGCAAGTGGTTCATCCGAATACTATCTTTTATTTTCTAAATGTCTGTTGGAAGACCAATTTAGTGACCACGTTTAAACGTTTTCTTTTAATTTCTTTACGAACAATTATGGGACAGATTGTGAGGAAAAATAACGTTGCATTCGACTAATGATGCAGTTAGTTACCTTCTGACTTTCTATCGAGACATAACGTCATCAACATCACTGTCAGACGCCTACCGATTTCAGTTAACATAATCATTCGTGCAAAATAATTAAGCGGGCACAACATACCTGATATTTGCGATGATGATCCATTTTGGTTTAAGAAGAATAAAATCACTTTTGTCACTTAATTTTTTCAAAGTATCACTATGCGCTATTTCACTTTCAGTAAAATTTCTCATAACACACGATTCACATACGAGCAACACAAACACACAAGTGTCTGCCAAAAATATATACACTTCGTCAAAGTACTTCAAATTAATGCGCTCTGAAAAGTAGTACCAACGATTACTTTAATAAATTTAATTCTGTACAAATATCTAACATTGATACATTATCTTTACGTTTAGATATAAAACTGGCTACAAGATCTGGGTCAAATTTCAAAGAATCTTTAGAATTTAAATAAATATTTAAAAATAGATATTTAAACATTTGTATCCCTCCGCCGCCATTCATTCCTTCGACATTTCTTGCAAATGTTTGTGTTACATTATTAATTTCACGAATATTTCTTGATTTAGATTAGTAATAAAATATAAATAACAATGAACTATTTATATACAAATATATATAAACAGCGTCAAAGCACTTGAAATTAATGAGCTTTGAAAACTAGTCCCAAAGATTATCGTAATCTATTTAATCTGCAACAAATAACTAACATTGATATGATATCATCATGTTAATATATAAAAAATGAAAAAATACACACACACACACACACACACACACACACACACACACACACACACACACACACACACACACACACACACACACACACACACACACACACACACACACACACACACACACACACACACACACACACACTCGGTGGCACAGTTGGTAGAGCGCTGAACTGGGAAGCAGAAGTGCTCCCAGCACCCAGTTCGAATCCTGCCCAGGGCCGAAATTATCTCGGTATCGCTGTGCCTCGGGTCGTTACTCTGACTCTCGTGGGCGGGGAGTTGGGGGTGTGTGTGTGCAAGGTCATAGCATTACCCATAGATCGGACCTACGAGCTCTGAGCTCTCTTCCAGGAGGGAAATAGCTGTCGATCACGAATCCAACACGTGATCCAAAGACCAAGTGAATACACACACACACACACACACACACACACACACACACACACACACACACACACACACACACACACACACACACACACACACACACACACACACACACACACACACACACACACACACACACACACACACACACACACACACACACACACACACACACACACACACACACACACACACACACACACACACATATATATATATATATATATATATATATATGTGTGTGTGTGTGTGTGTGTGTGTGTGTGTATGTATGAAAAAAAAACACTGGGAGATAATGAACTTAGAACGTTTTCGTCTATTGTAAGACATCACCAAGGAATACAAAGTGGCAGAGACAGCGATACATGGAACATGGACGGGCTACAGAAGATGCTCCATCACACGAGTCGGGAAAAAAATGTGAGGAATGACATGATTTGATGGACATTAGGTCACACAAGACATAACCACCGCACAGGTCAAGAAACTCTTGGAGTTGTAGAACATTGAACAATTTTCTTAGTAATGAAGTCATGAAGTTTGTACAAAACCAAGCTTAAATTACTATCATAATCAAAAGTATGTTTGGTATAGCTAGTATTGATTATGTTTCTTTCTACCAAAGAATCAAATGAAATAATTTCCTAGTATTTATTCTAGTCAGTAGAATGATTATAGTTCCTTACGTGAAGAAAAACACCACTAAATACTTGGCCAGTTCTTACATAAGAACATAAGAACATAAGAAATAAAGGAGACTGCAAAAGACCATAAGGCCTACACTAGGCAGCTCCGTATCCATCACCACCTGTCATCCCCATCCATAAAGTTGTCTAATCGTTTTTTAAAACAACTGATAGTTTCAGCGCTTACTACATGGTTACTAAGTTTATTCCATTCATCGACCACCCTATTAGTAAACCAATTCTTGCCTATTTCCTTCTTAAATCTAAATTTGTCCAGTTTATACCAATTACTGCGAGTCCTGCCCTGTTGTTTTATTATGATAACCTTGTTTACATCACCCTTGTTATAGCCTTTGATCCACTTGAACACTTCTATTAGATCACCTCGCACTCTGCGTCTTTCCAGAGAGTGTAAGTTTAGGTGCCTAAACCTCTCTTCGTAAGGCAAATTTCCGAGTCCTTGTATCATTTTGGTCATTCTACAAGGACTCGGAAATTTGCCTTACGAAGAGAGGCTTAGGCACCTAAACTTACACTCTCTGGAATGACGCAGAGTGCGGGGTGATCTAATAGAAGTGTTCAAGTGGATCAAAGGCTATAATAAGGGTGATGTTACAATATACTTATGTTAATTAATCTTTTCCTCTGGGGTATTCCCAGGTTGATTAATATAGGATTTATTACATTGAACATAAGGAATTGAGTAGACCCATAGGTTGATTTTTAATCAGTATATTCTTAATGGTATTGTTGTTCTTAAACATAACATTAATATTGCATTCCTTGAGTGTCTAAGACAGTCCCACAAAATTTTCACTAAAAGGAAGAACATGGACACACACGCGCGCGCGCGCACACACAAACCTAATGCATAGGCACACAGCTACGCACACAAAACGCACACAAGTACGCGCGCATACGCAAAAACCTGTGTTTGTGGAAGGCGCATGGAACATTTTTGAATTTCTCGGAAAGTTGCGGGAATGCGTTCGGAGAAAGAAAGATATAAGAAGCAGTGAAACTAATACTGTTCTATGGATAGAATTGTGGCGACTGGGTAATATAGCAGAATAAAGTCTGCTGGTGGATCATATGTGCCGAGAGAGAAAGATAAGGTACCAAACAGGGAGATAGTGAGGACGAGAAAATGGAAAAGTTTTGGAAGAAGGAATAAACGAGGTGCTGGTGGGATAGTTTGAATATGTGGGGAGAATGGAAGAGGATAGTTTGGTAAGAAAGGTGCTCATTTCGAGAGTCGTGGGGAAAGGAAGAAGAGGCAAATATGGGAAGAGTAAGAAGAAGAATAGGATAGAGGGGAAGAAATTTCTCCATAAGAGGGAGGAGAGGGGGAATAAGAATTGCAATACTTATAAGAATACAGATGTATGAGATAATGAAGCGTTTTAGAAGCATATGAATATTGACTTTACTCTGACACGAGGGAGTAGTTGAGATTACGGTATAAGGCAGGAGGGAAATGAAAGGTCATATTTGTTTAGGTTTGCGATACAATTTAGGCAAATAATGAAAATTCATTTCGTCTCTTCAATCACAAATTTGTTAAGGGGCTAAAAATTAGCCTTTATATGTGGAAAAACTTTAAGATTATATAGTTGCACATGTACATAAGGAAGTTAACTGCATACAGTGAATGAAGTCAATACGGTAAAAAACCCCCCACTCCTACAGCAGTGTTTGTGCTTATATGTTAGTGTATGTTTCTGTGATACATGAGTGTTTAGGATTACGTATTGGACTTGTGATAGACAGCTATTACCCTTAAAGATGAGAGCACAGTCTTTATATATACATATACATATACATATACATATATAAATATATATATATATATATATATATATATATGTATATATATATATATATATATATATGTGTGTGTGTGTGTGTGTGTGTGTGTGTGTGTGTGTGTGTGTGTGTGTGTGTGCGTGTGTGTGTGTGTGTGTGTGTGCGCGTGTGTCTGCGTGCGTGCGTTCGCGCGCGCGCGCGCCTGTATTCACTTGGTCTTTGGATCACGTGTTGGACTCGTGATCGACATCTATTTCCTTCCTGGAAGAGAGCTCAGAGCTCGTAGGTCCGATCTATGGGTAATGCTATGACCTTGCACACACACACACACACCCAACTCCCCGCCCACGAGAGTCAGAGTAACGACCAGAGGCACAGCGATACCGAAATAATTTCGACCCAGGGCAGGATTCGAACTGGGTACTGGGAGCACTTCTACTTTCCAGTTCAGCGCTCTACCAACCTGTACCACCGAGTGTGAGTGTGTGTGTGTGTGTGTGTGTGTGTGTGTGTGTGTGTGTGTGTGTGTGTGTGTGTGTGTGTGTGTGTGTGTGTGTGTGTGTGTGTGTGTGTGTGAATATACATATTTCTGTATATTGGACAAATCACTAGTAGCAGCGATGTAATTCAAACAAACAAGCCTATCCGTCGCTAAGCTCAGAGCATGAATTCTTTTGAACGTGAGTCCCACGCATTATCACCTCGCCACTCTGAACGTACAAACGTTTTGAATCATCATCTTAAGTCGCATTCCAAGGGTTCTCTCCACTGATGTATACACACATGAAAGCTCATTTTCTACGTAACCAGATATAACCAAAAAGCAAGGAAATAGCTAAGCTTTTATTCGCTTTTCTGGTGTAATTGATATGGAACAATTCGCAAGTAGCAGTGATGTGATTCAAACACTCATGCCCAGCGGTCTCAAAGCTTTGAACACGGATCTTTCCGAGCGTGAGTTCAAAGCGTTAATTTGATAATGATATGCTAACTCCTTGAAATATTTGGAGTTAAAATCATCCTGTAGATTCTAATTACTACATATCCTTAGGTCTCTTAGCATGAATCGTATGACTATCCCTTATTTGATTCTAGTATTGTGAGCTGAATAAAAATTATTGTAATCTTTCTTGTATGATGAATTTCTGTACACTTTATAAATAGGCACCAATAACCATTTACTTCTTAAAAAAAGGATAAATTTATTTACATCAGTGGGAAAGAAAATTGGCAAGCTCACCAGTAAAGCAGAAAGTATACAAGAAAATAAAAATGTAATATAATAAATATTCCATGCACAGGCTGCGAGAAAGCTTACATTGGTGAGATAGGACGTGGCTTGAAAAAAATAACTTAAGAACATAAGAATGAAGGAGACTGCAAGAGACCGTAAGGCCTACACTAGGCAGCTCCGTATCCATCACCACCTGTCATCCCCATCCATAAAGATGTCTAATCGTTTCTTAAAACAGCTGATAGTTTCAGCGCTCACTACATGGTTGATAAGCCTATTCCATTCGTTGACCACCATATTTGTAAACCAATTCTTGCCTATTTCCTACTTAAATCTAAATTTGCCCAGTTTAAATCCATTACTCTAAGTCCTGCTCTGTTGATTTTATATGATGACCTTATTTGCATCACCCTTGTTAAAGCCTTTGATCCACTTGAACACCTCTTGAAGAACACAAGATAGATGTAAGACGTTAGTAGTCCACACCGAAGAAGTCCATTTGCTGAATTGGAAAGAAGCCCACATCTTACATAGGAAACTGGGGAAAAAGAAAAGAAGAGCTCTATAGGTGGCATACAATGCCACCAAAAATACCACTAATTCCCGAGGTGGGTTTATGTCCTGGGCGCAAACGCCTGGGCAGGTGGCGGTTGGTGAGTGTGGGATTAAGTCAGCGAAGAGAGGTTCCACAAGATCACCGTGTCACGACGTGAGGAGCTATTCCAACGCTTGGAAGATGTTGACAGGTTTTGATTGTTCTCCTATCTTCAGTTCACTGTGGAAGAACCAAGAGGGTGAAACGTTTCTTTCTGAATAAAACTTCATACTGTAGCCTTAACGTTTTATTTGCCACCTCGCTTATACACACACACACACACACACACACACACACACACACACACACACACACACACACACACACACACACACACACACACACACACACACACACACACACACACACACACACACACACACACACACACACGCACACACACACACACACACACACACACACACACACACACACACACACACACACACACACACACACACACACACACACACACACACACACACACACACACACACACACACACACACACACACACACACACGCACGCACACACACACACACACACACACACACACACACACACACACACACACACACACACACACACACACACACACACACACACACACACACACACACTCACACACGTATATATATATATATGTATATATATATATATATATATATATATATATATATATATACATATATGTATACATATATATTGCTTATATGTGAATGATGTTTTGACACAGCTCGAAGGGATTTCTCATTGTCGTCTCTTTTTCTGCATGAAGGGACGGGAAGGGGGGATGGTCGCTGATTAAGTGAAGAGACCTTGCTGTAGATGTAATGTGTCTTGGTGTATTGTTTCTGACCCAGGGCAGTGGGCGAGGAAAAGGGATGACCCGTCATCCATTAGAAACTAAAATGAGAAGAGAAAAGGACGGTGGAGGGCAGTGGAATGTGTGAAGTCGGTACGTGCCTTTGACTTGGCTCCCTCTATCATAAAGAGGAAAAAGCTCTTTGTTTATGGATAGACTGACGTCTTTCTGATGCGCTGGTCATCTTCAGTGATGAAAGTGTACAGACATAAAGATAACATGGGAATTAGATAAAGAAAAGGGCATATATACTAGGACAGATAACCATGGGGGGTTCCTGCGTTCCTGCGTTCCTGCGTTCCTGCTACGAAGACTCTGATTGGTTGGGTGTAAGAGGTATTGAGCTGTAGGGGAGACACTTGCTGCTTAGTAAATATGTCGTAGGAATTAGCTTTATACTGATGGAGGCATGTTCTTGATTAAGTCTAGCATACTTCTGGGGAGATTGATGCTATGTTTGCTCTTAGTGTGGCGATAGATGGCAGCATTTTGGATATGGAATTAAAGCTATTTTCCTAGGATTGTAGAGGCCATACTGATGTATGGTGAAATGTGGTGTATACGATCAATGACAATGCGTGAATATTGATATACAACTTTGACCTCTTGGAGGCCATCTGATAGAAGGAGGAAAAGCTTGTTTCCATAGGTTGGTATAATGAGGTTAACTTTTGAATCTGGGCTGGTAGTGACGTACGATTTTATGAATATCTAGTGGGTTTTCCATTTTATTTGTAGATTGTATTCATGAAGTTTCTTTTTAAGCCAAGGTCGATGGTGTTAACTCTGTCTGACTGTGCTTTTCTGATGTGCAAATCATCGTCCATTTTTGCTTGACGTTAGAGCTCGTCTTTTGTGTGTGTGTGTGTGTGTGTGTGTACATGTGTGTGTTTGTGCATGTATTCAGTTGGTCTTTGGATCACGTTCTGGACTCGTGAACGACAGCTATTTCCTTCCTGGAAGAGAGCTCAGAGCTCGTATGACCGATCTATGGGTAATGCTGTGACCTTACACGCACACACACCTCCAACTCCCCGCCCACGAGAGTTGGAGTAACGACTCGAAGCGCAGCGATACTGAAATTATTTCAGCCCTGGGCAGGATTCAAACCCGGACCGCCGTAGTGACAGTCGGGGACTCTACCAACCGCGCCACCGAGTCGTGTGTGTGTGTGTGTGTGTGTGTGTGTGTGTGTGTGTGTGTGTGTGTGTGTGTGTGTGTGTGTGTGTGTGTGTGTGTGTGTGTGTGTGTGTGCGCACATATGTAAATGGATATATATTTAAATACACACACGAACATACACACCCTCACACACTCTTCCTCACCTT
>NC_134777.1:4322140-4334640 GCF_046742065.1 Oratosquilla oratoria
ACAAAAATAAACATACTAAAAACCTGCATGCTCGATGCCATGTTCCTTTCCTAACCTACCCTATTCCTCCCTCTCGCCCCCTTCAATTCCCGGAGTACCAACCAACTGCACATATTGGCCAATTTAATAAAAACATCCCGATGGTTGCAGCAGAGCTGGGATGTTATGAATGCTGACTCGACTATTTTTTTCTTTCTCTTGTATAACCTTTGTTGCAATACTTCTACTCTGTTCCAGTTGGGTAAGTGTCCATACTGTTCCGTGTGAACCACTAATGCGTCGGATGTTCGGTGGCTTCTGAGGTCACTTCTGTCCTCATATGTTTGCTTGTGTAGGCCTCTTCCTGTCTCACAGAAGTAGCTCAGTTTACAGCTGCCGCATGCTATCTTCTATACTACGCTGTTATCAATATTGTAGTATGCTCTTCTCCCCTTCCCCTTCATTATTTGATCAATCTTCGTACTAGATGAACTGCCAGTCTTCAACCCTGCTCTACAAAGTAAATGTCCTAACTCTTCTGGGTACTTGGAGTTGGGAACCACAATAAGACCACCTTCTTTAGCCTCCTATACCTCATCTTTTTTCCTTTCCATTTTTAATGCGCTATTTTCATAAACTATGTAGCAATCCTTCTGGATATCTAACTCTTGAAAACACTTTGAAAAATTATTCGATCTCTCTGTCGGTATATTCCTCACTGCATACCCGGAACGCTCTAATGAAAAATTCAATTATTACTCCTCTCTTTGTTCTTATACTTCTTTCACTGTACGCCGAGAAGTATTGAATAAGGTAATTGGTCTTCTCCGGCGTAATGACTAGAAAGTCGTATAATTAGCGAAACCAATGCATTCTTCTCCCCATTATTGTCCTGAAATATTCTCTCCAAAACCTCCATGTATATGGATGCTAGAACTGCATTTAGAGAACTTCCAATTGCCACACCACATATTTGATAGTATTCCTGACCGTTGAACAAGAAAGGTCCGAAACTGATACACAGAGAGATTACTTTTAGGACGTCATCTTTTCCTACAGGTAAATGCTGGTCATCCATATTGCCGATTGCTTCCTTGGCTGCTGTTAGCGTCCTCTTTTCGGAAACATTTATAAACAATTCTGTTACATCGTAACTCACACGTATATATATATATATATATATATATATATATATATATATATATATATATATATATATATATATATATATATATATATATATATATATGCAAGGTAACCACTTAGGAAAATAAACAAACGGATCAGAGCGCTTTCGTATATTCCATCTTCAGTGTAAATTCAGTGTAATTTACACTGAAGATGTAATATACGAAAGCGCTCTGATCAGTTTATTTATTTTCTTAAGTGGTTACCTTGCATTTATAAAACACACGTTCCTAGTGTTCTTATTTTATATGTATATATATATATATATATATATATATATATATATATGTATATATATATATATATATATATATATATATATATATATATATATATATATATATATAGTACCTGGTGAATATTGGTACCCATCCTTGTTACCTGGTATATCCTGATGCCCAGTACTGCTTATAAATAGCAAAAAGATTATACATCGGTGATGAGGATAGTTGGTAGATAACGTCGGTAGCAATAAGGTACACGGATGATTAAGATTTCTGATATAATCAGAAACTGTTTTTATAGTCTTTCATATCATATAAAGAAACTGTCAACCAACATTCACTTCTAAAACACATGATGGGTTGAAAGAAATGTATAGCCTGACAGTACATGAGAGATAACTATTATCATCAAACATGAGTGTGAAAAGTAAATCAACGATGTAGGAGCCAGAGGATACACGTTAATGTATAAATGGCTCTGACGACAGAGAGCGTTCATATTAATGGCCAGTCCGACCTTTAATCCTCCCGTATTTAGCGAGTAGAGCATTTTTCGTCCCACAAACTCATAAAGATTTTTTTCCCACGGTAACAGACTCATTTAATCACGCGAAAGTTGACAATTGTGTAAAATAATTTATTCGTATTCTGTTATAGAAGAAACCCAGAAAAAAACTCTATTTGGATTTGTCTTTATATTACAAAAATGAGTACTAGTAGATTCTTCCCCCTTCATGATTATAAAAGGTAAAAATCTGAAAAAGTCAATGAGTGAATACGACTGTGTTTCTTTCTATGTCTGTGCTTATGTCATATCTGTGTCTATGTCTATGTCTATGTCTACATCCACGTCTACGTCTATATCTATATGTCCATGTCCATGTCCATGTCCATGTCCATGTCCATGTCCATGTCCATGTCCAAGTCCAAGTCCACGTCCAAGTCCAAGTCCACGTCCATGTCCATGTCCATGTCCATGTCCATGTCCATGTCCATGTCCATGTCCATGTCCATGTCCATGTCCATGTCCATGTCCATGTCCATGTCCATGTCTGTCCATGTCCATGTCCATATCTGTCCATGCCCATGTCCATGTCCATGTCCATGTCCATGTCCATGTCCATGTCCATGTCCATGTCCATGTCCATGTCCATGTCCATGTCCATGTCCATGTCCAAGTCCAAGTCCACGTCCAAGTCCAAGTCCATGTCCATGTCCATGTCCATGTCCATGTCCATGTCCATGTCCATGTCCATGTCCATGTCCATGTCCATGTCCATGTCCATGTCCATGTCCATGTCCATGTCCATGTCCATGTCCATGTCCATGTCCATGTCCATGTCCATGCCCATGCCCATGTCTACATCCATGTCCATGCCCATGTCCATGTCCATGTCCATGCCCATGTCCATGTCCATGTCCATGTCCATGTCCATGTCCATGTCCATGTCCACGTCCATGTCCATGTCCATGTCCACGTCCAAGTCCATGTCCATGTCCATGTCCATGTCCATGTCCATGTCCATGTCCATGTCCATGTCCATGTCCATGTCCATGTCCATCTCCGTGTCTATGACCATGTGTCTATGCTGATGTCTGTCTGTATGTTTAAGTTTCTCTCTATGTACATGTACTGAATATGTACATATACTTGTATATGTATATGTATATGTATATGTATATGTATATGTATATGTATATGTATATGTATATGTAAATGTATATGTATATGTATATGTATATGTACATATGTATATGTACATGTATGTGTATGTATGTGTATGTGTATGTGTATGTGTATGTGTATGTGTATGTGTGTATGTATATGTATATGTATGTACGTATGTGTATGCATATGTGTATGCGAATGCAAATGTGTATGTGTATGTGTATGTGTATGTGTATGTGTATGTGTATGTGTATGGGCATGTGTATATGTAGGTGTATGTGCATGTATGTTATATGTATATTCAGCACAGGAAGAATTTTAGGTCATACAAATTTTCATTTAAAGTTAGTCAACTTTTATCGTCCTAGAGCGATGCATGATTTTTTTTTTCTTTTCTTTTTTTTGGGGGGAAGCCTCCATTCATTGGGGTTATTGAAGAGACATCCTTTGTAACCAGTCTTTTCTTCTAAACTGCTGGTATTTGTCAGAATTGCATAGTTGCTACAATCAAAGTCGTTATGGAACACATTAACCCCTTTGATATGGTAATGTTTCCACATATTTTTGTGGATAGTATGCCAGATATTGTGCTGTTGTGCTTAAGTTGTCTTTCCCCAACAAAGTGGTCTCGAAAGTTTCTATGAATTCCTTAGGGAAGGGGAAGTACTTTAGGGAATACTTTATCAAGTGATAGATTGTTTTATTCAGGTGAAAGGTCTGTGTCACTTTAAAGGTGTTAAAGCTAAATGTAGTTCCTTTTTGTCTTACATTACAAACCGGTTATTTCACGCAAAATACATACATACATATACCAAAGGCTTTTTCCCACTTAAAAGGTAGGTAGCCAAAAAAATAAAGGCATAGAAACCACTCCCACCCATTCCATCCCCAGCATATTCCATTCCCCTCTACACTCTTATCTTACCACCTCCTGGATGACGGGTCATCCCTGCATCTTGTGCACTGCAGGTTGTAGTAAAAGGTTTCAGGAATGTTACGATGCTAGGGTAGTACGGATATTTCTTTTAACATACTGGATACAATTGAGTACGTAACCTAATCTGATTATTTCGTAAGGGATGATATGCTTCTGCTGTGTCGATTGAGGAATAATGAGAGATTAACATGATTTTGGAAAGTATTACCCTTTCAGTTCCAATCTCAGAACTAAGTTACAAGGAAGCAGTGTTTTGATTGTGTTTTTATGATATTATTAAAATTCATGGGTTAAAGAAATTAAAAGTATGCAGTATATTAGAGGTTGGACCTCAACAAGGCTCCTTCCCCCTACTAACCTGCCAATCTAGATCTGTGACTACCTTAGGGCACGAAATATATTGACTAAAGCGAGAGGGGACGAGATAGATTTACATTCACACTCCGGTAAGCAGAGTTTTATTTCCATATATCAGATAACGCCCGGAGCCCGGGACACCGTTTTTAACGTATTTCCCGTGTCATTTGGGTATTGCTTTCTAATTGGATCTCTGTTATTTGGTGAGCAGGACAATAATGACCGAGATTATGTACGATTGCCTAAAACAAAACTGATTAATAAAGGGAATAAAATGACGTATAAATAGAGAAGAGAGGATATAACAGTGCAAATAGCGGAAGCATCCGGGAAGGGAAACAAGGGCGAATATGAAAAATAAGAGAAGTTGGCCGAGTAGGTGGCGCTAAAGTAGGAAATGGATGAGGAAGATGGTGGGAAATAGTGGTAGTAGGACGAGGATTTAGGTAGAAGAAGAGAAGAAAAAGAAGAGGAGGAGGACGAGTTAAACATCATGTGAGGACGGAGCCTTTATTTGTACGACGTTTTGCTTATTATAGTTTTTTCAAGTACATGAACCTAACCTAACCTAACCTAATCTAACCTAACCTAACCTAACCTAACCTAACCTAACCTAACCTAACCTAACCTAACCTAATCTAGCCTAACCCAACCTAACCTAACCTAACCTAACCTAACCTAACCTATCCTAACCTAACCTAACCTAACCTAACCTAACCTAACCTAACCTAACCTAACCTAACCTAACCTAACCTAACCTAACCTAACCTAACCTAACCTAACCTAACCTAACCTAACCTAACCTAACCTAACCTAACCTAACCTAACCTAACCTAACCTAACCTAACCTAACAGCTTTTTCATCGTACAAATAAAGTCCCCGTCCTCACATGGTGTTTAACTCGTCAGTCTTGTCGGCAACTGTTACTTTCATCAAGAGGAGGATGGCAATGCATTAAAAGATGGGGATTAGGAATCAGCCAAGGAGAAGAACTATAACGAGGAGAGAAAGAATAGGCGTAGTAGATGTAAGTAGAGGAGGAAAAGAGAGGAAAGAAGAGGGAAAAAGGAGGTAGGGGGACACGAAGGAATAGTAAGGAAGAAAAAATGCAAAAAAAAAAAGAACGGATAAGATTGAGTGTTATAGGAAAGGGAGGAATTGTGCAAAAGGAAGGGTTGTGGACAAAGGAAGAGGACAAGGAGTTGTAGGAGGACAAGATGAGAGGAAAGGAATAGGTGGAGGAAGAAAAAAAATGATGCAAATTGAAGAAAAAAAAAGAAGTGAAAAAGGTATGAAAGGAAGAGGAGAAGGTGGAGAAAGATAATGAAAATGTGAAAAACGAGGTTTGAAGAAAAAAAAAAGGAGATAGTTTAACGAAAAGACTTAGGACGACGATCTGACCTTTGATCGTAATGTAGACATTTATATTGACGAAGAGAAGGGAGGTGAAATAAAGAGGAAGGTCATGGAGAGGGTACAGGAATGTGTAGAGGGATAAAAAATTCAGAAGTAATTAACATATATCGCTTAAATCAGGGGACTCTCGCATTTGAAAAAAAATCTAGGGAGAGCGAACGAATAAGTAAATGGGAAGCAAGAGTAAGTAAAACATTAAAAATTTAAATGATAATTGACACAGCTGGATAAAATGTGGATGAAAAATGCGGAAATGAAGGAAAATATGAATTATGTGTCACGGTATTGTTGTATTTTGTAATCTGTAAAATACTTGTAATCCTGGGATCTTTTTTAACTATGTGTATGAATTCAGTTCCCATACAATATCTACAAATAAAACAAATTATTCCAATTTGAGAGGATATGATAATATGCAGGCCTTATAAGAATCACACACACACACACACACACACACACACACACACACACACACACACACACACACACACACACACACACACACACACACACACACACACACACACACACACACACACACACACACACACACACACACACACACACACACACACACACACACACACACACACACACACACACACACACACACACACACACACACACACAAACACACACACACACACACACACACACACACACACACACACACACACACACACACACACACACATTATACATATATATATATATATATATATATATATATGTATATATACAATATATATATATATATGCAATAACATAAATTTGTTGAAATTGTGTGTCTGTGTGAGTATTTGCATATATGTATAGTTGATTTACAAAATGTCGAGAACTGATGCCAGTGGCACTATACAAATGAGAAATAACTACTGCGTGCCACTGAACTTTGATTTAACGAGTATGCAACAGTATCAATTAATAAGTCGCAGGACTCTGCAGTTGGCATTTCTGCGAGAGCGGCCCGAACTTGAGGCGTCACTTCTTGTCCCTTCGAGTAGCAAAACACGAAGTAAAAATCGAAGGCAGATTTTCTGGAAGTCTTCCTTGTGCTGTCATAAACAATTGTGTAACCGACAACGACCTTCATTGAGATCTATTTATAAACTTTGCTCACTATCATTCCATAAATAACACACTTTTTACATGACGTCACTTAGAAGCACAGAGGCATTAACCAATCGATCAACGGATTCCAAGCGAGCGAGGGCGGAGCCAAGATAGTGCAAGAACCAATGGGTGGCTTACAGTACCACATGACGTCACAAGGCTTTTTAGATTAAAAATCCTTTGTATTTATTATCTAATTATTTCACATAGAAGGTTATAATGTTATAGTATTAAAATATTTCAACGACCCAAATTACTTGTTAACTTGAGGCGCGTTGTTGATATAACCACGAAGAGAAGTCTTGTTACACTTGATGGTTTTAGTCATGTAAATAAAACGAAGCATTTTGATAATGAACTAAATTTCATATAAAAACATGCCCATATGGCATTAGCTCTACTGTCTAGGTAAACAAGTACTTATGGAATTTATATTTTTATAATCATTGTAGAATTATTAAAAGGTTGACATACCTCTGAATATAACATCCATATTTATCAGTGTCCTTGGATTCGTTGTTGTGCTTTTTAGAACAAATCGAATAAGTATGAAACTTGACTTTAGTGTGGCGAGAAGTATTGCATTGAAGGTATAATGGGTATATTATACCCATTATAAAGTATGATAATCAACAAGCACATTAAGTTAGGACTGCGATAAGTATAATTTTTGAAAGATTATTTTAGTCTGTAATATTGTTCTACCGATTTTAAAGGGACAAGAGTCTCTATCAGTGTAATTCGTTTGATTAATTGTATTATGATAAAATACAATGAAGTTTGTTGATTCATTTTTATTCACAAAGAATCATGACCGGCTTTTAGTAATTATTTTGTTTAGATGAAATGAACTTAATTGTGTAAAAATATGATCATTTGAATATTAGTTCATTTTACAAAAAACAATGTATATTGTAAAATCATAAAAGAACTTACCTAATGTCAAAAATGACATACGTAATGAATATGAAGTAAATTTGTCAACAAAGCTCATTAAAAGGAAAACATCAGGGCTAAAGTAATCAAGAGAAAAATATTATATTTTATGAAATGTGTGAATCCGGACGCTTCCAGTCTAGAAAACTAGTTATGCGTTAAGCTTATTATGAAACACTTTCAGTCCAATACGGTGTCGTTTCCTGAGGCGAATAAAACCGCTGGACGTAAGAAAAATAAAATCTGTAATGAGCTTCATTAAAGAGCAAATGTTGTACTTTATCGATTTTAACTTGAGCCCTTAACGTGTCCCGGGGAAACTCATAATGTTTACACATCTAGCGATGATCTGCGCATTACGATCTGTCTGATTGTTAGTCTATACATTATATGAATATATATATATATATATATATATATATATATATATATAAATATATAAATATATATATATATGTTGAGGCATTCTGACAGGTTGACGTAAGTGAGAGTACGAAACACAGGAATCTTAGTCTCAGTTTATTCCTGAACCTTTGCGCATGAATGCTTTCTCTGCAAAACAGGTCAGGATTAAAAGTAGACTGGGCTCCTGGACTAGAACAAGGAATGGACTAAACATTACAGAACCGTATGGAAGCAAAACTTGTCGACACAGCCATGTAGCACTGCCAATTAAAAGGAGATTTTCTTATCGTTGCTTCACAGGAAAGCGGAGAGAGGAAGAGAGAGGAATGCAATATCTATACTATTTTCACTTTCCATATACTTTCCTTTTATTTCAAGACGTGGAAAGATGAGTAGTTGAAGGAGGAATGCAGATTTTTCTTTCGGGAATTGAAATACTGTAGAAAAATCTAACGCTGCGCTATCGGTGCACCCCATGAACTCTGGATTCTTTGAATTTACATACTTGGCACATATTAAAATTGTTCTTTTCATGAAAATTGTAATATACCTAATAGTGAACCCATCATGAATATCGTTGCTCTCGGAGAATTATCAACATCGTGTAGGACGAAGACGAAAACGGTGTATATTATTTCTTGATTATATGGTGTATGAACTCTGGATTCTTTGAATTAACATACTTGGCACATATTAAAATTGTTCTTTTCATGAAAATTTTAGAAGATCTAATAGCCAATCCATCAAGAATATCATTGTTCTCGGAGAATTATCAACATCGTGTAGGACGAAGACGAAAACGGTGTATATTATTTCTTGATTATATGGTGTATGAACTCTGGATTCTTTAAGCTAAAATACTTGGCACATACTAAAATTGCTCCTTTCATGAAAATTGTAATATACTTAATAGTCAACTTATCAAGAATATCATTGTTCTC
Source organism: Oratosquilla oratoria (assembly GCF_046742065.1). NCBI lineage: Eukaryota > Metazoa > Arthropoda > Malacostraca > Stomatopoda > Squillidae > Oratosquilla > Oratosquilla oratoria. The sequence continues at coordinate 4,331,307 of NC_134777.1, forward strand.
AGAGAATTATTCAAAATCGTGTAGGACGGAGACGAAAATGGTGTATATTATTTTTTGGTTATATGGTGTATGAACTCTGGATTCTTTAAATTAACATACTTGGTGTATATTGAAATTGGTTCTTTCATGAAAATTGTAGTGGAACTTATAGTCAACTCATCAAGAATATCATTGCTCTCGGAGAATTATCAGGATCGTATAGGACGAAGACGAAAACAGTGTATATTATTTCTTTATTATATGGTGTATGAACTGGATTCTTTGAATTTACATACTTGGCACATATTAAAATTGCTCCTTTCATGAAAATTTTAATATACTTAATAGTCAACCTATCAAGAATATCATTGTTCTCAGAGAATTATCCAACATCGTGTAGGACGGAGACGAAAACGGTGTATATTATTTTTTGATTATATGGTGTCTGAACTCTGGATTCTTTGAATTAACATACTTGGCACATATCAAAATTGCTCCTTACATGAAAATTGTAATATAATTAATAGTCAACCTATCAAGAATATTATTGTTCTCGGAAAATTATCAACATCGTGTAGGACGGAGACGAAAACGGTGTATATTATTTTTTGATTATATGGTGTATGAACTCTGGATTCTTTGATTTTACATACTTGGCACACATTAAAATTGCTCCTTTCATGAAAATTTTAATATACTTAATAGTCAATCTATCAAGAATATCATTGTTCTCGGAGAATTATTCAAAATCGTGTAGGACGGAGACGAAAACGGTGTATATTATTTCTTGATTATATGGTGTATGAACCCTGTATTCTTTGAATTAACATACTTGGCACATATTAAAATTGCTCTTTTCATGAAAATTGTAATATACTTGATAGCCAACCTATCAAGAATATTGTTATTCTCGGAAAATATTGAACATCGTGTGGGACAGAGATAAAAATATTGTATACTATTTTTATGAGATAGTAATGTAAATTGTATCATTCAACCATTTATGAAATCATATTTTATTTGAGTTGAATGAAATCTTTCAAATTTTCCTATGCAGAAATATCAGTATGATATACTCGTTACTATATACAGGAAAAGGTTTATCGGCAGAGGTAAGTAAAGGTAAATGTTTGACTATAAGACATACCTCCAACCTAAAGTGGACCATCCAGTATTTGCATGATAAATGCCTTTTTACGAACAGAAAAATCCTTTCTATGTCAAATGCAACGTCATATGCAGGAAACAATTCATGTTGTTGAAATTAAATGTGATGAGATTTATTTTTGTTTTACCAATCTATAAACTAGCTGACCCGTCACCAAACTTCTAGATGAGAAGGTTAGTAGGGTTGAAACACAAAGGCAAAAGCCGACAAGACTGTGAGAATCAACACCGTGTGAGATCGAAACCTTTATTGGTACGACGTTTCGCTTGTTACAGCTTTTTCAAGTACTGAATTCTGAATTCCTAGGAAAGACCACCCGCTTGCGCGGGATCGGTTTCTGTGGGAGGGGAAGAATGTCTGTAAGAAAATGAAAAGATAGTAGCGTATAAAAGAGGGCTATTGCCACCGGGCGAATTAGCGAGCGATTTGGGGCAGTTGGTGGTCGTGGCTCGGGAGAAATGGACTGGGAGCTTGGACGGGGGCGCCGACGCCGGGATTAGGATCACCAACGAAAGTTTAGAAAATGGTAGGAGGTGTAGTAGTAGAGAAAGGTGAAAAAACGGAAAAATCTTTAGTGGGAGGTAAACTGAAATAAGAAGATGTAGTAGAAGAGAAAGTTAGAAAGGAAGCGAATTTTAGTCGAAGAAAAAGTAAGTGTAGATGTTTGTGCGTGTGTCGTGGCTATGTTCGTGAGAGGTGTGTGTGTGTATCTTACGGGAAGTGAGTAGAGTTCACTTCCCGTGTGTAGAGCGCGTTCATGATAAGCCACAGGTGGGGCCTGAGTAGCCTGCTTTTCCCCAGGTTGGGTTTGTGATCCTGTAGAATTGATCCAGTGGCGGTGTAAACCCGTCTGCCGACGTCAACGAAGAGGTCGGCCGACAGCAGCAAAGGAGATATATCTCCTCGCCACCACCGGCGAGCGTGTAGAGTGCGTTCCTGATAAGCCACAGGTGGAGCCTGAGTAGCCTGCTTTTCTTCAGGTTGGATTTGAAGGTCAGTAGAATTGATTCAGTGGCGGTGCGAAGGGGGGCAGGCGGGCGGGTGTTGTATGAACTCTTTCCTTTCAATCACAACTTTGAAAACAGATAATTACGCGATTGGGAATTGTGTGTAAATGTCAGAAGTGTAAACTTGCTCACTAGCGTCAGCGAAGAGACCAGCGTTAGGTTGCGGGCCGGTTAGACAGAGAGGTGTCCCAAATCTCTCCGTTGACCAGCCCGCGATCAGATTGAGGGTTCTGAGTGGGAGACAGTTTGGGCCTCTCCTAAGCCAACGAGCAAGTTGTGCGTATGCCTCTTTTCTTCCAAGCACTACTCTGAAAGCAGAGAATTACGTGATTTGGGAAATATGTGTATTTGTCAACGAAAAGGTCGGCCTGTGCCAGACCGGCAGCAGCAAAGGAGATATATCTCCTACCCACCACCGGCCGGCGAAGATTTCTGGGCGTTTGTAGAGAGAGCTGGAGTGGAGAGATGTCCGACCTCTAGTAGCGCTGTGTTGTTATTCTGTCCTTTTCAAGTACAGACATATGGCAAACACTCTAAGTACATATAGGTCGACGGGGAAGGAACTGGGAGAGGTTATCAGGGAGGGGTGGGTGGTAGGTGGAAGGGCGGAGGGGAGGGTGTGAGAAGGGGACGGGTGGGACTTGGTGGAGATAAAGGAGGACATTTCGGACATTTTGTTGAAGTAGACTAAGGGGGACATTTCATACATTTGTATAAATCGGGTAACAGATGGATGATAGGAGGGGCGATGTTGAACATGCCTCTGTTCTGCTCAATGGTTTTGAAGCTTTGAATGGCGGCCGCTTCCAGGCATTTCCTCCTCACCCTGTCTGGTTCACTAAAAAGAAGCTCTGCGTTATCCCAATCCATCAGGTGGTCGTTGGTGTTCCGGTGGATAACACAGGCGTTGGTGGTGATGTTGTTCCGGGAATCGTAGCGATGCTCCCGGATCCGGGTCTTCAGGTCACGGGAGGTCTCGCCGATATATACTTTATCACATCCAGCACAGGGTATGCGGTAGACACCAGCGTTTTTTCCCCTCATCTCGTCCCGGCTGTCACTCCTTCTAGAGAGCTCTATGATAGTCCTGCTGGACTGGCCCACTACCTGAATGTTGCAACGCCCAAGTGTCCGGGTGAGGGTGGTGGTGACGCTGCTGGCTGGAAGGATAAGCCTCCTA
>NC_134777.1:4339640-4344640 GCF_046742065.1 Oratosquilla oratoria
TCTTAGAAATTAGAAACAGGAAAGATATAAGGGGGAGGGAGAGGGGGAAGTAAAGAGTAGAGTTGAGGAGAGGGAGAAGAGGAGGAGGGAAGAGGAATGAGAGGGGAAGGGCGAGGGGGAAGAGAAGAGGGGAAAGGAGAAAGGAAGTGGTTCTAGAAAAATGGGATAGAGGTAGGTAAGGACAGGGGAAGTAGGTAAGGACAGGGGAAGGGTGAGTGAGATCCTTTAGTCTGAAAAATTGATATCTTGTTACCCGGTAAATGGTGCCCATCACGTTCTCTTTGGGTAGTTAAGGTTACCCTAAACCCAGTAACTAATCCTTAACACCGTTTTAGAATTAAAGTTGAGCGAGATTTTGGGGAATGCATCGTGTAGGAGAAAAAAGTGTGAAGACAATTATAAAAGTAAGAAAAGTAAGTCTGTTTTAAGGAAAAAAAATTCTCTACGACTCTTTATTCAGTGTCATCTCGTTTAAGTATTTCATTCTTGTCAACCCAATTTGAGATTTCTCCGTCGGGGAAGCATTACTCTTATCAAAAAGGTTGAAAATAAACAAAATCTAGTCAGGTTATAAAATTTCTATGGATTTTGTACATAATCTATGAAGACAAAGGGCTTACTCTTAGATGAATAAAGGTTCCTGACAGAAAAATGTATGTGTGTATATATTGTATACATATCCACGTCAAGATGTTATATTCATCATAGTGTTATCCACTATTCCTCTTAAGTTGTGTGTAACAGATAACACATTAAATCTTATTCTGAATACAACCAGACTCTTTGTTTCACCTCCACATTATCTCCTATCTAAAAGAATAGTTTATAGTCTACTGTATCTCCTATCTAAAAGAATAGGTTATAGTCTACTGTATCTCCTATCTAAAAGAATAGGTTATAGTCTACTGTATCTCCTATCTAAAAGAATAGGTTATAGTCTACTGTATCTCCTATCTAAAAGAATAGGTTATAGTCTACTGTATCTCCTATCTAAAAGAATAGGTTATAGTCTACTGTATCTCCTATCTAAAAGAATAGTTTATAGTCTACTGTATCTCCTATCTAAAAGAATAGGTTATAGTCTACTGTATCTCCTATCTAAAAGAATAGGTTATAGTCTACTGTATCTCCTATCTAAAAGAATAGTTTATAGTCTACTGTATCTCCTATCTAAAAGAATAGGTTATAGTCTACTGTATCTCCTATCTAAAAGAATAGTTTATAGTCTACTGTATCTCCTATCTAAAAGAATAGTTTATAGTCTACTGTATCTCCTATCTAAAATAATAGGTTATAGTCTACTGTATCTCCTATCTAAAAGAATAGTTTATAGTCTACTGTATCTCCTATCTAAAAGAATAGGTTATAGTCTACTGTATCTCCTATCTAAAAGAATAGTTTATAGTCTACTGTATCTCCTATCTAAAAGAATAGGTTATAGTCTACTGTATCTCCTATCTAAAAGAATAGGTTATAGTCTACTGTATCTCCTATCTAAAAGAATAAATTATAGTCTACTGTATCTCCTATCTAATGGAATAGGTTATAGTCTACTGTATCTCCTATCTAAAAGAATAGGTTATAGTCTACTGTATCTCCTACCTAATGGAATAGGTTATAGTCTACTGTATCTCCTATCTAAAAGGATAGTTTATAGTCTACTGTATCTCCTATCTAAAAGAATAGGTTATAGTCTACTGTATCTCCTATCTAAAAGAATAGTTTATAGTCTACTGTATCTCGGTCCGCCCCTTCCATACCAGACGAAAATCCTCCCTTTACTCCGGATGCCGAGGGCCTATCTCATTCATCGGTATAGTATTCCCCTCCGTAGAGAGGTAGAAGGGTTATTGTCTCACTGGATGGGAGAGGGGTGCCACGTTTACATGCTGCTATACCAATCGCCGGGTGATCTTGTTTATCTATGGGAAACTGACATGGGTCCCGGGCGATGAAGACTCCATTTAGGCAACCACAGACTCGTGCATCAAAGCCGTGGACCAGTCTTTTGATTTTTCACTCTATTAATATAATGTTGTTGCTAGCTATCTAGTATAATGTTTGATACTTTTTTTTTCTTGATTTCCTACAGAGAAAAAAATATTAAGAAACGTTGTATTTGTTAAAATCCTTTTATATCTGTTATATCTTATGATGTATAATTTGGTTATCTATAATTCACATCTGAACAAACTTTACCGGGGTTTGTCACTCAAAATACACACAATAAGAAGGCTGTCTATTATAGTTTTTCAATTTCACGAAGATTTTCATTTATCCCTTAGCCTTAGTATTCATTCTATAGTTTTTTGTTAAGCTCTAGTAAACTTTAATTCAAAAACTTTTTACTCTGATTGAAACAAGACGGTTTAATTCAGATCCAGAAAATCTCTCGTCTTTAGTGAACTCAAAATAATCTGAGCTAAATAATCTGCAGAATATTTTCCATCATCATGACAAGATAAGGACAAAGAAGTTTCATGTCGACATGCGCTTGCCAATATGATACAGCGCAAACAAATACACATAACCCTGAAGTTAAAGGCCAAGGTAAAAAGAATAAAGTATATAACTTTTGTACCGCGTTTACTCGGGTTTAAGCCCTTATCGCTTGCCGGTAAACATCTGTCTGTCTAAACACGTAAGTCAGACATAAGACAAAGTCGTTGGTTTTAGTTACAGATAAACGTCTCTTGGCGTTAGTGTTCCAAATTTCTACAACTAATGCATTGAGCAAAAGTGATTCTAAGATAACTAATTTCTGAGTGAATTAGAACAAACAAATATATCATCCTGTGGCTGAAATACGTTAAGGGAAAAATTCGGGGGGTGGGGAATTGAAATTATGTCATATGGGTCACGTGACTATACAACATCGGTTTGAACCTCACGAGATGTTTATAACGCTGAACTTTGAAAGTAACCTTGGATTCCCTTGGCAAGACAATTGCATTTTTTTTTATCATGAAGTTGACATACAAACTTTCTCTTTTCTCTACTTCAGGAGTAGAAAATAGTTTGCTTCCTTGCTGAAAGACTTTCAGGAAATATAAGGTATTCAGAGTCAATGTAGATCACAGACTAGATTGTGTGAACAGCTATGAATAGATTTTTGTGTGTTTGTGTTTGTGTGTGTGTGTGTGTGTGTGTGTGTGTGTGTGTGTGTGTGTGTGTGTGTGTGTGTGTGTGTGTGTGTGTGTGTGTGTGTGTGTGTGTGTGTGTGTGTGTGTGTGTGCGTGTGTACTCTTATCTCTATGGACACGAAAAGATGGCCACAATATTTTCTAAATTTGCGAACAAAAACAAGTAGAATTTGTGTTTCGTATTTCTACCAACCCAGACAATTCAAAGATTTAGCTCGTACAAATGAATACAAACTGTAATAATACTTTTGCCTGGGCAGATGTGGAGATAACACTTTTTTTAAATCTCAGTTGCATGAAATTTCTTTACTGCATCTTAATTTTTTTATCTGTATGCTCTAGTTTTCATGCAATTTGAGGGACTCCATTTTAGTCTTTTGCGGACAAATAAATTTCTTACGCGTTCATGGTATCAATAGGGATACATATATATTTTTTTCTTTCAGATTTGATCATGACTACAAGGAGACATCAATGTGTGAACAAACCTGATGCTTTCTACTATATTTTAGGATACTTCACGCTTATTCGTCAGAGGCGCAACAAAACATCGTTTATGAGGCGACCCTATAACGCGTACTTCGGACTTACTCATGGTGACCAAGGAAAGAAATGGTCCACACATACTGTGCGTCATAACTGCGCATAAATGCTGCGTGACTGAACGAAAAGGAAACGTAGGGTCTTACCTTTCGAAATTCCCATGATCTGGTTGGAACCAAAGTATCACACAACTGACTACTATTTTTGTCTAATCAATACAAAAAAAAAACACAAAAAAAAACAGGTACAATATCACTTGATCCTAGCATCCTCTCAGCAATTCAACCTACTCTGCACTCCGCTGAACTACCAATTCCAGTTTATAATGGGTTGTCTTCATCTGAAGAAGAGAGTAGCGACGAAATTATCATTAGTTATATGTCAATTTATTATTATTTTCTATTTACCTGTTTGTTTATCATTTAACTATACCTATGCATTTATTTATGTATTCTATTTGTTATTTACATTATTATAGTTTTTATTTATTCATTTATTTTTTATTATGATTTTTTTTTTCGCATTCGACCTAGATATGGACCAAAACGTCTCCTGTTGGCATGCTCCGTCTTTGTAATCCCTTGTAATCCTTTGTAAATGCAAGAGACTGACAATGAAACTCAAGAGATACTGCTACATCAGATTCATAAACTCCTCAGCGGTTTAGCCAGTCAGAGATGAATGACCTTAAACGTGGTTTGAGTCTCTTCAAAAATGCAGCGGAAATGTTATCTTTTATGTTGGAAGATAAGCCTCTACTGATCCAAACCACTAATGTTTCATACTTCCGAAATCGGGAACAGGTTTTTGTGGAATTCTTTAAGAGGAAAATAACTTTGTTTATTGCCATAATGTCTCAGGTCTTCTTCAGGAATTAGGGATTCCATTGTATAATCCAAATGATTGGAGATTATTTCTAGATAGTTCTTAGCCCAGTCTGAAGTGTGTTTTACTACATAATGGAAATGTCCACGTACCTGTTACGGTAGGTCATTCTGTGTATTTACGAGAGGAGTACAATAACATTAAAACAGTGATAGACCTACTTAAATACAAAGGATTACAAAGGATTACAAAGGCGGAGCATGCCGACAGGAGACCTTTTGATCCATATCTAGGTCGGACGCGAAAAAAAAATCATATTAATAATAAGATGATAAATAAAAACTATAATAATGTAAATAACAAATAAAATACCACGAGCATAACTGAACAATTTGCATGAACCTCAAAATAGTAAACTTCCTCCTTGGTCAACAAAGAGGATTTACAAAGTATCACTGCTTTCTTTACATGTGGGACAGCCAAGCTAGA
>NC_134777.1:4347140-4352140 GCF_046742065.1 Oratosquilla oratoria
GGAGTTGGGTGTGTGTGTGAGTGTAAGGTCATAGCATTACCAATATATCGGTCATACGAGCTCTGAGCTCTCTTCCGAGAGGGAAATAGCTGTCGATCACGAGTCCAACACGTGATCCAAAGACCACTGTGAATACACACATACACACACACACACACACACATATATATATATATATATATATATATATATATATTTATATATATATATACATATATATATATGTATATATATATATATATATTTATAAATACATATATATAATATATATATATATACACACTCTTCTGGTTCGTTTAAATAATCTCATTTTCATCTAATATCTAGGTCAAATATAATTTTAGCCACATAAGAAGTCACATGGCTTAAAAAAACTTCTCATAGTCACATAATAATAAACTTTACAATATTTGATCAGAGTTCTCAAAATTATATTTTAATACGATCTGACCATTTATGATATGAAATCTAATTCTTCCATCGTGCATTGGGCTTATGCTTGGTTTTACGAGTACAACGATAAGTGTTTGTAATTATCTAGTGCATTGAAATTTACTTGAAAAAGTAGTAAAACTTGTGACATGGTGAACGGGATTTAGTCTTAAGAAAATAGATTATTCTTATAATCTACTATAAAGAACTCTGAATGGTACATATCTTCATCAAGATTCATTTCTCCTTTTGTTCAATAATTTTGAGGGAAACAACTAGGTTTTTCCATGAGATATTGAAAAACAGAAAGAATGTGGATGGCAATATAAAATTATGACATTTTCAGAAATGTATCTAAGTGACAGAACTTTGGGAGGATTTGTTTTCTTGTGAGAGAGAGAAAGAAGAAGAAGAAGAAAAAAATAGACTTTCAAACCAAATTTCTCATAGCTCCCACAAAAAAAAAAAAGAAACACGAGAATGAGATTGGTGTCTGAAAACTGAAATTCAGAGGGAAAAGAGAAAAGAAAAATATGGATATATTTCGAAAGCTTGAGTTCAATCAGAGACTTAACTGATATCTAGGTATGCACACACACACTCATACGTATGCACACTCACGCATGCAAACACACACAGACACAGACACAGTCACACACACACACACACACACACACACACACACACACACACACACACACACACACACACACACACACACACACACACACACACACACACACACACACACACACACACACACACACACACACACACACACACACACACACACACACACACGCACACACACACACACATACACACACACGCACACACACACACACACACACACACACACACACACACACACACACTCACTCACTCACACACACACACACACACACACACACACACACACACACACACACACACACACACATACACACACACACACACAAGAAACGGTAATTAAAGTAATTAATGAAAAGGGAAACTAGCTAAGAGATACAATGGATAAAAAAGTGCATTGTAGTTTATGGTATCAAAGAAATACACAATGTATACAAATACCAAAGGGACAACGAAGAGAAGGAAATTGCAAAGGGAACTCTGAAAGAGGTTCAAGAGGAGGGACAGGAATTGGACAAAGAGATTGAAGAATCTCATGGGATGGGACAATACTAAAAAAAAAAAAAAAAAAAAAAAAAAAAAAAAAAAAAAAAAAAAAAATATATATATATATATATATATATATATATATATATAGGCCACTAAAAGTCAAACTAAGGTCTCAAATGATAGCTGAAAAAGTATTATCAAAAGCAGGAAAGATGGCAAATAGTGAAAGTTGCAAATATGTATGTATACAAAAAGGAAATGACAGATAAGGAAAAAGAGAAAGAAAAGACACATAGGAAAAAAAAGAAGAAGATAAGAACGGAGACTGAAAAGAATTATTTTTTAAGAGTACTAAACCTGAGGTTGAGAAAACGGTACATAAAAAAGGGAACAAACCAAAAAAGGAGAAGAAAAGAATAAATTAAAAATAATATATACTAACATAGACGGTATGATTTCAGGACTAAACGAATAAAACGACTATCTGTTAATAGAGAAACTAGACATAATGGGAATTGTGGAGACAAAATTAAAAGGTCCACTACCATTGAATTCCGAAGGACAAGGTTTATACAACCAATGGGCGAAAAATAGTATGGCGAAACGGGTGGAGGGATGATTTTCACTATGAAAGGTTTAAATGTGACAAAGATACAGAAGAAAAAAATAATGTGGAATTGATTATGATTAAAGCTGAAAACAGAAACATAAAAAGTAGAGAATTTATAGTAATATATGTGCCCCCCAAAACACAGGCCTGGACAGATAGTGATAATTCTAAAACACCTAAAGACATAAAGAATACATTAATTGAATTACTTAAAGAAGGAGGAAACAGAGTAACTATGGATGATTTTAACTCGAAAGAAATATATTGGGAAGAAATGACAGTGAAAGGTGGAGAAGAACTTTGGAGAAATATTCTACTGGATATGACCATTGAATACACATTGACTCAATGGGTAAAGGAAAATACCAGATATAGAAACAATGAAGAACCGTCGAGAGGGTAGAGGGGAGTGGAGTATGTAGGGGATGGAATGGAAGGGAGTGGTTTCTATGCCTTTGTTTTTTGGCTACCTTCGGTGTAAAAGGGAAAAGTCTTTGATATATGTATGTATGTATATATATATATATATATATATATATACATACATATATATATGTGTATATATACATATATATATATGTATATATATATACATACATATATATATGTGTATATATACATATATATGTATGTATATGTATATATATATATACACATATACATATACATATACATAATATATACTAGCATATACATATAAAAGTCATGATGGTCAATGAAGAATTATCAATATTTTTACATCCAGAAATTTCTCTTAACGAAACTAATTTCTGTGTATGTGTGTGCATATGTATGAACTTGTCATTTTTGTATTAATCAACATTCTATTTTGCCCTTTACCGCCCAGAGGTTGTCTCAATTGAAAAAGTCGTCTGTCTTTAACCAAGACAAACCCTTCAACAGACAAGAGACTCAGATCGATTAACCTCAGTTCGTGAGTATATATTACTTCGCCTCATCGTCGTTGTCCTAACCGTCACCGAACTCTTGACATTCATGACCTCCCCCTACTTCTCCTCCTCCTCCTTCTCCTCCTTCTCCTCCTTCTCCTCCTTCTCCTCCTCCTCCTTCTCCTCTTCCTCCTTCTCCTCCTTCTCCTCCTCCTCCTTCTCCTCCTTCTCCTCCTCCTTCTTCTCCCCCTTCTTCTCCTCCTACATTTTTGTACAGATCAGCGCTCGTAACTTTCGTTACTGGTTTTCGATTTTCCTTTCTCCCTTTCCATATCGTCTGACTTCTTTAAAGGCGTCAAAATTCAACAAGAAACCGGAAAATTTTCAAATTCCCCTTCTTAACCAAGCAGCATCAGTTGGTAGCCCTGTGTAATTCTATTGGGTGTAATGGAACGGTAGATTTCATTGTTTACTATTAATGCATTAAAATTCTCACTCGGTAATATTTCATCTTTCTTTTATTTGAATGAATTGTAATAAATAAATAAATAAACAAATAAATAAATAAATAAATAAATGAATGAATAAATAAATAGATAAATAAATAAATAAGGAAAGAAAGGAAAGATTAATCAACTGTGGCAATGCCCCCAAAGAATCGATAAGCAGGACTACCAACCCATTTCGATTGGGAAAGAAAGTAAATTTATTTTCTTTGAGTCAAAGAATATGGAAATCTGTTTCCTTATGCTGACCACATACATCGGTTATCGGATTTTTTCCTGCTGCACCACCAATACTACATTGGCTTCAACTTCCACCAAAGTCGTCATCTATGCCAACACCACGGAAACTACAACTAGTGTTAACACTCACTATCCATACCAATGTCACTGTCACTACCTATACTAATACCACTATCTCTACCAATCCTATTACTACTACTATGAACACTACTACTTCCGCTACCATCTTCACTACTATTGCTACCACTGTCTCTTATATTACTATTAATATTGCTACTGATATTACTTCATCTTAACTTCCACCTCAGCTTCGATTTTCATAGCCACAGGCATTGGCGCCGACACTTCCATTGCCAATACTACTACCACTACCATTACTATTGCCATTACCACTAAAACTACCGCTACCACCACCACTACCACTACCACTACCACTACCACTACCACTACCACTACCACTACCACTACCACTACCACTACCACTACCACTACCACTACCACTACTACTACTACTACTACCACTACCACTACCACTACCACTACCACTACCACTACCACTACCACTACCACTACCACTACCACTACCACTACCACTACCACTACCACCACCACTACCGCTACCATTACTATTGCCACTACAACTACTGCTACCACTACAACTACCGCTACCTCTACAATTACCACTACCACTACCACTACCACTACCACTACCACTACCACTACCACTACCACTACCACTACCACTACCACTACCACTACCACTACCACTACCACTACCACTACCACTACCACTACCACTACCACTACCATTACCACTACCACTACCACTACCACTACCACTACCACTACCACTACCACTACCACTACCACTACCAGTACCACTACCACTACCACTACCACTACCACTACCACTACCACTACCACTACCACTACCACTACCACTACCACTACCGCTACCACTACCACTACCACTACCACTACCACTACCGCTACCACTACCACTACCACTACCACTACCACTACCACTACCACTACCACTACCACTACCACTACCACTACCACTACCACTACCACTACCACCACCACCACTACCGCTACCATTACTATTGCCACTACAACTACTGCTACCACTACAACTACCGCTACCTCTACAATTACCACTACCACTACCACTACCACTACCACTACCACTACCACTACCAC
>NC_134777.1:4357140-4387140 GCF_046742065.1 Oratosquilla oratoria
TACACACACACATACACATACACATACACATACACATACACATACACATACACATACACATACACATACACATACACATACACATACACATACACATACACATACACATGCACATACACATACACATACACACACACACACACACACACACACACACACACACACACACACACACACACACACACACACACACACACACACACACACACACACACACACACACACACACACACACACACACACACACACACACACACACACACACACACACACACACACACACACACACACACACACACATACACCTTAAACCATGTATACCTATAAACATACATACACACGCACACAGACATACGTACGTAAGAACATACATGCATATATACAACCACTGCGTGTTTAGTAACACGCACTCTTTATCTGCCAACCACCACAGGATGTCTATAAATAGCCTTTCCCTACAAACAACTCAGTTTTCATATCATTCACAACTATACGTAATATTTCATTAACAAGTGTTCACACGTCACTTATATTCATAACACTACCGGTTATATATCAAATCCATTTTACATGTAGTTTGAATGTAAATAATGCGATATATATATATATATATATATATATATATATATATATATATATATATATATATATATGTGTATATATATATATATATATATATATATATATATATATATATATATATATATATATATATATATATATATACAAAGAATTAATCTCGATAATAGTAATAGCTAGTATATATATGGTATCAAAGGTGATGAGACGTGAGCGTACCGAAGCATGAGTACGTATTTCCATTTGTAGGCCTTGAGTGTTGACAGTATATGACCCGGTTGTGGTGTAAACGTTTTAATCATACGTCCTTGATATCATTTTGCATTATCATTTCTATCAATGTTTTAGTTTCATCTAGACTACAGCACATACTCATACTCATACTCATACTCATACTCATACTCATACTCATACTCATAGTCATACTCATACTCATACTCATACTCATATTCATACTCATACTCATACTCATACTTGTACACATATTCATACTCATTCTCATACATATACTCATCTTTATAATCATATTAATACATATGCTTACATTAACTTTTACTATCATATTCATAATCACTCATATTCATACTCATACTCATTCATCTGCTCATACATATAATTATAGTCATACTCATACTCACACTCTTGTTCATACTGATACTCATATTCATAATCATGCTCATACCCATACTCATATCCATACTTACTCTCATATTCGTACTCATACTCATACTCATACCCATACTCATATTTATTTTCATACTCATATTCATACTCGTACTCATACACACATACACATACTCATAATCATACTTATATTCATACTCATACTCATACCCAAACTCATACTCGAACCCCTCATAGTCATAATAATAATCATATTCATTTTTATATGCTTACTCATACTTGTAATTATACTCATACTCATTCTCATAGACACTTATTCTCATAGTTATCCTCTCGCAAGTATACATTGCTCACACTCATACACATAATTCTACTTTTGCCATACTCAAGTGCATACACATATGTCTCTCTACTGTATATTCATATACACATACACTCATACTCATACTCATACTCATACTCATACTCATACTCATACTCATACTCATACTCATACTCATACTCATACTCATACCCATACTCATACTCATACTCATACTCATACTCATACTCATACTCATACTCATACTCATACTCATACTCATTCTCATACTCATACTAATACTCATTCTCATACTCATACTAATACTCATACTCGTAATCATACTCAGCCTCATACTCATACTCATATGCGCATGTCACGTTTTATGTTTATCTTAAAGTAATTGACATTAATGTTCATGTTCATGTTTATGTCCATGTTCATGTCCATGTCCATGTTCATGTTCATGTTCATGTTCATGTTCATGTTTATGTTCATGTTCATATTCATGTTCATGTTTATGTTCACGTTCACGTTCACGTTCACGTTCATGTTCATGTTCATATTCATGTTCATGTTCATGTTCACGTTCACGTTCATGTTCATGTTCATGTTCATGTTCATATTCATGTTCATATTCGTGTTCATGTTCATGTACATGTTCATGTTCATGTCCATCTTCGTCTTCGTGTTCATGTTCATGTACATGTGCATGCTCATATTCGTGTTCATGTTCTTGTTCATGTACATGTTCATGTTCACGTTCATGTTCATGTTCATTTTCACGTTCACGTTCATATTCATGTTCATGTTCATGTTCATATTCATATTCATATTCGTGTTCATGTTCATGTACATGTTCATGTTCATGTCCATCTTCGTCTTCGTGTTCATGTTCATGTACATTTTCATGTTCATATTCGTGTTCATGTTCATATTCATGTACATGTTCATGTTCATGTCCATGTCCATCTTCGTCTTCGTGTTCATGTTCATGTACATGTTCATGTTCATATTCGTGTTCATGTTCATATTCATGTACATGTTCATGTCCATGTCCATCTTCGTCTTGGTGTTCATGTTCATGTACATGTTCATGTTCATATACTCGTACACTTGTGACTTTATTAACAATCATGTTGCCCTACTCCTCCCTCTCATCTTCATCTTCATTTTCCCAAATTCCTTTTCCTCCTCCTTCATTTATATTTTTCCTTTTCTTCCCTCTCCTCCTCATCCTTTTCCTCCTATTCTTCCTTCTCCTTCTCATCCTGCTCCTCGTGCTCTTCCTCTTCCTCTTCCTCTTCCTCTTCCTCTTCTTTCCCCTCTTCCTCTTCCTCCTCTTTCTCTTCCTCTTCCTCTTCCTTTTCCTCTTCCTTATCCTCTTCCTCTTCCTCTTCCTCTTTTTCTTCCTTATCTTCTTCCTCTTCCTCTTCCTCTTCCTCTTCCTCTTCCTCTTCCTCTTCCTCTTCCTCTTCTTCTTCCTCTTCCTCTTCCTCTTCCTCTTCCTCTTCCTCTTCCTCTTCCTCATCCTCTTCCTCTTCCTCTTCCTCTTCCTCTTCCTCTTCCTCTTCCTCTTCCTCTTCCACTTCCTCTTCCTCTTCCTCTTTCTGTTCCTCTTCCTCTTCCTCTTCCTCTTCCTCTTCCTCTTCCTCTTCCTCTTCTCTTCTTTTCGCTCTTCCTCTTCCTCTTCCTCTTTCCCTTCCTCTTCCTCTTCCACTCCCTCTCCTTACTTTTCTTTACTTTTGGTTGGCTTTGTACTTCTGATATGTAAGTTCAAGCCTCGTGACACAGGAGGAATTGCTCATATTCAGCTACGACCACCAATTCGAGCGTATCTCTAGTTCTATAGTTTATATATTTTTTATAAGTTCATATATATCTATTTTCTTATTCATTTTGTGAACAAGACACGTCAGAGTTAATCATGTATCAGGTTAGTCAAAATTATTGTACATATTCAGTAGAAACCCATCAGATGCTGCATGCATATTAAAACATATATTTATTGTATATTTGAACACTTAATATATATCAGTACTGCAAATCAACCAATTCTTATAATTCATAGTTAGGCCGTGTTTTATTCAGATGTGTTTACTTTATATCAACAATAATAGATTGACATTATATATGAACAATGCAGTTGTCCCTCTTATTATAATAAACCAGGTACAGCAAATTGATATGATTTTTTTTCGTAAAAAATGTACGACATAAAATTTGAAAAGCCTCACTGTCTTTCAAAACTATCAACAGCAAATTATCGAAATAGATATAGGATGCATCTGCCATTAATGTTGCATACTAATAACACACTTTACTACTCTATTGTATAATTATATTACTATTTTTCTTTCTGAGGTTTATGCAACCGCATGTGACTGAAAGGGCAATTTGTTATTAATAAGGAAGGCGTCTGAATTGATGATATTGTTGATACGTCCCGAGGTGAGACCAAGGGAATTACATCGCTCTCGCGACAATGAAGAAAATGTTATATAGATTCAATAACTAAGGGCCTCAAGGTATAGGTCATAGGAAATGAAACCCGTAACTAACCTCCTGCTATGACCTTTACCATTGTTTGGTAAGTGTTCACTTTCTTCTATTTTTCAGTCTGCCGCTTTTCATTCCACCTCCCTCTCCTTATATATATATATATATGTATATATATATATATATATATATATATATATATATATATATATATATATATATACACATAGAGATATATATGTGTGTGTGTGTGTGTGTGTGTGTGTGTGTGTGTGTGTGTGTGTGTGTGTGTGTGTGTGGGTGTGTTTGTGTGTGTGTGTCTGTGGGTGAGTGTGTGTGTGTGTATCTATTTATCTGTCTATGTATGTATGTATGTATGTATGTATGTATGTATGTATGTATGTATGTATGTATGTATGTATGTATCTATCTATCTATCTATCTATCTATCTATCTATCTATCTATCTATCTATCTATCTATCTATCTATCTATCTATCTATCTGTCTATCTATCCATCTACCTATCTATCAATCTATCTATTCATCTCTTTATGTCTTTTCATCTATCTATCTATATATCTACCTATACATCTGCCTATCGATTTATGTACTCGAATCTATCTAATTCTCTCCTTCTCGTGTGAATTGGGAAATATATTCAAAAGGATTTAATTCTAGTCATATTATTCTAAAAAGATCAGATGGTTTGTCCTCTATGGAAGCTCTGATTTATTCTTTCTCGTCTCTACCTTCATTGTTTTGCATTCATTTTGTTTGTTAGTCATCCTGACCTAATTCGTTATCGGAAAGGAGCATCTAAATGTCTACTGGGGGAAATTTACCACGTTCTCCAACAAACACAAAGTATTTTCCATCTTATTTTTTATTTCGACTATACGTTTTCAAAATTCGTTGCTCTTTTTTTTCTTCTTTTCTTTTTCCAGGGGAATGATCTGAATGTTTGCAGCGAATAATCTACTGGTTTTCGTGCGATGCACTCTCTTTCCCTCTGGCTCTCTCTTTTTTTCTCTCTCTTTTTCTCTCTCTTTTTATTTCTCTTTTCCCATTCATTGCCGACGGAAAAGAGGTCCCGAATGTTTGCCGAAAAGGTGCAAATCCGGCAACCTCGAGCCAGACATTTTGGATTGACAGTTAAGAGCTCAGCTGGGAGGCAGACAATCTCACTCTCTCCCAGGCAAATGAATTTACTTAGGTTTAATTCAGCTTGCATGTTGCGCATTTTGCGTGCGCCCGTGTGCGTCAGGAGTTTCGTTCCTGTTTGTTTGAATTTGTGCGTGTGTGTGTGTGTGTGTGTGTGTGTGTGTGTGTGTGTGTGTGTGTGTGTGTGTGTGTGTGTGTGTGTGTGTGTGTGTGTGTGTGTGTGTGTGTGTGTGTGTGTGTGTGTGTGTGTGTGTGTGTGTGTGTGTGTGTGTGTGTGTGTGTGTGTGTGTGTGTGTGTGTGTGTGTGTGTGTGTGTGTGTGTGTGTGTGTGTGTGTGTGAGTGTGTGATTCACCATAGACTTGGATAACGTGTTTGACTCGTGATCGACAGCTAATTCCCTCCCGGAAGAGAGCTCAGAGCTCATATATGACCAATCTATGGGTAATGCTGTAACCTTACACGTACACACATATCCAACTCTCCGCCCACGAGAGTTGGAGTAGCAACACGCAGAGCAGTGATACTGAAATTATTTCAGTCCTGGGCGGGATTCGAACCCGCTCCACATTAATGGCAGCCGGGAACTCTAACCACTGTGTCACGAGGTGTGTGTGTGTGTGTGTGTGTGTGTGTGTGTGTGTGTGTGTGTGTGTGTGTGTGTGTGTGTGTGTGTGTGTGTGTGTGTGTGTGTGTATGTGATCATGCGTGTGAGCGCGCGTTTTGTTTAGTCCATCTTCCTTTTAAGACAAATAAACTAAAATAATAAATAATTAGATAAACAAATAAACAAAGTATCTATGTTTAGTTCCTTCTGTGTCTTGTCTCAGTGCATCGACGACACAATTTGACAAGATCGTTAAACCTCGTGGCGTGTGGAAACTCTTCACAGACAAGTTCCTACGTCATTTATGCGTCATAACTGATGGAAGTGGCTTCGTGTGAGATTTGGCACGTTTTCTTGTGTGCTAAGACTGTCTGCCTTCAACACCAGAAGAGAAATCACAGATATTGTGTAAAACGGTTGCTAAATCGACTCTTTATTACACATGTAGTGCCACGTAGATGAATAGATCGTCTGATGGTGGTTACAACACAAGAAGTATCTTTTGTTGCTGATCGTGTTAATCAAGTCAGATTTATTGCCATGTTAAGGAGATAGATAAGATAACATTGTGGCAGCCAGAATGAAAGTTAATGAGCATTTACGTTTATTTTGATGACAGCTAGACTATTCTATTTATCACCATGACACAGAATATAAAGATAATAAATAAATCCATATCCATAAACTAAATGGCAACAATTGATAATCATCATCATATTCTAATTGCAGACAGGATATCAAATTCAGTCATGGAACATCATATTTTACGGAAAAGGTTGAATTGCGGAATCAGAGTGTAACAGTTGAACTGTATAATGTCCACGATTATATTTTCAAATGTTCATGTGACCAATCATAGAAGCATTATTGCATTAAACCGCAGGGGAAATTTTAGTAATTATGTTCTAGTTGACTCCAAGGTATTTTGTTAATGCATTGAAGAGTGGTGATAAAGGATGAAGATTCGGCTTTATGATTGCAGCTTTGTGTATTCATTTATTTATATTTTGTTTATTCATTTATTTATATATAGAAAGGTAGATGAATAGATAGATAAATGCATAGGTAGGTTGAAGTATGGAAGACAAATGAGTGGAAGGGCGGTGAGCTAAACACAGAGAACAGCTGGAGTTTTATTCTCTGACGTTTCGTCCTGGTAAGGACGAAACGTCAGTGAATAAAACTTTAACTGTTCTCTGTGTTTAGCTCATTGCCCTTCCACACATAGGTAGGTAAATAGATAGATAGATTAATAAATTGAGAAAGAGATATCTAGATAATTATTAAGGTATGTAAAAAGGAAGAGAGAGAATGACAGACAAAAAGACAAAGAGACAGACAGAATAACAGAGAGACGCACAAGCATATAGGCATACAAGCACACAGACACACAGGCATAGAGGTATACAAACAATACAAGCACACAGAAATACAGACAAATAGCTAGACACAAACAATCAGACAAACAGACGGGCAGACAGACAAACAGACAAGTAGAAAGAGAGAAAGAAAGACAGGCAGACAGACATGCAGAGAGTAGGAGAGACAGACATGTAGAGACAATAGAACAGACAGACAGAGAGATAGAGAAACAGACAGAGAGACATGCAGAAAAACAGACGGATAGACATTAATTGAAAACAGTAATCTTTGTACAAGTGCGTGACTCCCCCAAGCGACTTTTTCCTAATACACACACACACATGCGCACACACACACACACACACACACACACACACACACACACACACACACACACACACACACACACACACACACACACACACACACACACACACTCACACACACACACACACACACACACACACACACACACACACACACACACACACACACACACACACACAGACACACACACACACACACACACACACACACACACACACACACACACACACACACACACACACACACACACACACACACACACACGCACACACACACACACAATTGTGTGTTTGTAATTAGAGAGAACAGGAGCATAACCCAATGGTAATGAACCTAAGAAGCAGCATAGGAGAAGTGTGATATGGTGTCCCAATTCAGAACAATGAATATAAACTAATACATTAAAAGTATCATATTCAAAATAAAAACAATGGAGATTGATAGAGAAAATACTCATAAATCAGAAGGTAAGTAAAACCTTAGACTGTTCAAAACTATGGCGACCTAACAAGGAAGCAGTGAATTGGTTGTTGACAAAGGACACGAGCAGGATGGTCATTATCGAAAATTTATGACCGAGCTCGCTAATTTAGAACAACCGATGGCAACTATGAGTGAGATAGTTCATATGTAGTGGAGGATATCGTTAAGGCCAGAGATGAATTAAAAGCACTCAGGAAGTAATTGTTAGGACCAAATGGTTAGAATTTATCGTCTGAGAAGTAAAATGAGTGAAATGATATTAATACATACATACATATACCAACCACTTTTTCCCCCTTACAAGGGAGGTAGCCAAAGTCAAAGGCATAAATCCACTCCCACCCATTTCATCTCCACATAATCCACTCCCATTAATCACTCCTCCTTCACTCTTTTCGTGGCTCTTCCGGCATGACCCGTTATCCTTGCATCTCGCCCAATGCCCTGGGCCAGAAGCAATGCAGCAAGACACAGCACATCTAGCAAGTTCGCTTCACTTAATCGGCGTCCCCACCCCACTCTCTGTCCCCTCACGCAGAAAAAGGAGGGGAGAAATCCCTTCGGGCTGCGTCAAAATATCATTCACACATACTCCCTCACTTTTCCATACCCTACCCACTCGCGTCCATGCATCATAGCATCATCCATACACAACCATTCTCCACTCAACCCTATCTTCTGTCTTCTCCCTTCCTTCCTCAACAGACATTCCTCTCTTCCTCATTGCCCCTTTTACCTCATCCGTCCATCTCATCGTTCGTTGGTCATCCCATCATGTTCACTCCATCCCCCTCTGTCTTCCTCACCTCTTTTACTGATCTTTCTTCACATATTCCTTCCACGTGCCCAAACCATCCATGCGAAAATATAGATAGTTTTATATAAACAAAATTAGAAACATACAAATATCTACAGGAGAAAGGAACAGACATAATGTGTTTTGGAGAGATAAAACTTAATGAATATATTAATGTTCATGAGGGTGATGGAAATTACAACACGCGAAAAGAAGGCAGGAGAGAAAACACGGAAAGTAATTGGTTATGGTAATGAAAAGAAGTATCAAGGTTGAAAAAAGGTTCATATAAGAGAATGGAGACAATGAATATAAGAATAACAATTTGAAGGGATGAAAAGAGACATCGTAGTAGCATACATCGAACGAAGGAGAATACGAGCTCGTAGAGTTAACGAGAAACATATCCGAGCACCTGAAGAGGTTGTTTGAAAAAAAAAAAAAAAAAAAAAAAAAAAAACATATATATATATATATATATATATATATATAATATATATATATATATATATATATATATATATATATATATATATATATATATATATATCCCCAATGAATGAGTTTGATTGTGGATAGGCAACATGGAAGGAATTGTAGGTAGAGAGACGGGAAGAAACCTGAGGCAACACGTTATTTCACACACCAATGAACAATTTAATAACCCAATGGACAAAGAAACCAGCATGATATAGAAGCAAAAATGCACTTGAAAGACTAGATTTTGGTTCATCCAAGGGATTTGTGGTTCTTATTGTGGTTCTTACTATGTGGACTTACTGAATTATCTATGCCTAATAGAAAACAACGCCCGTGTCCAGAGCAATGGCCAGGACGGGTGAACAAAATTGTAAAAAGTAGATAGATGAAATATTGGAGGAGAATATAATTTTATCTTACAACCGTCTTTTATCTAGAAAAGAAAGTCTGTATATTCAAAAGAACTGGGCGCGTTCCTCGTTGCGTTCCTAGGTGTGTTTCGCTTTAGTTTGGCCGCGGTTAGCGCTCCCAAACTACTAAAAGAATATATAATATGTGGCCTACCTTTTGGATGTGGCCAACGAAAATTTCTTTGATATAGTAATTGGCCTACCGGACTTTTATTTCGGTATGAACTTGCCTCTTAAGCTTTAATAGTTTGAGATCGCTAACCGCGTCCAAACTAAAGCTGAACACACCGGGGAACGCACATAGTAACGCACGAAGGAACGCGCCCAGCTCTGGTATCCAATATGCTAACATTTATTTGAGAGTGGTTGATGTTCTGCATGAGAGAGGAATAATGTGAACTGTACATCCCTAGATTTGGAAAAGGCGTTTGGCATAGAACTGCGCAAAATACTAATACAGGGTGTCTCAGAAAAAGGAACTCATTACATGACGTCACGAGTAACTGTGATATTGGATATACGCAGGGGGTGGGGGAACTAGACTGGACTAAGGGGAAAGACTAAAATATTCTTTAATTTAATCACATTATTTAACTTAAAGCCTTAATCTTGTACTAATGTAAAAAAGAAAAAATACTGCAATTACTATCTTTCAAATTATGCATATATTTTAATGAGACACCCTGTATAGAAGCTGGAAAATATAGGAAACCTGAAAAGGGAATACACTGAAATGTGTATAAGACTTTTTGATTGACAAATGTGTGGGAACAGCCATGAGAGCTAAACACATCAAACTGAGGAGGAATGGCGAATGAAGTTCCACAGTGATTAGTTCTAGGACTTGTAATATTCTCATTGTATATAAATGATAGGATAAATGGAAGTGATATTTATACAAATTTATTTGTAGATGATGCAAAGATCATGAAAGAGGTGAGGAACAAAACATATATGAAATTTGTGGTCGGAACCAGAAATAGAAAAATAATTCAAATAAAAAATTAAAATGTCTTGAGACTAGGCCAAAATTGGAAAAACGCCTGCCAGAAGATAAACGATGGGGAATTAATGCACATAGAAATAAAAGAGGAAAACAACTTAAGGATTCTGATTAAGCATGATCTATCACCAGAAAATCATGTAAAAATAGCAGGAAAATCCAAAGATTTGCTACAAAATATAGAAGTGACATTTCAGCATAGTGAAAAAAACACAATGGAAAAAATTATTAGGATTATTCATCAAAACTGGAACATGCAGTGGTAATGTAGTCAACACAACCGAAAGAATACACACACACACACACACACACACACACACACACGCACACACACACACACACACACACACACACACACACACACACACACACACACACACACACACACACACACACACACACACACACACACACACACACACACACACACACACACACACACACACACACACACACGCACAAACATACACACACACACGCGCGTACGCGCACGCACATGTATTGTAACACACTATTGATTATATATTTTGTCATAAGAGCCGTGGAACTTTCCTTTGGGAGGGTAATAGCTGTCGATCACGTGGTTCATTACACTGGTTCATGACACGTTCCTATTCATTTCTGCATTTGTATCATTCTGCATATTAATTCCTTGTTTCTTCTTCAATCAATATTCCATTCTCGTTCCATTGGCTTAATTAGTTCTCTAGTCTCTTACTCTGGCCAGAATCTTTTTCTTCCATTCTGCATCAACACCTCTAACTCTTAACAATAACGTCTTTATGCATTCCTTTAAAATTTCTTCCGAACTCTTTTTTTCTACTTCTGTTTAGACTGTTTTCCCCAAAATTATTCTTTCTTCATTCCTTCTAACTTCGTTTATTTTTGTAAACCCATCTTCTCTTATTCCATTGACATGCCCAAACCAACTAAAACCTGTTAGGTTTTCTTCAGCGACTTGTTTTCTAACAATAGACGATTTTATTCACCTAACGAGTGAAGTTTGCAAAAGAAAAGGTCAGTTCGTGAGAGCCTGGTCATAACATAGAATGTAATGCTGGAAAAAAGCTAGACGATTTATTAGAATTTGATAGTCTGCAACTCGTAAGGCTTAAGACCATATCAGTTAACACATAAGTATCACCGCACTGAAGAGTTTTATTCTAAAAAATGCCATATGGGCTTACTAATCCTTACTGAGGTACATGACAGTTTCGGCAAGAAAGTAATCTAGTATTTTCGGAAGGTCCTACATGAATCTTCATTATCCCACTTCATTTCCTGCCCTCTTCTTCTTCATGTTCCTCCTCTTAACGTTTTCTATTCTTCCTATTCTCCTCTCCCGTTTTCTATTCTTCCCATTCTCCTCTCCCGTTTTCTATTCTTCCCATTCTCCTCTCCCGTTTTCTATTCTTCCCATTCTCCTCTCCCGTTTTCTATTCTTCCCATTCTCCTCTCCCGTTTTCTATTCTTCCCATTCTTCTCTCCCGTTACCTCCTTTCTCTCCTATCCCTCAACTCACCCCTTTATTTATCTTTATTTAACTAGTTAACTTCTTTTCTGTCTTTATCTTTTCAAGTGATTCATTAATTTGAATTATAGCTTTCCCTGGCCCAGCGTCATGAGTTCTCTAATTTATCTCAGTTAACTCGCAATGAGAGGATACCTTAAATATCTTATACTGTTTGACTGTATATGATCTTAATCAAGCTAGCATAGGCGTACTACAAACAGAAACGAGGACTTAATTTCTAACTATTTTACCTTGGTAACGCCCTTGGAAGTCAGTGAATTTACCCAACTTTAAATTCAATAAGGCATCTCGAAGATAGGTTAATCGAGATGGTCTTGATTGCTTTCGCTGCCGTGGCACTTCCTCAATTTAAACCTCAATTAACCCCTTTATGTCGAGTGGCATTTCGCTTTTACTCTATTTGCCCCTAGGTTATTCTCTTAGGCGCTGTTCACACCAGCGGTTTCGACCGCCGTGGTTGAAGCCTCGGCAGTTCAATTACAATTTAAATCAATGAAGGCGTTCACATACAACCACGCAAAATTTCCTTGACAATGCGGTCTGGATGGTTCAAACAGCTGATGTGAACAGGACCTTAATCTGGAAACGTGTCTCTCATCTAATTATACACAGAAGAAGCTCTACAAAGAACACCTCGTATATTGAGATTTAATTAAGGTGTAATATAGAATATTTTTCCATGAAAACCTACATCAAGTTATTTGAAAAGACTGTTTTTAAAACGCTTCTATGCCGTATTTTTTCTTACTATGATATCTTCTGTGACACAGTTTTTCATAAAAACAAAGTAACTCAATGGGAGAGTTATACAACGTTCTTGTTTTCAATTATAAGGTATTCAAAGGTATCGACTATTTTATGTTATTGAGCGAATGTTATAATGTTAATGGTATATGTTAATGTCAATAAGTAATGTCACTAGTAACGTTGGGAAATCGTTCCAAGACAATAATATTCACGACGAGAAGTCAGAGTCAAATGAGTCACTGAAGTCAAAATATAATATCACACGTGACATAAAGTCTATATAAATATATATTCAACCATTTAAAATGAATTAAGCATATTTGAAAACTATTTATTTTGGCCCAACCATCTGGGATTAATAATTCATAATCTCGCCAAATATTCTTAATTCTGACAGAGTAGTGCATAAAGCAGTTTACCATGATATATATTTAAATAAATTTTATGTGGAAAAATGAGTAATTTTCAGGTAGACCCTAAGCAACACAAATTTCATGAACCAGAGGAAAAAAATAAGTTTATAAAAGAACACACACACACACACACACACACACACACACACACACACACACACACACACACACACACACACACACACACACACACACACACACACACACACACACACACACACACACACACACACACACACACACACACACACACACACACACACACACACACACACACACACACTCTCGGTGGCGGTGTTGGTAGAGCGCTGAACTGGGAAGCAGAAGTGCTCCCAGTACCCAGTTCGAATCCTGCCTATGGCCGAAATTATTTCGGTATCACTGTGCCTTGGGTCGTTACTCTGACTCTCGTGGGCGGGGAGTTGGGTGTGTGTGTGTGTGCAAGGTCATAGCATTACCCGTAGATCGGACCTACGAGCTCTGAGCTCTCTTCCAGGAGGGAAATAGTTGTCGATCACGAGTCCAACACGTGATCCAAAGACCAAGTGAACACACACACACACACACACACACACACACACACACACACACACACACACACACACACACACACACACACACACACACACACACACACACACACACACACACACACACACACACACACACACACACACACACACACACACACACACACACACACACACACATACATAGTAAGAACATATATATATATATGTATATATATATATATATATATATATATATATATATTTATCTAAGTCTAAATAAAAATATTCTTCTAAAAAAACGCTGTGGAAGTCGGGGACAGGTGGTATTTCGGTGACACTTTGTCCTAAAAATATTCTTGAAAAAGCGCTTGGGTAAGTCGGGGTCAGGTGGTATTCTTCTTCTTCTTCTTCTTCTTCTTCTTCTTCTTCTTCTTCTTCTTCTTCTTCTTCTTCTTCTTCTTCTTCTTCTTCTTCTTCTTCTTCTTCTTCTTCTTCTTCTTCTTTTTTGTGTTCTTTTTCTTCGCGTTCTTCTTCTTCTTCTTCCTCGCGTTCTTCTTCTTCTTCTTCTTCTTCTTCTTCCTCGCGTTCTTCTTCTTCTTCTTCTTCTTCTTCTTCTTCTTCTTCGTGTTCTTCTTCGCGTTCTTCTTCGCATTCTTCCTCGCGTTTTTCTTCGCGTTCTTCTTCTTCGCGTTCTTCTTCGCTTTCTTCTTCCTCGCGTTCTTCTTCCTCGCGTTCTTCTTCGCGTTCTTCTTCGCGTTCTTCTTCGCATTCTACTTCGTGTTCTTCTTCGCGTTCTTCTTCGCGTTCTTCTTCGCGTTCTTCTTCCTCGCGTTCTTCTTCGCGTTCTTCTTCGCGTTCTTATTCGCTTTCTTCTTCGCGTTCTTCTTCGTGTTGGGTTCCGCCACGAGGCTGAGGCCGATGGGGAAAACGAGGGATTAGAGCGCGGAAAGCTGCGGCCGTAGGCCGCTGTTTGCGCAGCCAAACCCCCGGCAACGCCGGGGAGGGCGAAACCCGCGGCTTGTATATATATATATATATATATATATATATATATGTATACAGGCTTTTCAATATAGATATGCATGAGTATGATGTACTTGTAGTCGTGTTAAAGAATTTATAGTCTTCATCATGGAAATACATTTTTTGCTTTTGAATTTGGATAAGGAAAACCATAGGTTGATACTTGAACACAAACTTTGCATCTTGTCTGCTAATATTTGTCTTATGAACGTCGATATTGGACCGCTTTTACAAAATAATTTTTGGTAGGACTGAATGCGACACTACTCCTCACTTACTGTTCAGAGGGTACCTAGACTTGTGAATGAAGGAAGTGCTAATATTTAGGTCAGGTATGGAAAAAAAGAAAGAAAGAAAGAACGAAAGGAAAAGAAAAATAAATAAATAAATATAAAAAGAGATGGAAAAAGGGGATCTAATTCCGTATCAACAAGATGGATGCTGGTAAAAACTTAAATCGTGATCATGTTAACGAGAAAGGTATTAGAAAACCAATACAATTAATAGAATTAGAAAAAAAGCCACGTGTAACATTCTGAGCTGCATATAGCAGTATAAACGCGTTTTTCAATAGCCAGCAAAGCTATTGAAAAGAATTAGATAGAGTAGAAATATCTGATTCGGCAATAGTAGTCGATTGAGTGAAGCAATTATGCCAGTATTAGGACCAT
Organism: Oratosquilla oratoria; assembly: GCF_046742065.1. NCBI lineage: Eukaryota > Metazoa > Arthropoda > Malacostraca > Stomatopoda > Squillidae > Oratosquilla > Oratosquilla oratoria. The sequence goes on from NC_134777.1 coordinate 4,372,672, forward strand.
TTATAGAATGTGGGACATAAAATAAATCATGTATATTTCTGTGTTTCATATTGCAATTATTCAGCAACAACAATCCCAGGAGATAAAGTGGTCGTTTGATAACACTATTGTAAATTCGGGGCTCTGTTTCGGTTACGTCATCAACCCCCGCGTTACAAAAATAAATAGTAGAACAAAAAGATAGTCCAGTCAGTAAAGTGTTACTGACTGGACTGTGGTTCAGTCGAGATAGGCTACAGCCCTTTTGCAACTGAACGATGTCAAAAGAGGTGAATACAATAGTTTGGAGACAGAAGGAAAGGTCAAAGACGTCACTCAGTAAAAAAAAAAAAAAAAAAAAAAAAAAAAAAAAAAAAAAAAAAAAAAAAAAAAAAAAAAAACAGATACAATGACCCCTTGACGAGGTAAATTATTGCAACAAAACTTATTTTCCAATGATTATGTGTCTTCAATAAATGATACAAAAGACAAGAGACAACTCCAAACTCAATTATAATGACGGAATTGATAGATGTGTAATTAAAGTGACGAAATGGGCGTTATCAACCAGTCGTAAATAGTCACTTGTATGGCAATAAAAATATGTGGTGAAATCTTCTGCCATGGGCGACAGCTCTCACGGTGATAAGGACATGATAAATTGGAATATAAAGATTAACGATGTGTTTAAACCGCGAATTTGCATGCAGATAAGCAACCGGCAGGACGAGACAATTTATAATCATCCACAAGAAAGGGTCATTAAGCGTTGAAAACCGCGGGGAAAAAACGAGCAAAATTGGGCAAAAGCCCACAATGGAAATTCCTCCTGATTTTTCTAACTTCTTCAAACCTTAATTTACATAAGGTATGTTCCGCCACTGTGGGGTATGAGGTCTCGATCCCCAGTGCAACCCTTGATGGCTAAACGTGACTGATATTTGCCATAAGTGTTCGTAATAAATAAATGAATAAATAAGTAAATAAATAGATAAGTAAATGAATAAATAAATGAATAAATAAATGAATAAATAAATAAATAAATAAATAAATAAATAAATAAATAAATAAATAAATAAATAAATAAATAAATAAATAAATAAATAAATAAATAAATAAATAAATAGATAAATAAATAAATAAATAGATGAATAAATGAATAGATGAATAAATAAATAAACAAATAAGTAAATAGATATATAAGTAAATAAATCATAAATAAGTAGATAGATAAATAAATAAATAAATAAATAGATAAAATAAATAAATTAATAATAGAATAAATATATAAATGAATACATAAATGAATAAATAGATAGATAAATAAATAGATAAATGAATAGATAAATAAATAAATAAATGAATTAATTAATAAAGATAAAACAAATAAATAGAATAAAATAAAAAGGAAAACATCACTCATTTTTCTTTTTTCGCATTAGAATCTCCGGGGGGAGCACTTTCCATAAAATAAAACTAAACAGACTCAGGCACTCTCTCTCTCTCTCTCTCTCTCTCTCTCTCTCTCTCTCTCTCTCTCTCTCTCTCTCTCTCTCTCTCTCTCTCTCTTCCCTCTTTCTCTCTCTCTCTTCCTCTCTCTCTCTCTCTCTCTCTCTCTCTCTCTCTCTCTCTCTCTCTCTCTCTCTCTCTCTCTCTCTTCCTCTCTCTCTCTCTCTCTCTCTCTCTCTCCTCTCATGTATGCCCGAGCGCGCGCGTATGTGGTGTATGAACGTGTATATTTTTGGAATTGTGTTTCTGTGGAATAACCATGGTTCTCGAATGCCTGCTTGAATTGTGAGCTGCAGCTATTTCCCTCTGGATGAAAAATGAAACGCATATGTCCCAAACTCTGGATAATGCTGTAACTTTGCAAACACACACACACACACACACACACACACACACACACACACACACACACACACACACACACACACACACACACACACACACACACACACACACACACACACACACACACACACACACACACACACACACACACACACACACACACACACACACACACACACACACACACGCACACGCACACGGACACGCACAAGCACACGAACACACACACACACACACACACACACACACACACACACACACACACACACACACACACACACACACACATACACACACACGCACACACACACACACACACACACACACACACACACACGCACACACACACACACACACACAAGCACACATACACGCACACACACACACACAACACACAACACACACACATACACCACACACACACACACACACACACACACACACACACACATACACGCACACACACACACACACACACACACACACACACACACACACACACACACACACACACACACACACACACACACACACACACACACACACACACACACACACACACACACACACATACACACACACGCACACACACACACACACACACACACACACACACACACACACACACACACACACACACACACACACACACACACACACTAACACTCACACACACACACACACACACACACACACACACACACACACACACACACCACACACACACACACACACATACACACACACACACACACACACACACACACACACACACACACACGCACTCACACACACACACACACACACACACACACACACACACACACACACACACACACACACACACACACACACACACACACTAACACACTAACACTAACACACACTAACACACACACACACTAACACACACACACACTAACACGTTTATATGTGGGTGTGACAATTGTCGGCACATTCATAGAAAGAGGTTTTACATCGAAAAAGACTATGGTGTCTTATCGAATTAAGTATTTGTTGAATTCCGAAACTATGCTCGGATGTTGTTATCAAGAGTGTTTATACGACAACTGCACACAGCGTGATGTATGCCATATTTACAATATCCTTACATGCGATTACGTGTCCCAAAGAAACTTTCTCACTGGAAAATCATTACGGTGATCGACATTAACAAAGCTGCACTTAACAGCCATGAACTGAACAACCTTTCAGATGAATACAGAATGAAGAACTGTAACGGTAATTCATGTAAATTGATTACCACACTGACAGAACTGGATAGCAATGGTAATGACAGAAATTGTTTGAAAATGCTGGCAACATGTGGGTGGAAGCTTGATAGATAACACAATTGATAATTACTTCGAATTCAGAGTAAAAAATGGCCAAGGGTTCTCTTGAAACACCTTTACAGTGTCATAAATATACAGCATAAAATAAAGAAGGTGTTATTCAGAAAAATACTTTATACTCGTATGTAATAAAATAATGGCAGGAATATTAATAGAAGTAGGTACAAAAAATACCGATTCTTGGTAACATGATTCCAGACGATTTGACAGTTACAGTGAACATCCGTTCTTCATAGATTGGGTCTTGTGATTTGTAGCTATTATGAGACGTGACCAAAAAGTAATGACAACGAACCGCATAATTTGACAGTACAGAGCTAAATCTAAACAATGGAATACATTCCTTCAAAGTACTCTCTATCTGCCTCTATGCTGTGTTCCATCCTCCTGCTCCACTTCATGAAGCAGTCACAGTGTTCGAAAGCCGGTATACCTCGTAACTCTGAATTGATTGCTTGTGCCAGGTCTTGGATACGATGAAACTGCTTCCCTGTACTCGCACCCTTGGTCTTTGGAAACAACCAAAAGTCACAGGTTGATTGATTGACTGATTAAAGGTTATCTGGCGTCGTAACAAAAGTCACAGGGAGCAAGGTCAGGTGAGTAGGGTGGGTGGGGAAGAAGAGTGATTCCTTACTGTTCCAAGAACTGCACAGTCAGGCGCGATTTGTTGGGTGCAGCATTGTCGTGGTGCAACAAAAGGTGCAATCGTCGGCGGATTGGGCCCAGTGTTCCAGGATTTGAAGAAGAACCTGGTCAGTATAGTACTTGGCTGTGATAATAGACTGTTGAGGCATCATATCCAAGCACTTTGGTCCTTGAGAATTTAAGATGGTGAGAAGGTGCTTTAAGCTGCGAAATCCTTCCTTCAGAATCTGAGGTCGAGGCTTTTCATTACTCAACCACACCATATTGGACTCCTTGTCTCTACTGATGAAGATATAAATCAAACACTTTTCTTCGGAAGCAGCATCTAAGAACATTTTGGCCCGAGTTCAGCCAGCAAGAGACAACCAATCCACACCCGTTTGCTCTTCTGCTCTGTCGTTAACAAATGAGGTACCTATCGTGCACACTTCTTTATCAGCTTTTAGTGTTCATGTACATTGTCATGTGCACTACCATAACTGATACCAAGCTCCAAAAATGAAAATCAGAGTAAAAGTTGAATCATCGTCAATGATGGCCCGGGCATGGACCGTTGTTGCTTCGATCACGGATGTTTGGGGCCGCTCAGACCGATGATCATCTTCCAGCCGAATTTTTCCGTCTTCAAAAGTTCTAATTTAGAAAAAAAAAAAAAGTTTCCAGTGATAAAGTCGACTCGGGAAAAAATTGCAATAATTCCCCTGTGATCTCCGTTGCTTTTTTTCAAGTTCCCACCCAGTGAAAGTGAAGAGCCTGCAGCCTCCTTTAGAGAAATCCATGGTTTCAGTTAGAGGGAGAAACCAACACTGGTACAACCACACAGCGCAACGAAAAATTGTAGCCCTGACAAGCGGTGACAAGTGCAAACGCGTCACGACAGGCAACACTCGATGCCATTCTCTCTCCTTCCTAGTGATCACACTATTACTGTTATTTCAGTATGTGATGCATTAGATTTATTTTTACATACATACATATACCAAGGCTTCTTCCCCCTTACTAGGGAGGTAGCCAAAAAGGAAAAGGCATGAAATCATTCCCACCCATTCCATCCCCGAAAACACTCCACACCCCTCCACCCTCCCTCCCATCTTAGCACCTCCTAGATGACGGGTCATCCCTGCACCCTGTCCTAATTGTTCTTATGTTATCATTTGTTGTTCACAAGAGCCTAAGATGAAAGGGATTGGAGGATGGGTGGGAGTGTGCGCATTTCCTGGGTTTTAATCCCCTTATAAAGGGTAAGAAACCTATTGTTATATAGATAGATAGATTGGTATCTTTATTCATTGATAAAACGCTGATACTCTTATGTTCATTTGCAATTTATAAGTCTCTCGTTATTCGCTTAATGGGGTTTTCCGGTTACAGAACACTTCTAATTAATATTGCTAAAACATTTTCCCTCTTTTGCCTTTTTGATAAATTCATCTTTCTTTTTATGGTTTGTCAACGGTCTGTGTTTGTTTTTGGCCCATTTCCAGGCCCTCACATTCCTTTGTATTGAGTTGCGTCTTCCATTTCCTGCTCCGATTATAAACCTAATCTAGGTCTTCTTATATAAAAAGGAGATTGTGCCTACGGCACTGTATGGAGTGAAGACTTGAAACTGAAGAGAAGCATAAAAGGAGAAGGTTAAATGATTTTGAAATGAAGTTTCTGAGAAGTGTGGTTGTGGTTACAAGGTTAGATAGAGTGACAACTATGGAGGTGTTGAGGAGAGCAGGGAAGAAAGGGAGCTGGTAGATAGGGCTGATGATATATTATTGGGATGGCTTAGGCGCATGAAGAGAATAAGTGATGAAAGATTGGTAAAAAGAGTATGTAAAGCAGAGGTGGATGGTGTTCACTCGAGGAAACGACCAAGGATGAGATGGATGGATGGGGTGAAAGGAGGTTTGAGCAAGAGGGGAATATCTGTTTATCAGGGAAAGGGGAAGGCAACGGATAGACTTGAGCAGAGGGTGGTTATGTATATATGATATGTTGACGCAATCTGAAGGGATTTCTTCTCTTTTCTATTTTTCGCATGAGCAGGCGAGGAACGGGTGATTTCTGTGTAAGTGAAGCAACCGTGCTGTAGATGTGCTGTGCCTTCCTTCATTGCTTACCGGGCAGTGGGAAGGAGACAGGAATGAACTTTCACCCACAAGGAACTAAGATGAAAGGGAAACATAGGATCGGACAGGAAGCTTACCTAGGCTTGCTACCTTCTTTATAAAGGGAAAATGACCTTTGGTATATGAGATATAGACAAGTCTCCCTGTGGCACTTTACATATTTTCTTCCCTCTCACCCTTTTCATGATCTTAGGATAATCTGGAACTATGTTTGCGAGGCTACCTATTCAATCCATCATATCAATGTTATAGGATAACAACATATCTGGTGACAAATCCAATGTAGCCATACGCGTCACCTCTATCCAATCCGACATGACAAATTTCATTACTGTTTGCATACATCTGTTACGGTGTCCGGACATAAGTTCACAAGACAAAAACTCATAAAACATGAGTTCATAAGACTAAAACCCGCAAAACATAATGCCACATCGTTAATGAAAAATACACTCTTCTTATATTTCCATCGTTGAATTGTAATATAAGCACACCACATTACAAATAAACACATATTACATGTAGACAATATCACAGAAGATTTTTATCGCATATGATATATCACGTATCATACATTTATTACATACATGTAGGTTAGAAATATCACATGAGATTCCCTCCAATCGAAAGCAGTGCCCCATAGCACTAAAGACATCCTCTGGAAATCTACATCCATCTACGAAGTCTTGGCACAAGTTACTGAGGGGCCTCGTAAGTTCCACTTGACCGATTGATTGAGTGATTCTCAGATTAGCGTCCTTATATAGTAACAGTATTATAACACACCACTAGTAAGATCTACTCAATGTACCTAACTCAGTAATGTACGAATCGTTTGAATATAGGAATTAAGTCTTGGCACAAGTTACTGAGGGGCCTCGTAAGTTCCACTTGACCGATTGATTGAGTGATTCTCAGATTAGCGTCCTTATATAGTAACAGTATTATAACACACCACTAGTAAGATCTACTCAATGTACCTAACTCAGTAATGTATGAATCGTTTAAATATAGGAATTGTTCTATTGACTAGAACTATAGGTGTGAAATGAGGTGTTGTAAGTGAGAAGGGGAGAACTACTCCAATTATTCACTAATCAGTAACTTTGGAAGTGCTTAAACCTAGAAACATGTAAACAACTCTGGAAGATTGAGTGTCTAGAGGTATTAATTAAATGAGTTGCGATAGGTGATAAAACCTATGATACCAATAATTAAAAAATATATTGTATCATGTTTGTGTGTTATGTATAATGGTGTGTAAAATATTTAAAGGTGAGCTTCTGTCTTTTTTTATTAAGAGTGTGAGTTCAGAGATTTCCAGTCCAATGTTAACTCCCTTTCTTTTAGAACTTATGCAATCAATTGTCGTAGTGTATCCTTGAACTATTTTCTACACTCTCTCTTCATCTAGTTTGAGAACTCATCAGAACCTGAGGCTTTTCTTAATTCTACTGTAGGTTCTCGACATATTTAATCACCTCCGTTGATTTTGCTTTTATGTTATTTAAAACATCTTTATTTTTATATTGTTCTCTCAAAATCTCCTCAGTGAATAATGATTTTATCTTTTAATTATTTCATTTTCCTTCCCTGCATGTTCTTTTCCTCATCTTGTTTTATATAACTTTGTGAGAATTTCCATTTTTTCTTCATTTTTATTTCTCATTGCATTCCCTCCAAACTATTTTTTTTGTGATTTCTTGGTTCCATGAAACTTGTTTTTGCATAGTGTGTGTGTGTGTGTGTGTGTGTGTGTGTGTGTGTGTGTGTGTGTGTGTGCGTGTATGTGTGTGTGTGTGTGTGTGTGTGTGTGTGTGTGTGTGTGTGTGTGTGTGCGTGTGTGTGTGTGTGTGTGTGTGTGTGTGTGTGTGTGTGTGTGTGTGTGTGTGTGTGTGTGTGTGTGTGTGTGTGTGTGTGTGTGTGTGTGTTTGTGTGTGTATGTGTGTGTGTGTGTGTGTGTGTGTATGTGTTATGCACTGAAGCAAATTGATGTGTATAAAGAGTACGTCAAACAAAAACATTGAATAACATGAATTGCAAAATTTGGCTATAAACATATCATCACGTAAAACCTGTCACTCCAATTGATGTAATGAACTTATTGTACATAATACGAAGAGTACATAAGTGTTTGCATATGTACACATTGCAATCACAACTCCACTAAAATGTAATTCAAGTTCAATGGCAATTAGAGTCTGCATTTATGGATACGAGCTCACCAAATGAAACAGTCAGTAATGACTATTATCAAATATTCTCTGTTCTGACATGCTGTATTGCTGTAATTCCTAAACTATTGTCCGTGATCAGCAAAATACCTCCTCCTGATGGTCTGGCAATTCTCTTCTATATTGATTACATTCATATCACTGACCACCAACTCTTTGTATGCTTAGACAAGGAGCCGATGTTAACAATGTAAATATTTGCATCAGTTAATAGCTTCTAGTAAATTTCTAAATGGCATGAGTTTTAATTGTTAGTCGTTTGTGGAAGCAGTACAAAGTGTTTATGGCCTTGAAATAAGTTTTACCAATTGGACCGATTCATGAAATTGTTGGGATGCTCTCATAATTGGTTAGAAAATAATTGTATTCAACTAATTGTACAATACAAGAAAGGAGTAATTCTCTTTAGGTTCTGTCACCTACTCCCTAGATATCACACACAGGCTCATGTTTGCGTATGGTAACAATTTGATCTATACACTGAGCTTCTAATTATTATATTTATATTTTAATGAATGCATACCTCCAGCTGGGAATGCACCGCCTCTTAAAATATTCTAAGTATTTATTCATCTATATGGAAACTGTATTTTTTCTCGTTCTTTAGATATGTAGTTTTTCTAATTTTACTTTCAAAATCTCTTAAATCTCTCCTATACCTGATCACAAGATCTCGTCTTTGAATGTGGTCTGTTTCCTTCAGCGACGTGAACGCTCTGATCATTTCACCAAAAATAATAAATCGTAAGTGTCTGAGATCCTTCTTGAAAGGAAGATTGGTGAAAAGTTGTCTAATGTCAGTGACTATTGATCTTATGTGCTACCAACATAATTCAATTTAGTGTATAAATTTGTATTTATGTCGAAGTAAATAATATTGGCATTACTGTAATCTCTTTATTGATATCATTAAGGTTGTCGTCGTTAATAGGAGATGTTGTAGCAGTATTATTTTTCTTATTGTTAATATTTCTACAATAATTATGTTATCTCAATGTGATTATTTTAAATGGACTGGACTAATACCTGTCTGAGATGAGGCTGGAAACTTATATCCGAAATTTTTTGAAATACTTCATCTGTCTTTTGAAATCTTAAGTGAATGTGATTAACATAATCAAATGATTCGATCAATGAAAGGAAATTCCTATTTGGTGTCATTAGTTCTAGCGCCACAATCAATTCTAGGGTTTGAAAGCTTACAATAGGGTTTGAAAAACTCTTGAGCATTGCCCAAAAATCTCTCTGTGTAGAATAATAATACTCTTCCATTACTGGAAGGTCGCTAGCTAAACGGGCTAGAGTGTCGTTACTTGCGGTGAAGATCGAGAGGGATTGTGGTTTGAACCCTGCCACCGGCGAAGTTTAACCAAGGGCATGGTTCAATAGATTCTACTCTACAAAGTCCTCTGTGAGGGGCACCGTTCTAGCCTTCCGATAGGGGGGAAGTCTGTGACGTTAAACTATATCATCACCATTATTACTGAAAAACAAGCACAAATAGGTTAATCGTTCTAATGCCAACCAAGTGCTGATGTACAAACAAATAATAGGATGAATTATTCGATTTTTGATGGTTAAATATATCAAATTGTTTGTTCATTGATTTGTTGGTAAGGTAGTTCCATAAAGCTCCAATACCCTAAGAATAAAAAAAAAAAAAAAAAAAAAAAAAAAAAAAAAAAAAAAAAAAAAAAAAAAAAAAAAAAAAAAAAAAAAAAAAAAAAAAAAAAAAAAATCACCTTATTCCCCATCCACTGAAATATATAAACACAGTACGTACGACGTTGAACTTGAACATGAAATTCCCACGAAGAAAAATAGTGTTATACCTCCCTGTGCCTTTTATGACATGAAATGATATATCTAGTAGCTGTGAATGCGGCTGCTTGCATATTTTTCGCTTTGCTGAGCGCAGTTTTTTAATTATCTCTATTAGTCTTAAATCGACATGTAACGTGATCAACATGCTATCAAATGATGTGCGATTCGTTATGATTTGAGTAGCTTCGAAAACACGTTTCACACAGCGAATACGAAAGTGCATTGAAAGCATGACATTGTCAAAAAAAAAAAAAAAAAATGCACTAGATCGTTGCGACCGTAAATAGATTCACGAAGTCAGCGCTAATTGATAGAACATTTCATTGCGTATTGATGCGTGTAAAGCTTAACATTATGCAACTTATAGTCTACCTTGGGAATTGATCGAGATGGGGGTAAAGTGGTAGAAAGTTATATGAGGCAGTGATAGCGCCTACCGCATGGTATGGGGTGAAGACATAACATATGAAGGAGGCAGATAGAAAGTGGTAAAGCCTTAACGTGTTTGAGCTGAAGAGTTGAACCCGCGTGGTATTTGTGACGATGAAAGTTGATAGAGTGAGAAATATGGAGATGTGGACAATGAGTCATCAGATTTGGTAGATCCAGGATTTTTTTTTCATTTATTTGTTTATTTGTTAATTTTTGCATAAAATCCATGCAATTGATAATTTTTGAACTAATGGTCGAGGGTATTTAACTTAATATTGGAAAACATGGGCCTAAAGGGCTCAGTTGTATGATCCAAGTACAAAAAGCCGAGCTCAAAGGTCGAAAAACCACCCAGATTGTTCAGATGATCATTGGCCCCGTGGTGGGCCGGGCATCTAGTTATTAGAAATGTTCATCTTCGTCTTTGTCTTCGTCATAATCTTCGACTATGTCTTCGTTTTCTTCTTCGTCTTCGTCTTCGTCTTCGTCTTCGTCTTCGTTTTCGTCTTCGTTTTCATCTTCGCCTTAGTCTTCATCTTCGTCTTTGCCTTCATCTTCATTTTCGTCTTCATGTCTGTCTTCGTCTTCATTTTCGTCTTCGTCTTCGTCTTCGTCTTCATCTTCGTCTTCGTCTTCGTCTTCGTCTTCGTCTTCGTCTTCGTCTTCGTCTTCGTCTTCGTCTTCGTCTTCGTCTTCGTCTTCGTCTTCGTCTTCGTCTTCGTCTTCGTCTTCGTCTTCGTCTTCGTCTTCGTCTTCGTCTTCGTCTTCGTTTTCGTCTTCGTCTTCGTCTTCGTCTTCATTCCCGTCTGCCTTTTTCTTCGATTTTGACATAATTGTCTTTCTCTTTGCCAACTCTTTCAATTTGTCTCTGTGTCTTTATGTTTTTCTACCGTTTTCTATGTCTTCGCCTTCGTCCTTGTCCTCGGCTTCGTCTTTGTTTTTGTACTCTTATTTATATTGTCATTGATATATTCATTATATTCTTTTTCATATGAGAAAGTGAAACTGCCTTCCTAATTTTCTCCTGATTAGCACTACAGCATATATGGCTCTTCCACCGTTATAATTTTTTCTTCTGCAAATACTCTCCCCTCGCTCATTTTCCACTTTGTTCAATGGTGTTTCTTCTTTCTCCTTCCACATTTGCACAATTCATTTATGTCTCGCCTGTCATCGTTTAATTTTTTTACGTGCCCCAACCACCTTATCAACATTCTGTTCATCTTCTTCAGTGCAAACAATATGTGAATGTATATATATACAATATCAATATATATATATATATATATATATATATATATATATATATGTATATATGTATATGTGTGTATATGTATATATATACTCATACATATATATATATACTCATATATACATACATACATATATATATATATATATATATATATATATACTCATATATACATATAATTTCAAATTATATTAGAATAAATTAAATAGAATTAAATATATTAAGATAAATAAAATAAAATAAAATAAAATCAAAATAGATGTTATAAAATGATATGAAATGAAAGTGAAGTAGAAATAAATTGAATTAATTTTTATCTAATTCAATTGGATATAATATAATAAAAATAATTCATTAGTTATATATTACACTACATGCCAAATAGAATGAAATAAATTAAAAATAAATCAAATTAGATAAAATTAAATTAAGTTATAATAAGTTAAATTAAATTACATTGAATTAGAATAGCTCAAACTAAATTACATTGTATTAAATCTAATAAGGTTAATCAAATTATGTTCAATTAAGTTAAATAAATCTAAATTAAACTAAATGAGACTAAAATAGATTGAAATTAATTATATAAAATAAATAAATTGGAACTGAATCAAACAAAATTAGTTTAAAGTAAGCTAAATAAAATTCAATTAAGCCAAATTGAATTAGAATAAATTAAATCTAAAAATTTTAGATTGAGTAATCAAGATGTGTTTAAACTAACTAGGTATAGATTCAATAAGCTGAACATAACTGACATAGAAATAAATAAATATCTAATATAAATTCATGTTTCAATTTAGAATAATTTACTGCATTGAAGAAGGTAATCATACCGGCTGATGCTTTTCATAGCACACACTAACATAAAAATAAATAAATAAGATAAATTCATATTTCAATTTAGAGCAATTTACTGCATTGAAGAAGGTAATCATTCTGGCTGATGCTTTTCATAGCACACACTAACATAAAAATAAATAAATAAGATAAATTCATATTTCAATTTAGAGCAATTTACTGCACTGAAGAAGGTAATCATTCTGGCTGATGCTTTTCATAGCACACATCTTCTGAAGTTGTAAATGCTCATCTGGAGAAATTGGCGATGAGCTCTGTTTACGAATTTCCCAGGCGCGCTAGCGAGCAAAAGATATGAATCACGAACAAAATATTAATCCAGCAGAAGCTACACCAATTAGCCCCTTCACCACGGGAACGCACCGATGTAAGCCCCAAGCGATTTTATTTCTCTGACGGAAGGGACCTACACACAAAGCTGGATAATTCATCGATCAAGGGCCCACCTAGGGATGTGATTCTTCCCCGTGAGTTGAATAAAAGTATCGAGTATTTTCATCGACTTAGTCCTGAAAGTGTGTTGCCGCCTTGAGGGGTTTAAAGGAAACTCGGCTGCAACAAACCTCATAAAAAAGTCGTACATGGAAAGATTACATCTTCCATAAGAGAGGAGAGCTGAATGTGAGAGAGAGAGAGGAAGAAGAAAAGGAAGAGAGAGAATAAAGAGATGGGTAAGAGAAAGGACAAAGAGGAGGACGGAGAGAGGAAGAAGAAGAAAAAGAAGAGAGAGAAAATAAAGAGATGGGTAAGAGAAAGGACAAAGTCGTCCATGGAAAGATTACATCTTCCATAAGAGAGGAGAGCTGAATGTGAGAGAGAGAGAGGAAGAAGAAGAAAAGGAAGAGAGAGAATAAAGAGATGGGTAAGAGAAAGGACAAAGAGGAGGACGGAGAGAGGAGGAAGAAGAAAAAGAAGAGAGAGAAAATAAAGAGATGGGTAAGAGAAAGGACAAAGTCGTCCATGGAAAGATTACATCTTCCATAAGAGAGGAGAGCTGAATGTGAGAGAGAGAGAGGAAGAAGAAGAAAAGGAAGAGAGAGAGAATAAAGAGATGGGAAAGAGAAAGGACAAAGAGGAGGACGGAGAGAGAAAGAAGAAGAAAAAGAAGAGAGAGAAAATAAAGAGATGGGTAAGAGAAAGGACAAAGAGGAGGACGGAGAGAGGAAGGAGAAGAAAAAGGAGAGAGAAAATAAAGACATGAGAAAGAGAAAGGACAGAGAGAAGGACGAAGAGAGGAACAGGAAAAAGACAATGAGTAGAAAAAAGAAGAAGAAGAGAATAGAGAGAGGAAAAAGAAAATATAATTGTAAAAAGGAAAAGAGTAGAAGAAAAGATAAGGGAAAAAGAGTACATACATACAGAAAAAAGAGTAAGTAAATTGAAGAGTAAGAGGAGGCAAATTAGAAGAGAGGGAGAATAAAAAGAGAGAGACGAAAACTAGATGAAACGAAGAAGCTGAGAAGAAGAGAAAATGACAGAATAAGAATTAGCTGAGGATGAATACAGAAGAACAGAAAAAACAACAACAGAAAAGACAAAGAGAAGAAAAGAAGAAAGAGAATAATATAAGAAAAATGGAAGAGGAGAAAAGGAGAAAAGAAGCGAAAGAAAGAGGAGGAGAAAAGAAGAGATAGAAGAGAAAAGAAGAAAGAAGGGAAGAGAAGAAGACAAGAAGAGAAGATGAGAAGAGAGAGGAGAAGAGAGAACCACTGAGAGGAAGAAGAAAAGAGAGAATAAACAAAATAAAGAGAAAAATCAATATGTATAGGCTAAGGAAAAGGACGGGGAAGAGAAAGAGGAAGAGGAAAGAGGGAAAAAGAGGAAAAGGGGAAAAAGAGGAAGAAGGACATCAAGCAGAAAGTGAAAGAGAGGGGGAAAGGGAAAGGTAAAAAAAGGAAAGGAAAAGATAA
>NC_134777.1:4397140-4402140 GCF_046742065.1 Oratosquilla oratoria
TGTATGTATGTATGTATGTATGTATGTATGCATGTATGTATGTATGTATGTATGTATGTATGTATGTATGTATGTATGTATGCATGCATGTATGTATGTATGTATGTATGTATGTATGTATGTTTGTAATGTATGTATGTATGTATGTATGTATGTATGTATGTATGTATGTATGTATGTATGTATGTATGTATGTATGTATGTATGTATGTATGTATGTATGTATGTATGTATGTATGTATGTATGTTCTATATACAGATGTTGGGTTTAAGTTATTTTTTTTTGTGGTTGCTTCTTGACTCCTCTGTAGGAGCTTAAGAGCCCTTTGGTGGGAAGGGTCATGGCTTCATTAAAGATACTAGTATTATGGCCTCATTAATTTCCTAGTTTACTGTGAAGCGTTCGTCGCTTCCCTTTTTCTAGGAAGCATGTGTGGCAATCCCCTTAACGATACATGATCGTTTAGGTTACCAAATTGGAATTTTCTAGGTATTATATCTTTATTCTTTAGTCTGCTCCATCTCTTTGGGGGGAGCAATATGTTGTAAATTCCTATTACAAGAATCAAAAAGAGAATTTGCTTGGTACAGCTAAAATAAGAATCCCTGGTATATCAAAATAGTTGTAAGCATGCGTAGTGAATGTTTTTTGTCTGCGCATGCGCGAGGCAGGTAACAAAGACCTCGCTAGTCGACTGACCCATAGACGTTCAGACACACACTGACCGAGATATTCAGACACTCCTTCACTGCACTCACTGTCCTCACCTAGTGCTTGGTACAATTAAGTCCGTTTTATTACTTAGTATGTTGACCTGTGTCTGTTCTTAGTTTTCGGCTGAAATGTTATTTAGTGCGTATGTTTGTGTTATTTAGATAATTAGCTTTATTGTTCCTCTTTTTGCCAACATTTTGCCTCCGACGTGTTTGGCTGTTACGTTTTCTAAGACCTCGTGCGGTGTGGCCTTAAAGTATGATAACTGGATCTAAACAGTTTTCTAGTTTGCGAATCTATCGGAACGTAACAGAGTTCAGTGTTGCATAAATTATCGATATTTTCCACAATTATTATTTGTTTGTCGGAAAGTCCTATAATTGTTTCACCGCATGATATCATATATTGTAAAAGCCTGACCCACGTATTGTAATTTTCATGGAACTTCTTCAGGGAACGAAATAATAACCATGAAATGCAGGGATAATTTAACATTTCAAAATGAAATGAATACTGGTAAGAGGATTCCTATAGCCACAATGGCAATAGCTTTACAAAGTTGCTCAGCGGATTCTTTGGCTCATTACGGGTGGTGTTATCAGTGATGAACGTTTTCTATCTGGGAAAAGTTTGGAGGTTATTAACTTGAATATTTACATTGGGGTACAAATCCTTAATTAGAATTGCTTGTAAGTTTTGGAATATTCTATCATGCTTGTTTACCGGCAATGTTATGGGGTTGTCTGTTCTCTTATTACTCCAAAGCAGAGATTTAATGAAAGACATCCTTAAAAAAAAAAAAAGTAAAATAAAAAAAATATATATATATACATGTATATATATATATATATATATATATATATAACAATATCTGAGAATTGTCCTCTGTATTTGTGTTGTTCACGACCAAATACGAGGAATTCTACTTTTGGTAAAATAATGTGAACCTCAGTCCAGCATTATTATTTGTCAATCATATATTTCCTTGGAAAATTTGTTTCATTATTCTATACATTTTTCATATGTTATGCAGAAGTATACCTTATATTAGATAGAAACTGTTATATCAGTGCTATGGGTGGAAGGGTTGCTTTTGAACCACTTTTCAATGAGGAGGTTATTTACTCCATTTACCTTTTCAATATCACTGGCCCAACCCTTATCTATTCTTTCCCCAGTTCCCTTCCCTTTGCAAGAGGTTGCTATCTAAAAAATTATCCTACTTCCACTTTGTACTACTGAAGAGTACTGCAGTTAGCAATCGAAATATATACTTTCGCTTACTCAACTCTTTCTTTCGTCCGACTGTGGTGTTAGTTGTGATTTACAGATGTGTTACTAAATTCCTCACCAGTGATATATATATATATATATATGTATATATATATATATATATATATATATGTATATATATATACATATATATATATTATATATATATACACAAACACATATATATATACAGTATATATATATATATATATATATATATATATATATATACTATCTATTTATCTATCTATATATATATATATATATATATATACAGTATATATATATATGTATATATATATATATATATATATATATATATATATATATATATATATATATATAATATGTCTTGCGACACTGCTTCTGACCCAGAGCAGTGGACAAGGTGCAGGGATGACCCGTCATCCAGGAGGTGCTAAGATAAGAGCGAGGGTGGAGGGGTGTGGAGTGTATTCAGGGATGGAATGGGTGGGAATGATTTTATGCCTTTTCCCTTTTTGGCTACCTCCCTTGTAAGGGGGAAAAAGCTTTGGTATATGTATGTATGATGTATATATATATATATATATGTATATATATATATGTATGTATGTATGTATGTATGTATGCAATATGTATATATATATATATATATATATATATATATATATATATACATATATATATATATATATATATATATATATATATATATATACAGATATATATATATATATATATAAATATAGTCTGCTCAATGCTGAGGTTAAAAGGTCTATATAGGACGCCAATAATAAGTTTCTTATTCTTGCCTATAATCTCCACCGAAATAGATTTCGTACTATCCCCTTCCTTAATCGAATTATTGTTAATGCATTTTATTGTATTTTTAACGACAAGTGCCACTCCTCCTCCACTCCTGCCAACCCTGTCCTTGTGAAAAAACTTACATCCTTCTATCTCGATTTCAGGAAGGAAATATCTATCAGAATTCAGTAATAGCTATAATATGAAATCTCCCTGCGCATGCTTTACCTCGCAGTAAATATATTTTACTTATTACGCTTCTGTTGCATCGATCCATATGTAAAGAAATATGTAGGAACTGCTTAGATAATGTTAAACAAATATAAAATATATTCAGCAGCTAATAATTAGAATTGTAATGCAGTACATGTTTTTCTGTCCGTGTTTTGCTAAATGAGCAGAAAAACTATTCAAGAAAAATATTATGAAAATGTAAAGGTTGCTTCTGAGCAGTGCAAGTCTTCTGTAAAATGAAATGAGGATTACTTTACCGTAGATTTAATTTATGTAATCGGTTAGGATATTCATAAACACAAATTGAAGTTCTCATTTAAAACCATAATGTGGTTCAGTAGTCTGCTTACCGTACACAGTAACAGTCATCTAACTGTGGATTTCACCCATAATTAGAGCTTACAAATTGATATCACATTTCTCTACAAAATATTTCCTTTCGAGTTTCTAGCTCAATTTCTGGGGAGCAGAGGTTAAAAATCATATAATGATATTTATTTTTTAAATAGTCCACTAATGTTTAATACAAGGAAAAAATACAGTATTTTTGACATAAGAACAATAATGAAAAATGTCAATTACGTTAAAATAACGCCGAAAATAAATATTGTTCGACATTTTTCCACAAAGTTAGACATGCTGTAAAAAAGGTGTGTCGTGCCATAGTCACAATGTGGTGAAAATAGCCACTAATATTATTCTATTTATCTATTATATTTTCATATAAAATTTACAGTGAATTATACCCCAAAATCCAACTTAATCCCCTGATCCTAATTTATTAATCTAATTCAGACAAGAGTTAGTAAGTTCTAATGTCAAAGGTTTAAATTTCCAAGAGTCATATACCGTTCTATTATTATCATAATTTCTTTATTCTAAAATGATAAGCTACTATTATTAGTTTCCATCTTCAAATTTTACCACCCTGCACTTGGGTTTATATTTCTATATTCACCCAAGTGTGAAATATATTGTGTAGAGTATGGCTGCAAAAGTTTAATGTATTACCAAAACCACGGACTAGATTTTATAAATGGCGATTTATTTCTATTCAGAGAAGAATGGTAATAATTTTCAAATTCTATCATCCTTCCTTTCTGCCCACTCCTTCAGTCTCCTTTATGATCTCTAGGATACCATCTTTTTGGCATCATACTGTCGTGAAGGTAAGAATCGTTGATTATTAAGAAAATAGTACCTATTGTGCAATATTTTGTCTCATCCCATCAGACCAGTTGTGCATTTTTTTTTGTGGGGGGGGGGGAGAGAGGGAATCTTGCTATACTGTGACGTCATTGGGTATTGAGGTACTTGCCCCATTATTACTGTAGAATGACTATGATAGTAAGGTATATCCTAGACCAGAGGTGGGGAACCTGCGGCCTTCCGGGCCATCAAGTGCGGCCTTCTGTGGCCTTTGATATACATATTATTTTTTTTAAAAGACCTTAAATATTTTTTAAGTCTGAAATCATTATACACCTGAAATTTATAATATACACCACACACATAGACGAAAGCAAAGCTAACCGTATTCAGTGATGTCACTCCCAGAAATTGAAAGATTTTTCTCTGAACCCAATGAATTTTAACTTAAAGCATGCAACATGTAAAGGAAATATTTCCGCATCAGCTACGCCACCCTAGTGGGAGTGAGTGGCTTCACGTAAAATTCACGAAGAGTTCCTGTCTCGTCCACCTCCTCACTGTGAAATCATTGTTGCCATTTTCACATATTTTCGGACCAAGTAGTGTAGATATTAGATGTTTTTAAGTAATTTATCGACAATTAATCATGGTTTTGATGATTATTATATGGGAATAACATTATACTGCATTTAAAAATCTAATAAAACCAACAAAAACCTAGGAAATTTACACTAATAAAAACGAAAATATTTGTAAATGACTAAATGGCAACTATGGTGGTGTGTGCCACTCTCAGTAACTGCGTGGTCGTGACAAACTGCACGCTGACAGTAACTTG
>NC_134777.1:4409640-4417140 GCF_046742065.1 Oratosquilla oratoria
TTGAAAAATCATGTATAAAGGGTCCTTGAAAGTGGCAGTTGCCGACAAGATTGACGAGTTAAACACCATATGAGGACGGAGCCTTTATTTGTACGACGTTTTGCTTATTACAGCTTTTTCAAGTACTTGAAAAAGCTGTAATAAGCGAAACGTCGTACAAATAAAGGCTCCGTCCTCATATGGTGTTTAACTCGTCAATCATGTATAAAGGGTCCTGGTTTTCACTGAAATTGCAGAGTTATTTGCTGATGCTTGAATCCATGATATCCCGACAGTCTGGGTAACCTGTATGTCCTATGATAGATCTATTCTTTCTATTATCTACCTACCTGTGTGTGTATCCCGTTAGCTATTTCCTGTGGATGGTAGATTCGTTGTACATTAACTTTATCCTTATCACCATATTCCCTAAGAATGAATTTCGCTAGTGACAGCAACATTAATCTGATTTTAACAATGGCGAAAGCGTGAAAGCGATTTGCTCCACTTGTGGGCTCGGGCCTTGTATAAAACAGGAACTGAGGACTGAGATTAGTGACCTTTCTTATCCTCGGGAATCAGATGGATTCCAAGTTACAAGGCATTTGTAGTCTCTGTGGCCGAGGGGATAAAGGCATTGTGAAGATTATCTTATGGGTGGTTGAAGCAGTGTGTTCGAATCCTACATGCGACTGTCATAAAAATGATCAAACAAATGTCGCTGCTTCTAGGAAATTTTCCTCATATATATATATATATATATATATATATATATATATATATATATATATATATATATATATATATATTTGAAGAATTATCTTTGAATTTATTTATTGCGTTATGTATATATATATATTGATTTTATGTGCTGCTTTGTATTAAGTATTGAATAATTTATTTCTATATCTATTTATGGACTTGTTTTATTGATATATTTGTTGAATATTTGTATATACGTCTCGTTTGTATATACCTATTTTCTAGTATGTGTAATTATTCATTTAAATATATAAGATTATGGTTACGCATTTCCTAAGTTAGATTATTTGTAATGTACTGTATAAGCAACCGTGTAGTGGAGGTTTGTAACATTGCCATTTTAAAATTATTACTTTAAGTGAACGATAACTGGAGACGATGTAACGTGAAGCAAAGTGTCTAATAAACTGCTGGGAGTGATGGACTTGCAAGCGAAATTCGTTTATTGTTGTTGAAAAAATATTTATATCAGCGTATGCTGTCGTGAGAGCTCGTTCCAAGGAGGTTTGCAGTTGGCGGTGGAGGGAGGCGATGGATATAGGAGGTGGAGGGCTTACGCTGACAACGAGTAAGTGACGCAAAGCTTTTGAGCTTCTGCTGAAGAGGACAGTGGTGGAGGTGTTGATGGACAGACTGTTGGTCACCTTGTCTCTGAGAGATCTAAAATGATTTGGAAAACATGAGAGCTGCAGTGCACTATGCTTTGAGAACTTACATGGGACTGGATGTTGAGGATGGTGGTGGAGTGGGAGGCGGGTATAATTTTGATCGTCGGACTCGCTGCTGAAGGGAACGGTAGAGTACGCGGGGAAGGCTACCTCAGGGCTGTTGAGACGTCTTCTCACGAGGGACCAAGGATGCTGAGCTGCGATGAGTAGAGTCGTTGTGACTACTTGACGCGTGACGTTTGCTCTAGAAGTATGGAAATGTGTTTAGCATGAAGACTCTGGGAGAGATTGGAGAGTTGATAGGCTAGGCGAGTTTGAAATCGCGGGTGTATTCGGAATACTTGGAGATTAGTTTTCTTCGAATTACTTACGGAGTAGCTTCTTCTTACGATTGTTTGGAGTAGGCGTGATTGGAAAGTCGTGGACTTATTCCGAATACTTAGTTATGAGTTTTCATCGGAAGACTTGGTTGCGTTTTCTTCGAATTAATTACGTTGTGGCTTGTTTGGACGATTATTTGGAATGGGTGTGATTAGAGAGTCAATATGCTGGACGAGTTTGGAAGTCGTGTGTGTATTTGGTGATTATTTTTCTTTGGATTACCAATGGAGTGGCTTGCTACGGATCGGTAGGTACCACTTCGAAGCGGTAGTTATCTCTTCGGAGCGATTGGTATCTCATCGGAGCGGTAGGTGTCTTTTCGGAGCGGTGAGTAGCGCTGCGAGTATGGAAGTCGTGGACGAGCGCTTATCTTTGGAGCGGTGGGTATCTACACAGTGGTGGGTAGTTATCACTGTAACCAGCGACCCCTGCTAGTGTCGGGCAGTTTCATTCAGAGGTGAGCGCCGTAGTGGGCTCGAAGCACCGCTGACGATAGTATTACCACTGAATGGGTTTATGGAGTGGTTGAAATAAATCCAGGTGAAGTAACGTGTATATACTTACAGATGAGTTTCTACAGCATCCGTATCATGTCCCTTGGGCGTAATCCCATCATAGCGGCGCAGCTGCTGGGATTATATACACAGAAATGCATGTGTTCTCATTTCTGCGTAAGGTTTACAACTAGTGTTTATATTTGTTATATATTAATGTTTTACATAGACCTGGCATTCTACAATAGATCTAGTCATTAATAGTAAATATGGCTTCATATGGTGTGTTGTTATCTAAAATTGACTGTGCCTTCTGGAAGATAGGATTTTTTTTAATGTGGTTGGCGAGACTTTGCATTTGATTTGGGTAACTTCCCAATAGAGCAATCTTCACGTTACTGTGACGTGATGGTAAGTAGGGGAATGGTATTTGCGGTTTGTTTGGTCTATGGGAAAGTGTGGTCAATTTGAAATGGTGCCAAGGGTCTCTGGACATCTTCGGTTTCGTGTTATGTGCATGTGACTTGTCTATTCTGTTTTGAGTGTTTACATATTGTATAAAAGTTGTATATGAAATATATGGTAATGTTGACAGCTCTAACAGCTCGCTGAAGGCAATAGAAGTGTGGGTGGCCCAAAGAAGAGATGTAAAGACTATCAAAGAGCTACTCAAGAAATGTGACATACAACTCCAAGAACTGGCTCTGTCTCTAGACACGTCGAATTGGCGAGCTGTATGTGTTAGAGTAAGGGAACGATTGAGCAATGTTCACTCTCTGAGGAGAACAGAAAAGTGCGCCCGACAACACCAGCGTGCCGAGGGAGACCGGCTTCCCAGGTAATAACACCCATGCCAACTGTGGCAAACTATGCGGCTCCCTAATAGGACCCGATAACCATATACGATGGCATCAGCGATATAACTCCCGAACCTTCGCCTATCATCACATGCAGAGATAGATACATATACATACACACACATACATATATATGTATATATGTATGTGTATATATATATATGTTTTTAATTACCCACTGTCGGAGAAACAAAGCAAAAGAAACAGACGAACTGTATATTTCGACCACTACTGTGGTCCTCTTCAGCACCACAGTAGTGGTCGAAATATACAGTTCGTCTGTTTCTTTTGCTTTGTTTCTCCGACAGTGGGTAATTAAAACATTTTACTAAATGTGCTACTACATTTTCGTCTTGTGAAATATATATATATATATATATATATATATATACATTATATACATATATATATATATATATATATGTATATATATATATATATATACATATTCAGTGGGGGCAAAATCTTAGGAGTCAGAGTAAAAATGATAAATTTCCTCAAATAACCTACATTATCAGGTACTTAACAGCTCTGTAGTACTTTGTTGGACACCCCTTACTCTTGATACATTCTTGGAGACGTTTAGGAACAGATGCTGCAAGATTTTGAAGCCACACAGGGTCCATATTCTTCCAAATATCTTTGATGGCTACCTCCAGCTTGGGGATTGATGAAGTGTCACTTTCCCGTAACTTATTTTTCATGAGCGCCCAGAGGTTCTCAATTGGGTTTAAATCAGCCCAATTACCTGGCCAATCTTTTATATACTCCTTAACAGAATGCAAATCATTCTTTGATAAGTTTAGCAGTGTGGTATGGTGCACCATCCTGCATGAAGACATCTGTTTTGCACTGAATAAAACAGTCCTCCAAATGATCATTATGTAGCTCAAAATATCGGTCTGCATTCAGCATTGCATTTTTTGGGAGTATCACTAGTGATTCCACACCATGGTAGCCAAAAGCACCCCAAACCATCAGTGAATCAAAATGTTTTACAGTAATGTGTGTGAATTTTGGGTCCAAAGGATCACTGCCAGGACGACGGTACAGTTTGCCAAGACGGTTTTCAGTAACGGTGAAGGTGGCTTCATCACTCCACAACACGTTTTTCCAGTTCTCCACATCCCACTGTAAATATTTGCGGCAAAAAGCGACTCTGTTCTTTTTCTGTTTTATCAATACAAATGATTTCTTGCGAGTATTGTGGTGTGAGAATTGCAGATCATCATGTAGACGGTGGCGTATTGTTCTCATAGCCACATGACCAAATAATCTAGAGTTCTTTTCCTTCAACTGTGGTGTTGTTATATGTGGACTAGCATCCACCTGTCTCCTCAGTACCTACAGAGTACGAGGATTAGTCTTCCTGGGCCTCCCTGTGGGCTTGTTCTGTAATCGTGGATCGGCTCCACCAGCATTACGAGTTTCCTTGGCTCACCGCTACAATCTACGCAGTGGAGAAGTGGAAAAATGTGTTGTGGAGTGATAAAGCCACTTTCACCGTTACTGGAAACTGTCTTGGCAAATGCACCGTCGTCCTTGCAGTGATCCTTTGGACCCAAATTTCACACACGGTACTGTAAAACATCCTGATTCCTTGATGATTTGGGGTGATTTTGTATCTTCGTAGTTATACATTACTAAAGCTTAAGAAAATTATATTAACAATCAATGCGTAATGTTGAAAGTATGTTGATGAAATGAATATGTGGTCTGCCATATGAAGATTGTTTGAATACAGCTAATACGTAAAGGAGCTTTGTGTGTGTGTGTGTGTGTGTGTGTGTGTGTGTGTGTGTGTGTGTGTGTGTGTGTGTGTGTGTGTGTGTGTGTGTGTGTGTGTGTGTGTGTGTGTGTGTGTGTGTGTGTGTGTGTGTAAATCAGTGGATCATAACCGGGAGGCGATGATGTCTTATGCACCTAAACATATTCGTATAGTGTGTATGAAGGTAATGCAAATTAAGCCTTAACGTTGTATTTAACACATATATCTCAATTGTGCAGCGTCAGTGCTGTATATCAGGATGTTTAAGAAGTGACTGAGTTTAAAAGGTGTGCGTACATAGGAAAATGTTAAGAAATACTGGTGTAGATGCTGCAACTGTACACATCATAAAGTACAATACTGTGTACAAGTAGTAGAGTTAAATCCTTTGCATGCAAGTTAACGAAGTGTTTCATTAGCACACCTATTATAGTCTACAAGTACCGTAGATTCTACCATATTATTCATGAAATTATTCTTATTTCATTACTAATAATAATCGAATATGAGCTCGATCATGTCTTCTATTGTTATTGAATATTAACCACTTAAAAGAAATACTGTGTTAAATATATAGTTGATAAATGCCAAGCATTTAGAGGGAGCTTGTACTTTTTCGGAGGCATCATTGTCTTATGCATAAGCTAATAGGAAAGAATCTGGCTACATTACACTGCTTCAGATTATAAGCCGGGCATTAAAAAGAATTGTAAGGATTTCACGGATACTCAGATTATCCCAAAGCAATCTCTGATGAACGAAGTTAAATGCTTTCTTGATATCAACATATGTTGTAGGAAGCCCCTGTTAGAAATCACTTTGGTGCTTTACAAGAATGCGAATCACTGAAATACAATCAATTGTTGATTTATTGGGAATGAGCCTATGCTGCTCAAGCCTTTTAAACTTTAAAATAGATAAACGAATCCGTGTTAATAACAAATGAGGAAGCACCTTGTTCGATACATTGAGCAATGTAATGCCACAACATTTCTTATAGTACAGTTGGTCCCCTTTCTCCTTCCAGATAGGGACGACTAGACATTTTTTTTTAAATGTGATTAAAGACAGTTTAGAGAGTATGTAAGAACGCAGGGGCAACTACAATAAATATAATCAAGACGCCGATATGGCAGCCTCGCGTATCCACTTGCTCCTCATGCCACCTACGAATGCGGCACCGTATGGAAGGGGTTAAGAGAATGGTACTGTACTGCCAAACAGCAGACAGCACCACATAAAGCCTCTTTATCATGGTCTTACTTTCGGCTTTCGGTGACTCCATCTTTAAACTTATTCACAACATCCTTTACCTCTCTCAAAGAGATTGGAGTTTTACTTATCGATTGATTGGTAACTACCACCCAAACACCAAATTACTAGGCAAAAAGGTTACTCCACTTAGCGTCTAACAATAATCGCTCATGAGGGGTTCGAACTGTGCTTGCATAGGTCACATACTTGGAGCTCGCTCAGTAATCATGCATAAGTCCATTTGCATTAGAATTACCTTCGAATTCTATTTCGTCGTTTCTGAATCCAATATCAGTCCTGTTATTCAGCCATTCTGGCATCACAGCCCGGCTCTACAGTATACTCTTTAATATGCTGTGAGACCTCACACCATCCATCGGCCATAGACGCTCTTCAATACACTCCTCGATACATATCAGAGTTTACGTTTGAAGGTGTCCCACAGTTCTTAAGGTCCTCAAGGGTGCCAAGCATGTCTAACTAATTAGAAATATGTACCCCATACTCCTGGGCACACATATCCATGAGGATCTCTAAATAATTTTTTGGTAGATTACACCGCAGTAATCTCCTGGGCTTGGTACTCAGTCTGAGTGTTGCGACCACAAGTTCCAAAGAACATGGTATTCTGTTGAAAAAAAGGGGGGGGGGATTCATCTCCGGCATTGCGAAATCAAGTCTATTGGTGTTTCTTGGCTCTAGAACCAGGAACCAGCATTTTAACTTGGGAAATTGCAGAAGAAAAATATTGGTGTTCCTGGTTCCGGAGCCATGAAGGCATATAATGCTTTATTGGCAGCTCTGTTGGTGCCAGTACCCAGACTGAAGTCACCCAATACAAGTACTGTCCCGTGGCGCAGCCTGGTCAACTACAGTTCATATGCCTCGGTAGGAGCGTCTACTAGAATAAGAGATGAAACCCAAAGTGTATTTCAACCTCATTAACATCATACGATGATCAATTGCAGTATCTTTTATAAGGGCATGCTATAGTCGGCTCGATAAATCAACTACTTCCGTAAAATGGGCCCCATTGCTACAACCCGACTAGTAGTAGGTGTAGCCCTCACTACTGATCTCACCACTTCCTTGTGTACTAATCTAAGAGACAGCCATATTCATTCTAAACCTATTGAGCTCCATTAGTAGAGAGAATAATGAATTTTCCAGGGAGGTACAAAGAATGTTCTTGGTGGCCTCAAAGAGAGCCCATAGAAGGTTCTTCATGCTTCTAGTTTGATGTAATCGTGCCTCGTTTGCGACAACCCAGAATCCCGCCCAGCGGGTTTGGTGAGTTTTGATAGAGACAGGGTCCGAGCCTCTCTCATTATAAGTGT
>NC_134777.1:4422140-4432140 GCF_046742065.1 Oratosquilla oratoria
AAAATAATTTGGATTTTTCAAGGAATCCCTGCAAAAAAAAAAAAACCAAAAAAAAAAAAATATATATATATATATATATATATATATATATATATATGTACCATATCTTGATCATTTTATTTTCATCGTAATAATGGGTTAGATAGGATGATGTCTATATTACATTATTACAATAACTAAGGATATGTCCTGCGTGTTTAATTATATTACGTATATGAAATTAATAAAAAAAAATCAAAAGTGCATTAGCTTATCTCACTAGTTCTCGCGGAACCCTTAGGGACCTTCTGCGGAACTTTAGGGTTCCAGGAACCCTGGTTGAAAAAGCTGTTAATACATCTATGTCATACACTCGTATTTTTCTATGGAGTGGGCTGCCTGTTTCAAATGAACCCAAAAATACGAAGTAATTTTTCGAAACGGGGCAACGTATTTTTTTATTCCTTATTTTTCTAATTATAACGAATGAGCATTCCTGTCATTCACTCTCTCCTTCATTTTCATTCATGCGTAAACCTTAACAGCCTTAACGATTCACTTCAACCAATTATAGTATTATTCTTTATTTATAAATTCAATTAATTTTTCACCTTATTACATTCTCTTGATTATTAGGATGACAGGCACAACGATTCACTTCCACCAATTATAGTATTATTCTTTATTTATAGATTTAATTATTTTTTTCACTTTATTACATTCTCTTGATTATTAGGATGACAGTCACAACAATTCACTTCCACCAATTATAGTATTATTCTCTATTTATAAATTTCATTATTTTTTCACTTTATTACAGTCTCTCAATGATTAGGATGAGTTACCAATCACAGGGGCCATGAGAAAATATAGGCACCCACCACAGTCACACCTGGGGGAGACAGCCGCGGACTGTGTGATATCGTCCCAGGCGATAACTGATACAGTACCTTAGGGCGTTCTTACCCAAAGAATCATGTTAGGCGACCCAGCTAATTTGCTTCTCCGATCCAAGAAGGCCCATACGTCCTGGTCTGAATAGAGGACCAAAAAGGCGCGTTGCTAGTACCAGGGGAACACTTCAGTATAACAACAGTGCTGGGACATCACTCATCCTCCAGGCATTCCAGGGATACTATCCACGGCAAACACGTTGGTTGGTGACCCATAATGGGGTTGGATGGCCATTGACTCAAAGATCTTATCTACTCTTTTATTAATGTTTTCTTTTTTCCTCCATCTAAGTCTCCAAAACGGCCTCCTCACTGGCTGGTGGTCAGTGGGGGAGCCGAGTTAATCATCGACAATTAGACCATGCGGCAGGTAGTTATGGGTTGTATGGTACCAATAGCAGGATAGCTGACTCATCTAATCATTGCGAAGCTGCTGAAAGCTGGAGGTGAAGCAATGATCTGAGGGATGCATGCGTTGCAGCTTGCTGTCTGGCAGTTCGGTACCATTCCTTCTGACAAAAAAAAAAAGACAAAAAAAAAAATGACCAGCAGGAGTGCAACAACTACCGTGGTATTCCTCTGCTCAGTATGTCAGCTAAGGTTCGTGACCATCTGTTGCTGACACGGGATCGTTCACATCTGGTGAAGTTTCAATAGCCTGAGCAGTTTGAGTTCACGCCAGATATGTCAATCATGATCGGATCCTAACGCTTCATATCTTTGTGAAGCGCCAACCTGAGCTTCAAAAGAGGTTTCTTTGCAGTGTATGTTGATCTCAAGAAGGCGTTTGACTCGGTGCATGATGGAATGCTCCAGGATTTTCTCTACTTAGATTCCCGTGAATTTTGGACAAATGCTGACTTGAGGAGTACCGATGTCATTGGTACCAATCGCCTTCAGAGGATCATAGAGTGTCGCTGGAATGACTTTATATCAAACCAGAGACTGTTCTGTGAGACTCAGTCTAGGCCAGTTGCCAGCATAATTCGTGAACGTCAACTCCGGCTATATAGACCTGTGGTACATACAGTTCACTGATGTTGATCCTATTCAGCGTTGTCTTTACAAGAGGCAATTTGCAATGGAGGATACTAAGGGAGCGTTCATTAAGTTGATAGTTAAAGCAAGTCTAGAATTTTTTAGAATGGGATGTGTGTCTGTATGTGTAATTTGATAGCTAAAGTTGATAGCTAAAGCAAATCTAGAACTGTTTGGAATGGGAAGGGTGTCTGTATGTGAGCTTGTTCGGAGAGACTATGGGGACTAGAACAGGCGTGTGAGTTAAGCAACTCCCATCCTGGCGTGTGATTCCAATTGATAATGACTATGGGTCCCTTTACTGTTATCAACGTTATTATTGCTGACAATGCTTGTGATGCTCTTACTGCCCCTGCTGCTGTAATGCTGTCAGTGGTGTTATGAATGCTGTTGCTGTTGTTCATAGAGTCTCTGTTGTTGATGCTGTCAATACTGTTAATGCTGTTAACTGTGTCAATATCATCAAATCTGCTAGTGCTGCTGGGGTTCTCAATGCTGCAGTTAGGTGTTTAAGATATGAATTCCAAGGGATGCAGGTTTTGCTCACTGGAAACCTAATCAATATGCGGAACCACGGAGCAGAGAAAGCTACCCGGCTCTTAGAGAAAGAATATAAGAAAGAAGAAAAATATAAAAGAAGGCAAAAAATAAAGAGAAGGAAAGAGAGCTAAAAAATGGAAGAGCAATATGAAATAATTGTTAGTGAAGACAATGAAGAAAAACAGAAGATAAGAGTAAAGGAAGGATGAACAAATAAAAAAATGGAAGAAAAGTAACATCAAAATATAAAAATGAAAGAAAAATAAAAGAAAGAAGAAATGAAGAAGAAAAAAAGTAAAGAAAGAGGAGGGAAGAAAAAGAAAGAAAGAAAAGGGAAAGAGAGAGAGAGAGAGAGAGAGAGAGAGAGAGAGAGAGAGAGAGAGAGAGAGAGAGAGAGAGAGATTTTTATCAATATGCAGTCTATGTAAGTGTTGAAAAGTGTTGGGATAAGAACATACCTTTGCCTCACTCCTGAATTAATAGAAAAGCTGGATGCACCACCTGTATACTTTACAACACTGTTTCATAGCATAAGCCAGACAATAAGCAAATAAATCTCGCGGGAATCCTACGGATCCGCAGAAAATTCCAGGCTTGAGGACATTTGCATTAAAATGGTCCTCGACATCCTCAGCCGTTCCCCTGACGTACCTCTCCTTATAGGTCTTCATGAGAGCCCTAGTCGGCCGTTTCTGAGTCCTGTATTGGTCCAGGTTTCCAGCCATTCTGGCAACACGGCTCAGCTCTATACTCTCCACTGTATCCGCGACGCCCCACCATTCGTCAGCCTTGGACGATCTCCAACACACTCCTTGGCCGCTTTTGGACCTTCACGTTGTCCCACAGTTCTTTGGGAGAAATTGTCCGCTTGGGGGGTCACCCATGAGTAATTGCTCAAAGTACATGGCAAGAGGGTACACCCCTCTATGCCTGACACTAGATTGCAATCAGTTGATCGGACTCTGCTTATCTGAGTCACATATTTGCAAAGCGTTGTAAAGGAGCATGATGAAAGGAGACCTTTTGGTACATACCTAAGTCTGATGCGAGAAAAAATAAACAAATGAATAAAGAAGTAGATAAATGAATAAAATAGATAAATAAATGATAATAGATAACAAACAAACAGAGAAATAGTAATAATTCATAGTAAATGATAAATAGATAAATAAAAAAGTTAAACATATAGATAATGATAACTAAATAAACAATAATAGATATATAAATAGATAAAAATTGCAGGCATTACAGTATATTTCATAGGTGCTTGTCTAAATGAATCTTAAAACTTCGAACTGTACTACATTGCACTGTCTCTGCAGGAAATTTATTCCATTCATTTACTACGCGGTTGGCGAAGTTGTTTCTACCCACTTCCAACTTAAATCTAATTCCTGACAGTTTGAGGCCATTATTTATTGTCTGACTTGCACTCACTGTAAATATTTCGTCACTTTTGATGTCAATTCTCTTTAGAGTCTTAGAGAACTGTATGATAACTGTATAATAACTTTCTTATTCATTTAATATTGTCGCTTTCTTTTTTGATTATCTTTTATAAGTCCCACTGTATATTCACACAATGATAGTCGTTAGGTGCACCAGAACACTTGTATTTCTTATAAGGCTGTCTCCTTTTAGTAATACTTTTTCTTCAGTGGATTTTTGTCAGGGCTCTGTAAGCAGACCTGGGGTTATTTGTATAAAATAGCCCTTGACATCCTCAGCAATTCTTCTGATGTACCTCTCCTTATCCATCCTCATGGGAACTTTAGTCAGCAGTTTTCTGCAGTCAGCAGTAGTGGTCCAGGTCACCGGTCATTCTGGCAGCAGGGCTCAATGCTCTAGTGTTCACCGGTCATTCTGGCAGCAGGGCTCAATTCTCTAATGTCTCTCTAAGGGTTCCGCGAGAACAAGTGAGATAAGCTGATGCACTTTTGATTTTTTATTTAATTTCATATACGTACTATATACCCGCACGACATATTCTTGGTTATTGTAATAATGTAATATAGGCATCATCCTATCTAACCTATTATTACGATGAAAATAAAATGAGAAAGATATGGTATATGCTTTTTTTTTGCGTAGGGGTTCCTTGAGACATGCAATTTATTTTAAAAGCTACACAAGGGTAAAAAGGTTAAGAAACGCTCCACCAGAGGCTCACCCTGGGCCTGGCTCGAAATATTTGTGCCTCATCTGCAACCCGGTCAACCGCAGGGCAAGTTTGGAGATATTGACACTGACAGGTTGGAATCCTACTCCCATCAATGGTATCCAATACGATTGCCATGTACATATGTCTATGGCTAGCCCTCCTACGCTCCCCACTCACCATCGAGACTAAAAATTGGATATTAGAGTTTGGTTTTACAAACTAACCTAATAGCCACTGGGATCATGGGAGAATATATGCACCAACCACCTTGACACTAGGAGAAGACAACCACGCACTGTGGGATGTCTGCCCAATCGGTATTGGCTTGGTTCAGGGCATGTTTAGCCCAAAGATTGAAGTCAGAAAGCTCAGACGATCTGCCTGTCCAAGCCAAGAGGGTCCACCCTTACCGTTCTGAATAAAGGACCAAAGAAGCATGTTGCAATCCCAGAGGAACTCCTTAGTGCAACTACAGCACCGGGACATCACTCATCCTCCATGACTCTCATCTACTAGCTCTACATGGATACCACGCACGACAAATATTCTGGGGGTAATGGAAGAATATGGGCACCCACCATCTTGACAGCAAGACAGCAGGAGACTGTGCGAATTCGACCCAGACGGTAGTTGCTTAATTCAAGGCGTGCCTAGCCCAAATATTCAAATCAGGAATCTGAGATCATCTACCTATCCGAGCCAAGAGGGCCAACTCTTACTGCCCTGAATAAAGGAACAAAGAGGCGTCTTGCTGGTCTTAGCACTGGGCTATCAGGATTGTCTTTTGGAAGCCCCGCATGGATGTCATTAGACTAAAATATATAAGAAAAATAAATAGATAGATAAATAAATAAATAAATAAATAAATAAATAAATAAATAGATAAATAAATAAATAAATAAATAAATAAATAAATAAATAAATAAATAAATAAATAAATAAATAAATAAATAAATAAATAAATAAATAAATAAATAAATAAATGAATGAATAAATAAATAAATAAATAAATAAATAAATAAATAAATGAATAAATAAATAAATAAATAAATAAATAAATAAATAAATAAATAAATAAATAAATACATAAATAAATAAATAAATAAATAAATAAATGAATAAGTAAATAAATAATTAAATAGACAAATAGATAACTAAACATGTAATTAGATAAATAACTAAATAAATATATAAGTAAATAGATAAATAAATAAATAGATAAATAAATAAAAAAATAAATAAGTAGATAAATAAATATTTAAATAAATAGATAAATAAGTAAATGAATGAATAAATAAATAAATAAATAAATAAATAGATAAACAAATATATGAATAAGTATATAAATAGATAGATAAATAAATAAGTAAATAGATAAATACATAGATAGATAGATAATAAAATAAATAAATAAACATATAACTAACTAACTAACTAACTAACTAAATAAATAAATAAACAAATAAATAAAATAAGCTGTAATATGAACAACAGAAATAGATGCACAAAATCTTTGGATATAAATACTTTTAACCAAATTACACCCACTGATCATTTGCGTGAAGAAATAAACACATCAAGCATCGTATGAAAATGATAGACGTGGTTCAAGGCTAAGGTTATCGAGATGTTATATATATATATATATATATATATATATATATATATATATATATATATATATATATATATATATATATATATATATATATATATATATATATATTAAGCATCAGTACAAAGGTGGAGCCAAATTAATAAAGATAATTAGAATAAGGCGATGAATAGTATTCACAAATAAATTTTTCAAATTATCTTGTATTATACTTTAGACCGTATATTCAACAGCAAATTGTCTAGCATATCCTTTCAACATCAAAGGGAAATTTCTCAAAGTTGAATAATCGTGTACATTCGTCTGGCGTCAACTTGAATAGAGCCTGAGAAAGAAAACTAAACGTTGATGGATCAGGTGCCATTTTGAATACATTGTGTAAACAAATCAAGAATAACCGAAGGAGAATATTCACATGTAGATAAATTCTATGGAAAACAGTGGCAACAAACTGTGAATTCCTTCCAGCAGTTTACTTTTTTTTTTTTTATTATATCTGAGCCAATACAATGTCCAATGATTAATATAAAATTGCCTGAGAGGAGATAACAAAACAATATAGATTAATCTCACCTTGCTTTATAGTGAATGATACTTAAAACTCCGACCAATTAAATATAAGAAAAGACATGCTGGTCACACGCAATTGCATTGCACTATTTCTAAGTTGATAGCTCTGATTCCGTTTGTTTATTTGCACGAACAACTGGAATAAAAAAAGAGGATTCAAAAGAGATTAGAATGTCGTTACAAATTACTTTTCTTTGTTCAATTAATAGAGACATATTTCAAACATTTTGTGCTAATTGATCCTTTTGGGGCTTAAGTTAACTCTCTATTACCTTACCATGCTCTTGATGCTATCTTTCCATATTGGGAGCATTTTACCCTTTATTCTGGATGCAGGGATGACCCGTCATCCAGGAGGTGCCAAGATAAGAGGGAGGGAGGAGGGTGGAGGGGAGTGGAATATATAGGAAATGGAATGGGTGGGAGTGGTTTCTATGCCTTTTTCTTTTTGGCTACCCCCCTTGTAGGGGGAAAAAGCTTTTGGTATATGTATGCATGTATATGTATGATTCTGGATGCCAACTAATACCTTATTGAGCTCTGGAGCACCTCATGAAAGAGAAAGGATTAGAGCCTATTTACATTAGACCAGTCCTTCCTGCCTGACACTTTTCACTTTATTCCGTTTAATGCTAGATTAATCATTCTATATCCGTGGTGGGCAAGGCCAAGAAGGTGACCTAGGAAAAGATGGAAGGATGGAATCAGAGAAGAAATAGAAACGAGAAGAGAGTCAATGGAGACGATAGAAGATGAAGAGAGGTACATAGATCGAAGCCCAATGGAGAAACTTAGCTAACCCGTTACCTCCCATAATTCTATTAACTAGAATTTTTTTGTGAAACTTTGATTTCAAGCATAATATAGCCTTAGAAACACGGTGGAATAGTCAGAATAATTATTTAAATAGAAATAAGCGAGATATTGGGTGATCTCATATGAGATCACTGGGATGATACAGTTGCAATAACCCCAGTGAATCTCAAAATGCAATATTTGATTATGGTATTCAAGACTACTTATTATATATGGATAAATGAAGATTTATATATAACCATATGTACTTTATTTTTTAAAGCAAAAAAAAAAAAAGACATACAATACCAAAAAATATACATAAATCAAAAAATATATTTTTATTTTCAAAGGAAAAAAATCGCCATACAAAATAAGAGATATGAACTAATGCTGAAAATGTTTGTCCTTTGGAATTATAATATTATGAAAAGAAACATTTTACACATATAATGACTGTGCACTTGATCAATCTTTTAGCTACTTTTATCTTCAGCCATTGTACTTATGATAAGAAGAGAAACAGGTTACGCATAGAGTGACTGTGCATTTCGAACAATATGTCCTGGGCCTAGCAGTGCATAGCTTATTTTGGCATCGCCTTTGTTCACTTCGTTTCATTATAATGTGTCCTTTGCAATCAAAACGAACATCGTGAGGGTTTTGTGAAGGCGCTGAAAAGCTGTGCTTTTTACCTGGTTTGCCTGTTTGTAGGGATTTTTAGATAGGATCGGCAAATTGCTCTTCTAAATTCAAGCAAATTCATTTTGGTGGCTGGTTTTTCATCTTCGCTATCTATCAAGTTATATATGATATGGGCATTCACAACTGCCATGTCCACAATTCGAATGAAAATAGGCCAATACCACTTTTTAGCTCTGATTGTTGTTGCATATTTGCTGATCCACCAATCATGCAAATCGACACCTCCCATATATGCACTGTAATTTTTTAACACATGAGGTTGAGGAACTGAATCCTTTGTTTTGCATTCCTTCAGCCAACGTTGCACTTTTTGAAGAGGTTCCACTGTATACTTCCAATAGTGACGCATGTATTATCAAGCCATCTTACGAAAATAATTTCTTCATTGGTGTCAAATCTAAAGCTGTATGTTCCTCTTTTTTGCTTTTTCAGTTCTTTTGCTTCCATCAAAGGGCATTTCTTTACTCTGTTCTCGCGCATAGTTCCAGTTGCTTGAAAGCCGAGATCGCAAAGATGAACCAGTAACTCATATCTGGTAAATAAGTTATCAAAGAAGACACTATATGATTGTGGTTCTTCTACGACATCTAGCATGTTCAATACAACTTTTGATCCAAGCAGTAAGTCTGCGTGTTTGTCATCAGATGAGCTCTTGCCACAATAAAGATAAAAATTGTAGCAATAACCAGAGACACCGCATAATGCTCAAAACTTGTAGCCACACCTAATTGGCTTACCCCTAATAAATTGTTTCAGAGCGTGATGACCATAGTATTTGACTATCATTTCATCAATAGCAAGGTGTTCTTCAAAAATACCAAACTTCACAAATTATTTTTGCGCAGCAGCAATCAGTTTTCTTACTTTGAATCCTCTATCATTTTTATTATTTTCACAAAAATGTAGAATGCTTTTCATTTCTTGGAATCTTGATCTAGACATTGCATTTTTCACAATTTGTAGGCCCAAATCTTCATCGTTTGACCAGTATTTTGTTTCTGCAGGAAGTTTATGATAACCGGATATAAGTAACACTCAGATGAATAATTTGATGTCTGAGCTAATTGTGGTTGTGGGCCTGTTCTTACATTCTGTAGCATATCTAACACTTTCTTTGATCATGAGCTGTACTAATTCTTCAGATTTTTTTTGTTAAAATACTTCAACTGGAGTTGAGCCCTTCAAATGTTCTTTCATGTTCATCAAGTAATTTTCATAAGCCTTACTGTGATCATGAACTTTTATGTATTCCGGTGTCTTGCAACGCCATGTTGGTACTGAATGGCATAGTTTTCTTTTTTTGGTGCTTGCTTTGTTTTAACGCTAATTTCTGGATGATTAGCAACATTCCGTGCTTATAAAGGCTTCAAATTAGACAGGTATCAACAAGTTTCAACAAGAAATACCTATGCTCAGCTATCTGGTGGTGCAACAGTAAACACGTTGTGACCCGTCTTATTTGCAATCACTTCCTCCCAATGATCTCATATGAGATCGGCAACTTTTATTGCCTTCTATTCTCTTTATACTGCATCTACTATTGTTTCAAACATTCAAATGTTTAATTTATGTTATTTCAACATGTACCATCTGCTATTATCTTCTAATTGTAGTTTAGTATGACTTATTTGAATAATTTCATAT
>NC_134777.1:4459108-4469108 GCF_046742065.1 Oratosquilla oratoria
GTGACAGGATTCTACTCACGTCAAGGACGTGACAACTACATACATCATACATACATATTTACATGTAATCATACCTATGTAGACTGCATAAATACGTACAGTATAAACACACAGGGTGACCCCCACAAAACGGGCCCCAAAATTGGATAGGCCCCATTTCTTAAATTTCTGCAAAAATGAAATTAAAATTTGGTGATAACTAGTTTATTGTGTTTGAAAAATAATATCAAAACATGAGTCTTTGGATATTTCTTCTTTATTCTAAAGCATCTGCTCGAGATGACCTCCATTGAGCTCTGTGAATTCCTTGAGGCGCAGCACAAAGTTGTCCATAACGTCCTTACAAACAGACCGAGGATTAGCTTTGATCTCCTCCCTGATGGCTTCCTTGAGTTCCGTGATCGTCCTGGGTCTCCCTTCATACACTCTGTGATTAAGGTAGCTTCAGAGAAAGAAATCTAGGGGGTTAAGTTCTGGGCTGTGTGGTGCCAACTCAAAATCAGTCTTGAGACTAGTCACACGACCACCAAAGTTCTCTTTCACCCAATCTCGGGACAGGTTTGAGGTGTGAAAGCTTGTTTCATCTTGCTGGAACCAAACTTCCCCATAAGCAACAGGTACATGGTCTGCAGCTCACTTTTGAGGATTTTGAGGACCTAAACACAACGCTCCTTGGTGACTGTCACAGTCGCGCCAGATTCTTCAATGAAGAATGGTCCGATGATGCCTCCGGCTGAGATTGCAGTCCATACCGTGCACTCAGGGGAGTGTAGGGGATTGCTGGCTACCTCATTGGGTCTGGAGGTTCCAAAGAATTATTTGTCTTTGAGTTTAATTTTCCTTCATGATGGAAGTCCAAAGATGGTTAAAGAAAGTTAAGATCTCCTGGGTCTTCCTGTATCGTGTATAGGTAGGTCTTTCCATCCATTACTAGCACTCTCCTGCAAGTCTCACGGAACATACGGACGGACTGATTTCGCTTGTGCATAGAGGGTTTTGGACTCAGTGAAACCGACTTTCTTACGCTCTCAACCATCTCAGCTATACGCTTCCTGGGGCGTCCTGAATGGCTTGGACGGTTGTCACTGGTTGTATTGAGATTCTCCACTGTCCCATAGTTTTCGAGGTGGTTCACCCAGTCCTGAATCTGCATTTGGAGTGGGCTTTCTCACATTTGAACTAATGCACGAAAGTCTCCTTCACTTCTTGAATGAGCCTGTCTTTTAGTAATGTTTGGCAGAGTATGTTATTCATTGGAGCTCCCCTTGAGACCTAGTTGTGTTCACAGTCATTGTTTTTGTCATGTTCTGCAAAATAAGGGTGATTAGTAAATGAATGAAGGATATATTACAAAAAGTGTGGGAAGGCCGTTTTTAGCGTCACCTTATATATACATACACAAATACATACACATACTCTTTCACTCCCATCCCCCACCTACTCCCTCTCATGCATCACAGCATCATCCATACACAACTATTCTCCATTCACCCCTATCTTTTGTTCTCTCCCGTTATTCCTCAACAGACATTCCTCTCTTTCTCAATGCCCCTTTTACCCCATCCATTCATCTCATCCTAGGTCGCTCCTCATGTTCACTCCTTCCAACCCTGCCTTCCACACCTCTTTTACTAGTCTTCCTTTACTTATTCTTCCCATGTGTTCAAACCACCCCAATACTCTTTCATCAACCCTATCTCCCAACTCCCTTTCCATCCACACTCTCTTCCTCACCTCCCCATTTCTCACTCCTCCTAGCCTGGTAACCCTTATCATACTCCTCAGGCACCTTATCTCAATTACATTCAAACTCCTCCTCTCTTCCTCTCTTAAGCCTCATGTTTCTGCTGTCGGTACAATCACTCCTTTATACAATCTCGTCTTACCATCTATTCCCAAATGTCTATTTCTCATTACACTTTTTAATCCC
Organism: Oratosquilla oratoria; assembly: GCF_046742065.1. Classification (NCBI taxonomy): domain Eukaryota; kingdom Metazoa; phylum Arthropoda; class Malacostraca; order Stomatopoda; family Squillidae; genus Oratosquilla; species Oratosquilla oratoria. The sequence continues at coordinate 4,461,039 of NC_134777.1, forward strand.
TCAAGGCATTTACTCGCCAAGTTTCTGAAACTATCCTCTTCCTCCGGTCTCTCTCCCTTAATACTCACTTCCAGTCTGCTGCCACTTTCTCCACTTGTATATCTCATCACCTTACTTTTACCCACATCTATCTTCAACTTTCTTCTTTCGCACACCTTCCCAAACTCTGTCACTAACTTTCTCAATCCATCCTCTGATCCTGCTACAAGCCCAGTACCGTCAGCAAACAACAACTGGCTTATCCCCCACTTTTCTCAATTTTCTTTAACCATCTCCAATCCCTGACCCACTACCCTTGCATATACCTTGTGCACCACCCCATCCATGTATAAACTGAACAGCCACAGCAACTTGATACATCCCTGATGAAGTCTCACCTGTACTTCAAACTCCTCTCTCCATTTCTAATCCTAACACAAGCTCTACTACTCTCGTAAAAACGCTTGACTGCTTTTAAAAACCTTTCTTCTATCCCATTTAACTACAATACCTCCCACAGTGCCTTCCTGTCTACCTTGTCATAAGCCTTTATCAGATCCATAAAAGCCATAAAAGAACATCCTTACCTTTTCCTATAGCTTTCTCACATATCTGTCTTACCACAAAAATCTGATCTACGCAACCCCTACTTGTCCTAAACCCATATTGTTTCTCACCAATTACTCACTTTATTCTTCTCCTAATCCTCTCAATCAAAAACCTCCCATAAGCCTTCCCAACTACACTTAACAAGCTGATCCCTCTGAAACTACTACACTTACACTTGTCCCCTTTTACCTTATAAAGTGGAACTATATAGGCCCTTCTCCAATCCCCCGGTACTCTATGTGTGTGTGTGTGTGTGTGTGTGTGTGTGTGTGTGTGTGTGTGTGTGTGTGTGTGTGTGTGTGTGTGTGTGTGTGTGTGTGTGTGTATGTGTGTGTATGTGTGTGTTGTGTGTGTGTGTGTGTGTGTGTGTGTGTGTGTGTGTGTGTGCGCGCGTGTGTGTGTGTGTGTGTGTGTGTGTGTGTGTGTGTGTGTGTGTGTGTGTGTGTGTGTGTGTGTGTGTGTGTTTATGCGTTTGTGTGTTTGTGAGTGTATATATATGTATATCTTTCTGTTTATTTATGTACAACAAAATTACTAATGTATCAGAGTGAACTTAACTACCCCACAACACATGATGTTTATCAAATTTAGCCTAATTCTCTATTGTTCACATCTGGCCTAATGAGAATCATACTCCAGGTGGTCTTACATTGTAACTGGAGTCATTATATATATCGTAATTATGTCATTATTACCACCACGAGTAATGTTACTACCACCAGAACCAACTCCTTAACCACCAACGCCACCGTACCACGACTATTAGAAACATAAACAAACGTATTTAACAAGCTCCGCATGCTCAACGTGGTGCACGAAAACATCAAGTTTACAGCGGAGCTGGAGGATGATAGGAAACAACCTTTCCTAGGCAACATAGTTCATCGTGACGATAAAGGTGTCAAGTGTTCCGTGGGTAGAAAGCCCACCAACAAGGATGACTTTATGTATTACCTGTCATAGCATAGTACACGAACCAAATCCGGAGTATTGATTGGATTCTTCCTACGGGCACTGAGAGTATGTAGCAAAGAATATATAGAGGATGAAATGACACACATGTTCAACATCTTTCGTAAGCTTCTGTATCCAGCAAGAATGTTAACCAGATTAAGAAAAAAGGCGAAAGAAATACACGGAGGAGTGAAAAATGAAAATAAATCTCTAAATTATCTGGTGGTACCACATGAAAGGAAAGCAGAAGTCCATACCAACACATTATCCAAAGCTGGCATACAAATAGGATATACTTCCGAACGAAAAATAAAGGACATCGTAAGGCATAAGGAAAGGCAAGATATTAACGTGAATAGTATAATATATAGTATAACATGTAGTGGATGTCCGGCAACATACTACAACGAGACGTTATGGGGATTGAAAAAGAGATTAACTAAACGCAAGAACAACCTGCAGCACCACATATCATCAAACTCTCTAGTCATACACACAGAGACATACGGACATTTGCCAAAATGGGAAGAGGCACGACCTCTCCGAACGAGCTTGGAGAACAGAATAAGAAGACTGGTAGAAACGGCAAAGTCGGACTTTCCTCATATTTCAGACACAGCCTCCAATTGTCTGACACTTGTCTACGGTGGTCGAGGATGACTCGATTGTGAGGTCAAATGTCTTTTCCTCCCGCGGCTAAGACCACAAAACGAAGTACTGAGTGTAGAGTCGGACTTTTCTCATATTTCAGACACAGCCTCCAATTGTCTGACACTTGTCTACGGTGGTCGAGGACGACTCGATTATGAGGTCAAATGTCTTTTCCTCTCGCGGTTAAGACCATAAAACGAAGTACTGCGTGCAGAGTCGGGAAGGACATAAAACCACATCTGTTGTCAATTTACTTGAACTTGGCGGAGATTTTCTTCTCTATCATTGCTAAACAGATGTTATGTAGTTTCTAATTTTGTTAAAAAAAAATATTTCACTATTTTCTCTTCTTCTTATATTATTGTATGCATTTCGCCAAGATTTACGATCTAGCATCTGATTTTTTTTTTTTTTTTTAGAAAGGGAGTAGATCTTAAATGTAATATACTCATTTTATCAACTTTGCAGAGGGTCAATGTTCCATCATAGCTATATACAAAAACCCGTATATCTCCTCTAAATATTTTTTTCTTCATACCCACAGATTTTTTATATTCAGATTAAAAAGCACTTCTGGTCGCAAAATAGCCAAACGTCAGCTTCGATTAACCCTTGACCAGTATAACATCGAACAATATCATCCACCTTAAAAGGAAGCAATGCGTGCTAGAAGGATGAAAGATGTTTTCCTGTGTGCCAACACTCTTACATATCATAAATGAAACCCCAACAAAAGATACTTTTGTTTAGACGAAGTTATACGGTTGGTCTCGGGACTTTGGCAAGTCGCCTGATGTCGCGGTTGTGTATCGTTGGCGTTGTTTTCTCTGGGACTACGTTTGTCATTCTTTATTGCTCTCTCCTGTTTACTAACGACATCCCGGGTGTTTCTCTAATGGTCCCGACCGACACCGACATGGGCATATTCGCCCCCGCTGCTACATCTCCACGACCGCCACCGCCACCGCCACCGCCACCGCCACCGCCACCGCCACCGCCACCGCCACCGCCACCGCCACCGCCACCGCCACCGCCACCGCCACCGCCACCGCCACCGCCACCCCCACCGCCACCGCCACCGCCACCGCCACCACCACCACCACCGCCACTACCAACGCCACCACCACCACCGCCACCGCCACCTCCACCTCCACCACCACCACCACCACCACCACCACCACCACCACCACCACCACCACCACCACCACCGCCATCACAGAGTACAGCCATCACCACAAATAACACCTTTACAGACTATTATCACCACCACTAATGTCACCATTACCAACATCACAACCAACGCCAACGCCATCACAGACTACAGCCATCACCTTTACAGACTATTATCACCACCACTAATGTCACCATTACCACCATCACAACCACCGCCACCGCCATCACAGACTACAGCCATCACCACAAATAACACCTTTACAGACTATTATCACCACCACTAATGTCACCATTACCACCATCACAACCACCGCCACCGCCATCACAGACTACAGCCATCACCACAAATAACACCTTTACAGACTATTATCACCACCACTAATGTCACCATTACCACCATCATAACCACCACCTCCATTACCACCACCACCGGTATCGTCACAAGTTCCACAACTATCATAACCCTAATAGAACTTTGATGGCAAAACAATAACCGTAACAAGAAGACAAAAAATAAATAAGTGGATAAACTAAAACAAGAAACGAGAGACATCTATACCATTACTACCATAAGGATAGAAACACTGGTTATAATTAAAATAAACAACAAATATTCATGACCACCAACAACCATACGACATAAGCAAGACGACAATAGCTTTGCATCGTCAAGACCTTCCGTTACCACTATATAATTAACAGATCGCCTTTTACCCGAATAAAGTCTTCAAACATCGAGCAGAACGAAATGTTTAAAGGAAATAAGGCACGTTTTGTCTTGATCGTTATATCAAGACTCCTCGTAAATCCTCTAGTATCCTAAGCTCCTTCCTAATCCAAATAAATCCTTTAGGCCTCAGCTAGACCAAAATATTTTCTGGGGCCGCAGGATTAGGACATAATCACTTCCATCGCAAAACCCCCGGGCGATCATCACCCCAGGAGTTCCTCATGCACTTCGTTCATATTTGCTGACTCTTAACCGAAAGACCCCCAAGGCCCATCAGAAACGGCCCTTCCGAGTATTTGTCTTCGAGCTGCTCACGCTGGAAGTTGGAGAAGGAGGCGGGAGAGGATGAGGGGGAAGTGGAGTGGGAGGGCTAAGTGGTGGAAGGGGGAGTAGGTGGAGATTAAAAGTGGAGGGGAGAAGACGTGGAGAAGCTGGAATAAAAGGAGAAGAGTACCTGAAGTGAAATAAGGAGGATTAAGAGGGGGTGGATGAGGTATTAGAGGATGACAAAGAATAGTAGGACAAGGAAGAAGAGGATGAAAAAGAGGAGAATAAACAAGAAAAAAGGGGGAAAGGAGGAAGAGAAGGAGAAGAAGGAGGAGGGGAACAAGGAGAAGTAGGAGGAGAAGTAGAAAACGAGAAAGATGAAGAGAAAGAAGAAAAGGGAGAGGCGGAGTAAGATGATGAGGAAGTAGGGGAGAAATAGGAGTATAAGAGGAGAGGAACAGAGGAGGAGAGGAGGAAGAGGAGAGGAGGAGAGGAGAGTAGATCTAGAGGAGGAAGAAGGTGGGGGTAGAGGAGGAGAGGAGGAAGAGGAGAGTAGAGCTAGGGGAGGGAGAAGGTGGGGGTAGAGGAGGAGAGGAGGAAGAGGAAAGTAGAGCTAGAGGAGGGAGAAGGTGGGGGTAGAGGAGGAAAGGAGGAAGAGGAGAGTAGAGCTAAAGGAGGGAGAAGGTGGGGGTAGAGGAGGAGAGGAGGAAGAGGAGAGTAGATCTAGAGGAGGGAGAAGGTGGGGGTAGAGAAGGAGAGGAGGAAGAGGAGAGTAGATCTAGAGGAGGGAGAAGGTGGGGGTAGAGGGGGAGAGGAGGAAGAGGAGAGGAGAGCTAGAGGAGGGAGAAGGTGGGGGGTAGAGGGGAGAGGTTTAAGGGGACCCCCCGCCCAAAATTCTTTATTCTAAAGGATCTTGCTGATTTTTTCTGTGTGATATCTAGGTCTGAGGAAACCTTCACAGCATGTGTTTTATTCAGATCTGACGAGTAGTTTTTTATTTTTTAATAAAAAACGTGAAAAATACCGTATTTTTGGGCTTCTTTCAAATCCTATCTCCTCTTACAATTTTTGTTCGATGTCTTTCATTTTACAGCAAAAGAATCTTCTACATATATAAAAAAACAAAATAGAGAGCTTTTTTTAATATCTTTGTTTAACGCCGAGGAAAAAAAATATAAAAAAAATTATCGAAAAAAACATTTTTTTTTTAATTTGACACGTTATTAAAAAAATTATTAAAAATATTTAAAAGAAAACTCTATTTTATTTTTTGTCATTTATCTAGCTATTAATAGAGACCTCATATGCAAAAATCGGTTGAAAATTGAGGGAGGAGATAGACTTTGAGTATCAAAAACTTAAGTTTTTCAGAAATGAGTGTTAAAGTTTTTTGTTGTTTTTTTTTTCCTTAGTTTGACTAATTTTTACATTGGACCTCCTAAGACCCATTGAAAACAGGATCCATTGTATTTTCATGATGATTTTGCATCTTTCAAGTAACTCAGGTACTTTGTACCCTCCTACAGTGTAGGATATTATTCACTCAAAGTGAGGGTCTCATAAGCCGCCACCTCACTCTTTGTCGCAAAGTTTGAGTTCTTGGTCTAGAATGACCCAGCAAGGTAGTCTGATTGCTGGGATTCAGCTCTCTTTTCTTGGGTTTTCCTTTCTGGTGTTGGAAAACAGGCTCTTCCCTGCATCAGGGACATCACTGTGAGGTTTGAGACTCTAAACCCAAGGTGTTGCAACAAGGAGGCATCCTTGTAGCCACTTGTTAGCAAACAGTTGTTTGCATTGAGACAACTTGTCTGATATAGGTGTAGAGGACAGAGGATAAGGTGCTGAGGATGTGGATGTAGATGGAAGGGAGAGAGCTGCTGGAGGGAGTACTAGTGGTGGTGGCGGAGGTGGTGATAACAAAGTTGATGCTGGGGTTCTTTCTTTCTCCCCTTGAGTTGCTAATGTAGACGTTCTTATCTTCTGCAAGTGTGCCTTTTGTTTGGATAGCTTAGGCATGGCTAATATCTTCAAATATCTCTTCACTGAAAAATAGATGCGAATTTCACACGGCAAATTAGTGAATGCGGCAAGCTAATGTGTACATGTCCTTTACTTTGTAAGACTCAGGCCACTGCCAGTCGTGCAGGCTGAACTTCCTCACACCACATACTCACGTGCATGCCGGACGTAAGAGAAAACTTTATGAGTGTATCAAACGCAAAAAAATAGGGTAAAATATGGTCAAAACGTATGTAAACAATGGTCGTGCGCAGCATGTGGCTGCCGGGGGGAGGAAGGGTAGGCCCTTTAAACCCTTTAAAAATGGCGGTACGATAAAAACACTTTGCCAGCATCTAGAACAAGATCCCTACTATGTATTTATGCAATAAAAAAATCTATTTTTTCTTAAATCTGGGGGCGGGGGGTCCCCTTAAGGTCCGTGTGAAGATAATACGGAGAGAGACGGGGGAAAGGATAAGAACTGGAACAAGATCAGGAGTAAAGGTGAATGTAAGTAAAGAGGAGGAAAAGGGGGAGGGAAACAGGAAATGAGGAGAAGAGAGGAGAAGAAGAGAGGAGAAGAAGAGAGGAGAAGAAGAGAGGAGAAGAAGAGAGGAGAAGGAGAGAGGAGAAGGAAGGGACAGGAAATAGGGAGCTGGAGAGGATGGGAAGAGGAGTAGAAGAAGAGGAGGAGATATGGGGAATGAGACAGGGAGAGAACGGGATACGTAAGAAGAAGAGGATACTAATTATCAGGATGAGAATGAAGATGACGGGGGACGGTGATAACAGACGGAGTAGAAGGTGATGAATGAGGAAGAGGAGGTGGACAGGGGCAAGTGAGGTGAGTGGTAGAGAGGATAGGGGCGGGGTAACGGTAGGGATGATGATAAAGATAGGTGGAAATGAGGAGGAAGGGAAGATGCGAATGGGGTTGGGAAGAGAGAAAGATATAGTGAAGGGGAGAAGGAGGGGGAGTAAGGATGGTGAGAAAATGGGAGAGGGACGCTGATAGTGAGGAGGAAGGAGGACAGACGAGGGGCGAGGGTGATGGCAGGGGTGAGGGTGAGGATAAGGGTGAGGGTGATGACAGGGGTGAGGGTGAGGGTGAGGATAAGGGTGGGGATAAGGGTGAGGATAAGGGTGAGGGTGATGGCAGGGGTGAGGGTGAGGGTGAGGGTGAGGGTGAGGGTGAGGGTGAGGGTGAGGGTGAGGGTGAGGGTGAGGGTGAGGGTGAGGGTGAGGGTGAGGGTGAGGATAAGGATGGGAATAAGGGTGAGGATAAGGGTGAGGGTGATGGCAGGGGTGAGGGTGAGAATGAAGGTGGGGTAGGATATGTCGGAGGGGGTATGGTAGATGTTTGGCTGGAGGGTAGTGGTTGCGTAGGCCATGTCTAGTTTCCAATCAACACAACCTCGAGAACCCACAGGGCACCCGGCTTACATACTACATAGCCTGTTGGAGACGGACCTGATTATTTTTATTTATTTATTTATTTATTCTTTTTTTTTACAGAAGTCCATAAGACAACACCCCACCCACCCCCACCCCCACCCCTCCGACTTGGACTGTGACAACCTAACAAATGACAGACTACCGATCTGATAACAGCTTCAAACGTTTTGCTTTTGGCACTCAAGGTTCACGAAAGGTAGCGTTACCCAGGTTAAGTGCCGTTCTATATGGTGACGAGTGTAGAACAATAG
>NC_134777.1:4474108-4481608 GCF_046742065.1 Oratosquilla oratoria
TCCTTTTATGCATGGGGGGGGGGGGTGGGGGTGGAGAGGGGGGTCGCCGATTTTATGAAGCGGCCTTGCTGTGGATGTGCTGTGCCTTGCGACACTGCCTCTGACCCAGTACAGTGGACAAGGTGCAGGGATGACCCGTCATCCAAAAGGTGCTAAGATGGGAGGGAGGGTGGAGGGGAGTGGAATGCATTTAAGGGTGGAATGTGTGGGAATGATTTTATGCCTTTTCCTTTTTGGCTACCTCCCTTGTAAGGGGGAAAAAACCTTGGTATACGTATGTATGTATGTATTTATTTATTTATCTAATTTATTTATTTATTTATTTATTATTATTAATTATTTATTTTTCATTTCTATATTTTTTGTTTATTCATATATTTAAAACTTTTATATATTAATTTGTTTGTTTATTTGATTATAATCTAGTTATTCATCTATTTATTTAATTATTCATTTATCGATTTCCTTATTCATTTATTTACTTACTTATCTATTTATTTATCTATCTGATATCTTATTTGTTTATTTATATACATAGCTATTCATTCATATGTTAAATCATTCATTTACTCATTTATTCACTTATCTGTCTATCTATATACCAAGATCTTTACCTCCATTATAAGGGAGGGAACCAAGTCACTCCTATCTATCACTCTTTATTCTCTCTCTTCTTAGCTCCTCATGGATGATGGGTTATCAGTTGCATCTCGCCCACTGCCCTGGATCAGGAGTAATGTAAGAAGGCAGTACATCCACAGCAAGGCTGTTTCACTTAATCAGGGACCCCCGCCCTCCCCCTCCGCCCCCTCATGCAGAAAAAGAGAAGAGGAAAAAAACTTTGGGCTGCGTCAAAATATAATTCACACTTAAGCACTCGGTCTACCCCCATCCCCCAAACCTTCCTTCCTTGCATAATAGTATCATCTATACACAGCCAATCCTCACTCACTCCTATCCCCTGCCTCCTCCCTTCCTTGCTCAACAGGCATTCTCATCATGCTCAACGCCCCCTTCACCCCATCCTTCCATCCTGTTCTCGGTCGTTCCTTCAAGTTCACTCCCTTCACTTCTATCTTCCACATTTCTTTTACTAATCTTTCTTCATTCATCCTTTCCATGTGTGCAAACCATATCAATACTCTTTCATCATCCCTGTCTACCATTTCCATTTCCATTCCCTCTATCTTCCTCACCTCCTTGTTTCTTACTCTACCTAACCCAGTAACCCCCACCATACTTCTCAGACATTTCATCCCAAACACATGTAAACTCTTTATCTCTCTCTCTCTCTCTCTCTCTCTCTCTCTCTCTCTCTCTCTCTCTCTCTCTCTCTCTCTCTCTCTCTCTCTTCTTCTCACTCTCTCTTTATCTTTCCATCTACCTTTTATCTATCTTTTTCTTTCTCCTTGCTGACCTTTCGTTTCCTCTTCCATTGACTTTCTTTCAACCAGTAACCCAAACACAGGATGTCCACCCCTCCTTTTTCCTTTCCATCGACCTCACGCTCCTTTTCCCAGGACTCAAATCTTGCAACTCTCCAACTTGGGGTCCCGTGATTTAGTTAACTATTCGTGTTATTTTTTTTCCTGAGTTGGAGCAGCCCAAAAGTAAACATGAGACTTCCCCATCTGTTTCTATAATATCAAGAAAAATGTATTTGCACATTGACCCACGGTGAGGACCATGGCACGGCCAGACAGCAAATTGAATCGAGGGTGAGTTTTATTCTACACCTTAAATCAAACTTTTGCCACCAAGGGGCTATCACGAATATAAAGTAGATAGCCAGAATATATAGAAAAGTGCTTCCGATGCAAACGGGGTCATTCGGAACAGACTATAGATGATCTGTTAGCGATGTGTGTGTGTCAGTCATTTGAATTACACAGTGTGACGGTCGCCAAGATAAAGGAAAACATTTTACTCAGCATAGAAGAAGTTTGGACTTCAAACTACTCACAAGTAAATGTTCTTGGGAAAGAATACAAAATAATCAGTTTAGGATCAGAATAAAATTCATGGATGGCGATATATCAGAAGGACTTAAGAACTCTCTTAGTATCATCTCTATTATTATCCTTATTGTTATAATGATCATTATTTTTATTACTATTGCTCCTATATCTTGGTTTTGCTTATCATTTATCCACACTGTTTTACTGTATTTCTTTCCACAGGAAATAGGTTGAAACTCTTAACAGCATGATTTTTTATTTGAGATCCAAAAATATTAGCCGGGTATCATCCAAGGTACTAACGAGATATGCTTCTTCATTAAAGAGATAATCCTCTTCATTATTCATGCGCTCTATGTTCTCATTATTCTCTTGATACTCGTCCAGAAGATTCCGGAATTCGAGAAGATTCGGACGTCGTTCTATATTACCATTGGTGATCCTCATTAAGTATTTGAGCAGGAGTTCACCCCAGAAGGCGCTTAATAGTAAACGAACTCGTCACCTTTACTCCAGCTGCCTGAACTTCCTGGATACATTTAGGACTCACGAGTAGATGTTATAGTCTGAATTCGGATCCGTGTGGCCCAAAATAAAGCTTGCTAATCAGCACAGTGTTGGACTAGTAAATGATAGAGTTTGTTTAGGGATTTAGTTGTCTTATTCCAAAAATTTCTTGGGTAATTCATTTTGAAGCCACATTTACAAATACCTACATAGCTTGTATATCTTTACTTTTATGTCCTAGGTACATCTACATCTGTCTTCGTAAAATAAAGCTTGCTAATCAGCACAGTGTTGGACTAGTAAATGATAGAGTTTGTTTAGGGATTTAGTTGTCTTATTCCAAAAATTTCTTGGGTAGTTCATTTTGAAGCCACATTTACAAATACCTACATAGCTTGTATATCTTTACTTTTATGTCCTAGGTACATCTACATCTGTCTTCGTAAAATCTCATTTCTCCGTGTCCAAGATTTAAACTTTTACAAATGGATTACCCAGAAACTGTCTTCCAGCATTTACGAATTAATAGTAATTACACTAATCTATTTTTTGAAATATACAGATGTTTTGGGCTGTGGTTTACAAATTTTCAATAAATATTGTGCCGATCTTTTATAAACATATACACAAATATGATCCCCCTGTTGAGCAATGAACAAGGTTCCTGACTAGAACGAGGTAAGCAAGACAACCAGAGAACAGATAAACGATTTTTTGGGTCATACTTTCACGTTTATCACAACCACTTCCTACAACCCCGGGCATAAGAGGAGCAGTATACTTGTATTTAAATATAGTCTTATGGGGATAATTACACTATTTTCAGAATCAATTCACGACCTCAGCCTTCACAATGGTCGGCAATTTACATCCTCTTTGAACCCACTCTGGTAAGGTACACAGGCTATATCGTAACAAGAAGAAGAGACCAACATGTATATAATGTATACTTATAATGATATATATATATATATATGTATATATATATATAATATATATATATATATATATACGTATACTATATATATATATATATATATATATATATATATATATATATATATATATATATATACATTTCGACCTCTTGGGCCTTCCTCAGTGGACTCCACTGAGGAAGGCCCAAGAGGTCGAAACGTCTGGTTCTGAATAAAGCTCCATACTCTAGCCTTCACGTTTCATTTTGCCATCTCACCTCCATATTTATCTGTCTTTACATACATATATGTATGTATATATATATATATATATATATATATATATATATATATATATATATATATACATATATGGCAATTCTCCTCATCAGATGCTGACCTCAGCATTTAAGTGATATATTAACGGCGACCGAGCCGGGGATTGGCAGTTAGTAGGTGATCATAGATCGAGGAGGATCTACGTCGTGTATTATAAGTGCTAAATATAGGTTAGAAAAGGAACAGGCGAGTTTTGTTGTCTTACTAGTTCACCTGCTGATACACAGCTCGCTGCCCTCAGATGACAACTTTTCTAGATTATATACCAGATTCTGGATTTAATTTCCGTAAGGAAATCTTAGATAATTTTTTGGCAATGAATGATATCATCGAGAGATATTTTCCAGGACTTGACAACCGCTATACTGATGTGAGGATCTACAAGTTATTTTCAAGAAAGAACAGTGCTATTACTGATACAGACGTTCTTGCGAAGGTAAAACTTATTCACATTCGTAAGTTGCCTTTTCTGAACAAACATTCCTAACATTTTGGGGGAAAGTGAAGAACGACTGATTCTTCTTCCCTCTTCGTTCTACTACAATCACGTCACCCGGTCATGCCGCACATACCTATGTCTTCCACAGTCCTTTGTTATCGTGAAACCTTTGTACGTCACCCACCTCCGATTATCTCTAATTTATAAACTCTTCTCCAATTAGCCCTCTGTCTAGCCCATTTCTTTTTCACATTCTTTTCTCTGCTGTTCCATCTTTTCTCTTTACATCCATTCCATAACCCTCCATTACTCCTACATCTATCCCTTTTTTTAGCATCTTTCCCCCTATCATAACAATTCATAGTCATGACCATTATCATCAACACAACTAAAATCGCGGTTATCATCACTATCACCGTCATCATCATCATCACAGCAACCAACACCATCACCAACATAATTACCACGAACATAATTAACACCACTATCATCACCGACACCATTATCAGCACCATTACCATCACCAACATCATCACCAACCCCTCCGCTATCATCACCATCACCATCACACCACCATCACCGCCAGCAGCAGTGGCCCTTTAGGCGCCCCCCCCCAAAAAAAAAAAAAAAAAAAAAAAAAAAACTGACAAGTGAGGAAAGGCGTCGAGTTCACGAGTGAAGATCGGCCATCACGTCCACTTGATGATGTCCGAGGTAAGACGAGAAAGAAGAAGAGGAAGAAGAAATAGTATAGTTGGAGGCAGAAGGGTGAAGATGACAGCAGAATAAAAGAGAAAAGGACGTAAGAAGGATGCTGGTGAGAGTAAAGAAAAACGAGAAAGGCGAGTAAAGGAGGAAGGAAAAAAGAAGAAGAAATGAGTCAAGAACGAATATCAAAGAAGAGAAAATAGGAAGATGTAAAAAATGAAAAGTAAAACGAAGGAATTGGGAGGAAGTTGATGGGAGGAGGATATAGGTAACATAAGAATATAAGAATGAAGGAGACTGCAAGAGACCATAAGGCCTACACTAGGCAGCTCCGTATCCATCACCACCTGTCATCCCCATCCATAAAGTTGTCTAATCGTTTCTTAAAACAACTGATAGTTTCAGCGCTTACTACTTGGTTACTAAGTCTATTCTATTCGTCGTCCACCCTATTAGTAAACCAATTTTTGCCTATTTCCTTCTTAAATCTAAATTTGTCCAGTTTAAGACCATTACTGTGAGTCCTGTCCTGTTGGGAAGGAAGGAGATAGAAGGACGTATTGATATATAGGAAAAATAAATCTAAAGGAAAAGGGAGAATTAGGGAGACAGGAGGGAGAAGACAAAAGAAAATAGGGAAGAGAAGGAAGTATGTGATGTGGAAGTGGGAAGGACAAAGAGGAAAATAAAAGGAGGAGATAGATCATTGGGACAGAGTGGGAGAGTTAAAAGCATTAGGGGAGAGAGTATGAGCAGTTACGAGAATGTGAAGAAAAAATAAAGGGGGAGTGATATATATTAAAGAAGGAGACAGTAGAGAAGCAAAAAAAGTAACTAAGAGAAACAAGAAAAGAGAAAGTAGTTGGTGGGGAAGAGGTATGAAAAATAAAATGACAGGACGAAAAAGAAACATTAGAAAGAATTACTAAATGAAAGAGGAATGGGATAGGAGGAAAATTATAATAAAAGAAGCAAGATCTGCTAGAAAAAAAAAGTGATGGAAATGAATAGGGGAGGAGGAAAAGAGCAGTATGTGCCAAGGCAAAACAGATAGGAGGAAAAAAAAAAGAGTGAAAAAAAAGAGCGAGGAAGCGGAAGAGGAGTTAAAGAAAGATACAAGTACAGCGAGGGAAAAAGGAAAAGCGACCCAAGCAAGGGAAAGGAGGAAAGTGGCATGGAAAAAAAAATGGAGGTTGAAAAAAAGAAAACTATTGCAGAGAATGGGGGAGATAAAAGGGAAGGTGAGGGGAGAGGGAAAGAAGCAGGGGAATGCAGAGAGGGGGATTATGAAAGAGGTGAGAGAAACAAATGGAAGCCTGTCGAAAAAGACAAAAAAATGTAACAGTCACACATGGTTGTCAGCTTCTTTACAAAAAGAAAGAGAGAAGGAAAAATGAAATAGCATACAAAATAGTAAGCATCCATAACCATACGTATATGTATTTGTATATGTATATGTGTATACACACACACACACACACACACACACACACACACACACACACACACACACACACACACACACACACACACACACACACACACACACACACACACACACACACACACACACATATATATATATATATTATATATATGTATATATGTATATATGTATATATATGTACATATATATATATATATATATGTATATATATGTATATATATATATATATGTGTACATATATATATATATATATATATATATGTGTGTGTGTGTGTGTTTGTGTGTGTGTGTGTGTGTGTGTGTGTGTGTGTGTGTGTGTGTGTGTGTGTGTGTGTGTGTGTGTGTGTGTGTGTGTGTGTGTGTGTGTGTGTGTGTGTGTGTGTGTGTGTGTGTGTTTGTGTGTGTGTGTGTGTGTGTGTGTGTGTGTGTGTGTGTGTGTGTGTGTGTGTGTGTGTGTGTGTGTGTGTGTTTGTGTGTGTGTGTGTGTGTGTTTACCTAGTTGTATTATACGGGAAGGGAGCTATGCTTATGGTGACCCGTCTTTGTATCTCTCAGCATAATTTTTTTCTTAAAATCCTGAATAGAGTTTGCACACACTGATTCTTTGTCTAATTTGTTCCAAGTATCTATCTCTCTGTGTGGGAAGCTATTTTTTCAGATCTCCTCTGTAATTATCTTTTTTTTTTTTTTCTTTTCGTGTCCTCTTGTTTTTCCATTGTCCCATTTCAATAAGTCATTCTTATCTAAGATTTCCATTTCCTTCATAATTTTATAGAAGAAGGGAAATAGGAGACTTACTAATTATAATTAGTAAGTCTCCTATTTCCCTTCTTTGTCCTAAAGTTGGTAATTCTAATTTGGACAGTCTTTGTTCATATGACATTTTGAAAGAGTTGGTGCCAGTTTTATTGTTGCTCTTTGTATTCTTTCCAACTTCTTTATATTCTTTTTGGTACTGGGTGTCCATAGTGTTGCTGTGTACTCGAGCATTGGTCTTATTAGTGTATTTATCTTTCTTTTTTATCATTTCCTTGTCCAAATATGCAAAAACCACTTTTATTGACCTCAATAAGTTATAGGTTTCTTCGACTACTTTATTAATATGTTTATCCGGTGTCATATCTTTGCTGATTATTACTCCAAGGTCTTTTTCCGAGTTTACTTTTTTGACCTCTTCTTCGCCAA
>NC_134777.1:4486608-4489108 GCF_046742065.1 Oratosquilla oratoria
GATATGAAGGAAAAATATCAAACTATAGTAGGCACAGAAGAAATTCAAGGAAGAATAAGGAGTTATGGAGGATATATATTAAAATATAGACGGTACAATAGAAAGACTCGAGGAATGGACACAAAAGTTATGGTGTGTGTGTATGTGTGTGTGTGTGTGTGTGTGTGTATGTGTGTGTGTGTGTGTGTGTGTGTGTGTGTGTGTGTGTGTGTGTGTGTGTGTGTGTGTGTGTGTGTGTGTGTGTGTGTGTGTGTGTGTGTGTGTGTGTGTGTTTGTCTGTGTGTGCGTGTGCGCGTGTGTGAAAAAAGTGGAGCCCAGGGACTATGATGGAAAAAGTAAAATGCACCGGACTCAGAAACAGGTAATTTAATCCCGACAGAGTGGATAATTACAATAGAGGGGCAATTAATCCTCTTTTATATACAAAAAATTACATGTGGTACACGTGGCGAGGTCAACACGCACACTCCTCCCATTCTTCCGTCACAGTTACCCAAGTGACCAAATGTCGGGTATTTTGTCTTGGCGTTTGGCGCGGATGAAAAGTCTCCCTTCCGCTCCTGTTCTTAACCTTTTCTAGGTTCTCACCTGCTGTTGGTTGTCTGTTCCGCTCATCCTCTCCCTTGCTCCTCTGAAAATGGGGCCAAAAAAGAGTGAATTACGACATACGTAAGAGACCTATGGAGAAAGTGTTGACTGCTGAAGATGTATATCGGTGACACATAGGACACGTATGAGAGACTTAAAAGGAATTACTGAATATTCAAGGAAATCGATTGATCCTGTGTGGGAATAATGTTAGCAACATAGAGACTGAGCAGGAAGGCACGCCGATCAAGGGGGTGACAAACGTAAAGCGATCCAGGACTTGCCATGGTGTAAATAGAGAAAAAATAAATGGGAAAGGAACGGGAGAGGGAATGAACTGGAAGGAGTGGTGTCGAAAGGAGAGAGAAATAGAGATTATGCAAATGAGGGTGAGAAATAGAGAGGGAGGAAGGGAGAGAGGAAGGGAGGAAGAGAGGTCTGAGGTAATTAGAAAGAAAGAAATAAGGAGCGAAAGAGAGAGAGAGAGAGAGAGAGAGAGAGAGAGAGAGAGAGAGAGAGAGAGAGAGAGAGAGAGAGAGAGAGAGAGAGAGAGAGAGAGAGAGAGAGATATTGTGGAGGAATAGAGAAGTGAGGCAGGGAGTGAAAGCTAAAATTTCAGCGTTACATGTACTGAAACAGGACGCCATGAAGTGAGGACAGGTCTATATTTGCGTTTATATTTACAGAGAAAGGATTAAACACATCTATTAAATTTTCTATATATAAAAGCATGTACTTCTTAGTTGATCTATTCAGTAAAATATGCATGGACTTATTTACTGACGATTGTAATGTAAGTTTTTCCTATTAGATATATATAGGCTCCGTTGTGAAAAATGATGAATTAAGAGGTCGGTTATATAAATATGATTTAGAAATGGGTATATATAAAATGTGAAGTCACTCTGAATAACAATCTACACCAATGCAAAAAATTGTCTTCCATCTCCTTCATCAATTATACTTTACGGTGTGACACACACACACACACACACACACACACACACACACACACACACACACACACACACACACACACACACACACACACACACACACACACACACACACACACACACACACACACACACACACACACACACACACACACACACACACACACACTCACACACACACACACACACGCACACACACACACACACACAGACAGACACACACGCACGCACGCACACACACACACACACACACACACACACACACACACACACACACACACACACACACACACACACACACACACACACACACACACACACACACACACACACACACACACACACACACACACACACACACACACACACACACACACACACACCATGCCCGACTCACACTTGCGTGAATTTGGACAATGAATCACTCAACATCCATGGACAGAGGTGCTCACAGTGTAGGGATTTCAGGAGAAGTGGGACAATTATATCAATATAATTACGCAGGCCTTCCATTGTCACTTCCCTTTGAAACAAATGAAGACGCACTCAGCCGAAACCCCTTGGGTTACATCCAGGATTAAGAGGCTGATTCAATAACGTGCTAAAGCTTTTTACACTGACACAAACCTTTTTAGACAACTCCGGCACAAAGTCATAAGGGAAATAAAAAGAGCCAAAGATATGTACTACCCCAACAAGATCAAGCACCTACAGCAGAACAGCAGCATGTAGTTTAGCAGGGTCAAAAGTCTGTGTGGTATGAGGCAGGCATCGGACATCCCCCTCTTGTCACAACTCCCACCAACCGTTGCGGTTGAGCAAGTAAATAATCACTTCGTCTCTATCTGTCAAACACTGCCCACCATTGACCTTTCCCTCCTCCCTGCCTTCCTGCCCTCCCCTTCACCACCTACAGTACATGTTTCTCAAGTTTTTTAAGAAGCTCGCTAGTATCA
>NC_134777.1:4514108-4521608 GCF_046742065.1 Oratosquilla oratoria
GGTTAGGTGAGGTGAGGTGAGGTTAGGTTAAGCTAGGTAACGATGAGTTAGGTTAGGTTAGCCTAGGTTATTTCAAGTTAGGTTAGTTTGGCTAGCTTACATGGGGTTGACAAGGGCGAAGACGGGACATGGCTAGGTAGGGCAAAAGGAGTGCAGCTTAGTGAGCAAGGGCAAACCAAGGGGAGGCAGAGATGGCAAAATAATTAACACCGAAAATTTAGAGAAACCGGACACACATACACAAACAGAAACACACTGTTACATCTGCGATGTATACTTGCCAAATATGTAATTGTTATAGTTTCGAGGAAATGTCATGTTACGTGTGTTCGTATTGTGCTGCTTTGGTTATGTCCAAATATGTCACCGTAAGGTATTTTCTTTATTATGTATTGTATGTATCTATTAATGTAACTATGGTATTAGTTTATAATAATATTGATTGTTTATTGTAATGTTGATTATTCAAGTGTCCATTGCGCATGCGTCTCTGCTACGTCACAGGCCGTGACGTAAAAATATTTCGTTTGTATTTCCCGCTTAAACAATGTAGGCTCGTCAGGCTAGGTAAATCCCGCCCCCCTTGTAGTATCCAACGAGTCTATACGATTGTCCAGACCCTGCTTAAACCTACTACACGGGTCAGATTCAAAATGCCAGCCTTGAGGTTAGTACCCTTTTCCCTTGATATAGCAGCAAGCCAGATTTACTAGGACTTAGCTTTGTAGAGCCCTATATAAGTGAAGCGCGGAGTGAGTAGCATTGGGGCTTAGGATTAGCTTATATTTCATGACTGTTTGGTGATCTGTGACCCGGTCTTACGTCTATTCAATCCCGTTAAAATCTTCGAACTTGATTCTTTTGTGTAATGTCAAATGTATGATCAGAAGTCAGATGTATTATGTAAAATCATGTTTGTTCAATTGTAATAGTGTGTCTTTGTTATATTATTTTCGTGTCATTTTACTTGTATCAACTTCATACTTATAATTTATTTAATTATATTTCTTTAAGTTAGTTTGATTTTCTTTCCCCGGTGTCCGACCGGGTGGCGACCTTATTCAGTTCTTTTGACCGTTTGAACCCGTAATAGACATAGGGTCTAAAGGGTTCCCTTGATGTTACAAACTTCTGGCATTCACAAGGCCGGTGAACCTTTGGTACTTTAGAGAGGTTTGTAACATTAATTGGCGCCTCATTGCCAGGATTTAACGGTAAATTGGAAAGACGTTCGACGTGGATCAGTGATAATAGGTTTATTAAGGTAGGAAGATGCGGTTAACCAACGAAACCGAGGTAGATGAATTTGTACAAGGAAAACCCACAGATAAGGAAATTCAAGGTCTCACCATACCGGAATTGAAATTGATAGCACATTATTTTGGAGCTAGTTCGACCCACGGGTTAAATAAAGGGGAGTTAGTACACATGGTGGTGGCAATGTTGCATGATCGAGACGAAAGTGTGCCGGCGAGAGATGAAGAGAGAGCGACAGAACAAGGTTCTGCCGGCTCAGCGAATTTAGATGATCGGGAAGGTAGTGACGCTGATGGTGAATCCCGGCACACAGAATCTCGATTAAGCGAGTTACAGTTAAAATTAGAAATAGCTAAATTAGAAGCCCAATCTAGAAAGGAAGAAACTGAGAGAGCTAAATTAGAAGCCCAATCTAGAAGGGAAGAAACTGAGAGGGCTAGATTAGAAATTGAGTGTCTTAAACTTAAATCTGAATTGCAAGAGAATGAAAAAGTGCTACCAATTCCTCAAACCGTGAATGGGAGACCAGAGTTTGATGTAGTGCAGAATGCGAGGTTGCTTCCTGAGTTCGATGAATCCAATGTGGACCAGTACTTTAGAATTTTTGAAAGGATGGCTAAAGATTATTCATGGCCAAAGAAGTTTTGGCCTGCGCTGTTGCGGACTAACTTAAGAGGGAAGCCCTTGAGAGTATATGGCGCCCTAGAGGACGCACAGGCGAAGGACTATGACATGGTCAAGACGGCCATCCTTAGGGCATGTGAACTCGTTCCCGAGTTGTATAGGATAAAGTTTAGGAACCTAAGGAAACAACCTAACATCTCGCACGTGGAGTTTAGTAGAGAAAAGCGTTTATTGTGGGACCAGTGGTTAAGATCTCACAATGTTAATAAAGAATTTGATAGACTGGCTGAACTGCTACTGGTAGAGGAGTATCTGAGATCTATCCCTAAAGAGGTATCATTGTATCTTCAGGAAAAAGAAGTCTCCAAATTGGAGGAGGCCGCAGTGTTAGCCGATAAGTATGAATTGATAAGACCTGCAGGGAAGTTCTCGGTTACTCACAAGGGAAAAGGAGACCTGGCAATAAATAGGCAGAGAATCTCGCTCTCATCAGGTGGGTCACCTACCAAATCCATAGAAGTCAAGAAAGATGACTGTAGTAAGTCATCAATGATTAAGTCATGTTTCTATTGCGGAAGGGTAGGCCACCAAATGAGAGATTGTTGGAAGAGACGAAGAGAGATGGAAGGTGTCAAGCCCGTATCTTTAACAAATAAGGTTGAGAGCACCTCCACTAAGGGCAAGGCCCAGGGAGAGAGTGAAGCCAAAGCCGTGGCATTGATGAGTTATATAGGTAACGGCCCATCAGAGATGGATGGGGGTAAAGTAGATGAATTGGAGGGTAAACTTAAACCTCACTTAAAGGGATATCAGCCATTTTTATTCCAAGGCTGGATATCCATAGGAGGAGACCGGAAACGAGTCACCATCCTACGGGACTCGGGAGCCCTCCAGTCCCTAATACTGAGTAGTCTGGTGAAAAGTCCAGCGGTTGGAGGGAGTGTAACGGTAAGTTCCCTAGGGGGCCTAGCCAAGGTACCTCTAGTATCCATAGACCTACAGTCGCCTCTCTACGAGGGACAGGCTATGGTAGGGATGGTAGATGAGTTACCAGTTGTAGGTGTGGATGTTATATTAGGAAATGATTTGGTTGGTGGGAAGATGTGTCCCACACCCATAGTTTCGGAGGTGCCGGTTGTTTCGGAAGAGACCGAGCAACTTGAGAGACAGCACCCGGGGTTATTTCCGGTTTGCGCTGTTACGAGGGCGATGGCAGCACAGAGGGAGTGGTCTAAGGACCAGGTGAGACCAGTAAGGGTCTCGAGTGGGGAAAACTGTGGAAAACCTGAATGTGAGGACAGTATGAACCCCGAGGAAGAACTCCCAAGTGAGGAAGCCCAGGTCGAAGCAGAGTTTGACCTGAAGCCTCTGTTCCAGGAGGAACAAGTAAGTGAAACCGATGTGTATGACTTGACTCGCTTGTTTATGGAAAAGAAACAGGCGGGCACAAGATGTCTCAGTGACTTGCAGAGTGTCGATCCCGACTTACGGGAACTATATGAAAGGGTAGAGAGTGGTAGTGAACTATCAGAGGAGTATTACTTGGACAAGGGAGTACTATTCCGCCGATGGGTGGAAAGTACCTGCCCCACTGATGATGCAGTGTGGTCCGAGAGACGGCAAGTTATGTTGCCGAAGGTCTACCGGAAAGAAGTTCTGAGGCTAGGGCATGATAGTCCCCTTTCTGGACATTTGGGTGTACGCAAAACTTTAGACCGTATCTGGCAACATTTCTATTGGCCAGGAATTAGAAGGGATGTGGCACAGCACTGTCGTACTTGCCACACTTGTCAGTTGGTAGGGAAACCAAACCAACCTGTACCTGTAGCCCCTTTGAAACCAATCCCTGTAGGAGAGGAACCCTTTGCTAAGGTTATCGTGGATATAGTGGGACCGTTGCCTAAGACTGCTAGGGGACATGAGTATATTCTCACTTTGATGGATACCTTTTCTAGGTATCCCGAGGCGATACCACTACGTAAAGTGCGCGCCAAAGTGGTGTTGCACGAGCTGATTAGCTTCTTTACGAAGTGGGGACTACCTCGCGAGTTACAGACAGACCAGGGGTCTGTGTTTTTATCTAGAGAGGTTATGCAGAGTTTGGGAGCACTGGGGATAACGAAAGTGACGTCAAGTGCTTACCATCCTCAGAGTCAAGGTGCCCTTGAACGGTACCATCAAACGTTAAAAACAATGTTGAGGAAATGGTGCTTAGAAAATGATACGGGGTGGGACCAAGCCTTACCATACCTGTTGTTTGCAGTGCGTGAGGTACCCAACGAATCGTTGGGCCTCTCACCTTTTGCATTAGTTTTCGGGCACGAGGTTCGAGGACCTCTTAAAGTCCTGAAAGAATGTTTATTGAAAGAGCATAGTTCTGCCTCTAAGGACATGTCGAAGTCGGTGACTGACATGAAAGGTAAGTTGGCCGCGTGTTGGGAAATGGCCAAAGAAAATTTAATGAGTGCTCAGGAAAGAATGAAACGACATTATGACAGAAAGGCCAAAGTACGGGAATTTAATCCCGGTGATAGTGTGTTGGCCCTGCTGCCTTTTCAAGGTAACCCCTTAAGGGCAAAGTTCAGTGGACCCTATGAGGTAGTGAAACGAGTAGGGGAACTAAACTATATTGTTGCCACTCCAGATCGGAGACGGAGTCAACAATTATGCCATATAAATATGTTAAAGTTGTATCGAGAAAGGGAGCAGAACCCGGTGGGTGAAACTGTCGCGAGTGTTTGTACGGTTTCTCTCATGCATGAAGTAGACGAGGACACTATTTCCCCCACCTTAGAGATGCCGTGGAAGGAGAATGCAGGAGGGTGGCCCCAGGTAGTGGATAAGCTGGACCACCTCACGGCCGCACAACGGGAGGACTTAACTGCCTTATTGAGTAAGTATCAGGAGGTCTTTCGAGATACTCCTGGAAAAAACTTACCTAATTCTGCATGATGTTGATGTAGGAGACGCGAAGCCTATTAAGCAGGCACAGTATCGTGTCAACCCGCAACGAGCAGCCATAATCACAAAAAAAAAAAAAAAAAAAAATAGACTATATGCTGGCCCACGGTTTAATTACGCCAGCACGAAGTGAGTGGAGCTCGCCAGTGATCTTAGTTCCGAAAGCAGATGGTACTCAGCGGTTTTGTGTCTATTTCCGACGCGTGAATACAGTGACCAAAAGGGACTCGTACCCCTTACCTAGGTTAGAAGAGTGTATAGGTAGAGTAGGAGGGGCACATTTCATAACTAAATTAGATCTGCTCCGTGGATATTGGCAAGTGCCCATGACACCCCGTGCCCAGTCTATCTCCTGTTTCGCCGCATTGGGAAAGACTTACCAATGTAAGGTTATGCCCCTTGGTATGACCAACGCCCCTGCTACGTTCCAACGGTTAATGAATAAAATCACCGAGGACATAACTGGCTGTGTAACCTACCTCGATGATGTCGTAGTGTATAGTGACACTTGGCAGGATCATTTGGATCGTCTAACCTTACTCTTCAACAAGTTAGTGTCTACCAATTTGGTGCTCAATCTAACAAAGTGTGAATTTGTTCAGGCCAAGGTGCATTATCTTGGTTATGTGATCAGACAAGGAGAATTGGCTCCTCCCCAGGCCAAAGTGGAAGCCATTCTCAGAATTCCAGTACCTCAGACCTAGAAGGAGATTCGTAGTTTTGTAGGAACCATTGCCTTTTATAGAATGTTCATCTATAATTTCTCTTCCTTAATAGCTCCTTTAACCGACCTGCTAAAGAAAGGAGCCAAGTTCCAGAGGACTGAGTCTTGCAACACCGCTTTTGTTCAAGCGAAGAGCCTTTTGTGTACAGCTCCAGTGTTGCAGGCCCCAGACTTCTCGAAACCATTTTCTCTGTATTGTGACGCCAGCAACATTGGTGTTGGTGCCGTACTATTACAAGCTAAAGACACTGTGGATCATCCTGTGAGTTACTTCAGCAGAAAACTGAATGTAGCTCAGAAAAAGTATTCCACAATTGAAAAGGAATTATTATCCATTATTTTGGCTTTGAAACATTTTGATGTATATATCCCTGCTGGCGCAAATGTAACTGTGTTCACTGACCACCATCCCTTAAAATATATTCAGAAGTTCAAGGAGAAGAACCTCCGCTTAACTAGGTGGAGTCTATTTTTACAAGAATATAATCTAGATGTAAAACATATTTCTGGGAGGAATAATGTGATAGCAGACTGTCTGTCTAGATCATAGCACATATCTGCCGAGATCATAGCACATATCTGCCGAAAGTAAAGAAAAAAATTCTTTTCAAGAATTTTTTTTCTTTTGGTGGGGGAGGTGTTACATCTGCGATGTATACTTGCCAAATATGTAATTGTTATAGTTTCGAGGAAATGTCATGTTACGTGTGTTCGTATTGTGCTGCTTTGGTTATGTCCAAATATGTCACCGTAAGGTATTTTCTTTATTATGTATTGTATGTATCTATTAATGTAACTATGGTATTAGTTTATAATAATATTGATTGTTTATTGTAATGTTGATTATTCAAGTGTCCATTGCGCATGCGTCTCTGCTACGTCACAGGCCGTGACGTAAAAATATTTCGTTTGTATTTCCCGCTTAAACAATGTAGGCTCGTCAGGCTAGGTAAATCCCGCCCCCCTTGTAGTATCCAACGAGTCTATACGATTGTCCAGACCCTGCTTAAACCTACTACACGGGTCAGATTCAAAATGCCAGCCTTGAGGTTAGTACCCTTTTCCCTTGATATAGCAGCAAGCCAGATTTACTAGGACTTAGCTTTGTAGAGCCCTATATAAGTGAAGCGCGGAGTGAGTAGCATTGGGGCTTAGGATTAGCTTATATTTCATGACTGTTTGGTGATCTGTGACCCGGTCTTACGTCTATTCAATCCCGTTAAAATCTTCGAACTTGATTCTTTTGTGTAATGTCAAATGTATGATCAGAAGTCAGATGTATTATGTAAAATCATGTTTGTTCAATTGTAATAGTGTGTCTTTGTTATATTATTTTCGTGTCATTTTACTTGTATCAACTTCATACTTATAATTTATTTAATTATATTTCTTTAAGTTAAGTTAGTTTGATTTTCTTTCCCCGGTGTCCGACCGGGTGGCGACCTTATTCAGTTCTTTTGACCGTTTGAACCCGTAATAGACATAGGGTCTAAAGGGTTCCCTTGATGTTACAAACTTCTGGCATTCACAAGGCCGGTGAACCTTTGGTACTTTAGAGAGGTTTGTAACAACACGCAAACGAAAATCTACATTTCACTTGGAGTACACGTAAACCATTACGAATTACAATTGGTCTGTGTGTATTTGTATATATATATATATATATATATATATATATATATATATATATGTATGTATATATATATATATGTATGTATATGTATGTGTATATATATATATATGTATGTATATGTATGTATATATATATATATATGTATGTATATGTATCTATATATATATATGTATATGTATATATATAATATACATACATATATATATGTATATATATATGTATATGTATATATATATAATATACATATATATATATATATACACATATATACATATATATATATATACACACATATATACAT
>NC_134777.1:4531608-4534108 GCF_046742065.1 Oratosquilla oratoria
TCCTTTACTAGTCTTTCTTCACTCATTCTTTCCATGTGTCCAAACCATCCTAATACTCTTTCATCAACCCTATCTCCCAACTCCCTTTCCACCCCTGTTCTCCTCCTCACCTCCTCATTTCTCACTCTATCTAGCATAGTAACCCCCATCATACTTCTCAGACACTTAATCTCAAACACATTCAAGCTCCTTCTCTCTTATTCTCTTATGTTCAATGTTTCTGATACATACAGTGCTGTTGGCATAATCACTCCTTCATACAGTCTCCTCTTATCATCCATTCCCAAATTTCTATTCCTCATTACACTTTTTAATTCACCAAGGCATTTACTCGCTTCTCTCAATCTACATTCTACCTCCACCTTAACTCCACCTTTTCCTGCCACATTTGCACCCAAGTATCTAAAACTATCCACTTCTTCCAGTTGCTCTCCCTTAATGCTCACTTCCAGATTACTGCCATTTTCACCCCTTGTACCTTATTTTTACCCACATTTATCTACAGCTTTCTTCTATCACACACTCTCCCAAACTCTGTCACCAACTTCCTCAATTCCTCCTCCGATCCTGCCACAAGCGCAGTGTCGTCGGCAAACAACAGCTGGCTCACCTCCCACTTTTCTCCATTTTCTTTAACCATCTCCAATCCCTGACCCACTACCCTTGCATTTCCCTCTCGCACCAACCCATCCATGTATAAGTTGAACAGCCAGGGTGACATATATATATAAATATATATATACATATATATATACATACTTATATATATATATATATATATATATATATATATATTCAACACATAAAAAATGTAATCCGACATTTGTCAATCACATGAAAACCATAGTTTGAGGAAAAAGACTGGTGACATGGAATCTATATATTTCGATTGCAAAATGCAAACCTCTTCAGTAGATACAAAGAACGGAATAGTCAGTTTTACTTCAGTAGCACGCTTGCCAAGAAATAGCGGAACACTGGGGGAGGTTTCTACCCAGGCTCACTCGATAAATGGGGTGAGGAGGCAAATGCATTTATATATATATATATATATACATATATATATATGTATATGTATATATATACATATATATATATGTATATGTATATATATACATATATATATAAATATATACATATGTATATATGCACATAGAGTCAAAAAAGACAGAATTCAAGTAGTTATTTAGTTTCATTCTCGAAAAAATTCTCAAAAAATTCTGCCAGTAAATGAGTGAACAGAAACTTGGCCTCTGTATAGTTTAATATCGTTTCGTTTAAATGTAGAGTTCGACGTTTCATCAATAGAAATATATTTTCAGGAGTAGACTGTAATAACAAAAGATATATATATATATATATATATATATATATATATATATATATATATATATACATATATATATGTATACATATATATATATACATACATATATATATATATAACACTGGGGAACAAAATTAAACTTTTTGTCAGTTGCATACATTTTGAGACCTGTTTCTGGGTAAATTGAGGTCACTGATTTCAAATATGGCACCAGTTTTTTTTTATACCGGGTCTAGTTTTGTTGCGGTGAGTTACCTCCCATTTGCTACTCTATATAGTTAGACTACCATATACTACTGCTAAAAATCTAAACCAGCACACAGAGAGGAATTACTAAACACGTAGAATTAATTTTTAATTACTTTTATTTACCTTGACAAGCATATTTTGGATCCATCAGTTGCTTTTGTGAACTATGCCAGATTTATTCAGGCACAAACTTGCGTTTAATGGACTGTCTTGAATATCGTCTCTCAGTGCAGTCTCGCTGAATGCTCCAGCAATAGTCCGCCATCATGTGAATGTCCCAGCGACCTTGATACCTGTCTTCCATGACTTTGATATCCTGGTGAAAGCGTTCACCTTGCTCATCACTCACGTCCCCTAAGTTTGCCGGAAACAGTTCAAGATGACTGTTCAAGAAATGCATCTTAATGCTCATGTTGCAACCTAACACATGAAAAAACTCCATCAAAGATTCAACGAGCTCTTTATAGTCCTCTGATTTCCTGTTTCCAAGAAAGTTCCTTACAACAGAAACGAATGCTCCCCATGCATTTTTCTCAACATCAGTCATGGATTGAGTGAAGGCTTGGTCTTTAATCAGCGTCCTAATTTGAGGGCCGTCGAAAATACCTGCTTTGAGTTTTTCTAGCGTTAAACCAGGGAACACTTCACACAGATACTTAAAACAGTCACTGTCATTATCGAGCGCCTTGACAAACTGTTTCATAAGGCCCAGCTTGTTTTTATGGGGCGGGATTATTTTTTTTTTCACTTTCCACTAGGGGTTCATAAATGATGTTTTTTTTTTCCCAACATTGAGGCTTTCCCTAACTGGCCATTCCTTCTGAATCCAGTGTCTATCTTTGGCTCTGCTGTCCCAGAGGCAGATAAAGCAAGGAAATTTTGTATACCCACCTTGCTGTCCTAGCAAAAAATTGACCATTTTTA
>NC_134777.1:4556608-4559108 GCF_046742065.1 Oratosquilla oratoria
GTGTGTGTGTGTGTGTGTGTGTGTGTGTGTGTGTGTGTGTGTGTGTGTGTGTGTGTGTGTGTGTGTGTGTGTGTGTGTGTGTGTGTGTGTGTGTGTGTGTGTGTGTTCGTGCGCGTGCGTGTGTGTGTAGTGGTTGTCACTACGTTAGAGTTGATCCCGAACTGAAATTGTCAGATGGGTGGTATTTTAGGGATGAGCTAGCTCTGCTGTGTACTTGTTCTTGGTGTTGATTGGTTTATCCGATCGAGTGATCGCTCCTTGTGCACGTGTTGGTTTTGCCCAGCAACATAGTCCCTTCTCATGCTTGGTAGGGCTAACAGGTCAGACGTCTGGATGTTCAGACTAGGTTTCATATCTTTGATTAATAGTGCTTCTAAGATGGGGAGGCGACGGGTATCTTGGCATGCCGTTATGGTGTTCGTATTTCCACCATTATTTCTCTTGTGAGGCTTGTTTGGTCTTCCTGTCTTAAATGGTTTTAGGGGGCTCCAGATGTGAGATGGTGATTTATGCTTCTACTTAGTTTAGTCGTTGTCATGTAGATATAGGTATATATATGTATATATATACATTTACACTGAATGGCTCCCAGCGATCAATTGATATTTTTTTTTTTCAACCACAAATCACTTTTAATTCCTTGCCATCGCAGTCGAGACTGAAGAATCACTCGATGGAGGCATTCGTTGGAAATTGAAACGTAGACGTGCCGAGTATTCGAACCCAGCTAACCCGTAACAAAGTTACAGTGACTTAAACCAATGCGCATTGGTTTAAGTCACTGTAACTTTGTTACGGGTTAGCTGGGTTTGAATCCTCGGCTCGTCCACGTTTCAATTTCCAACGAATGCCTCCATCGAGCGATTCTTCAGTCTCGACTGCGATGGTATGGAATTAAAAGTGATTTGTGGTTGAAAAAAAGATATGTGTATATATATATATATATATATATATATATATATATATATATATACATATATGTAAACATATACACATACTGCATGTTGAAGTAAGAAAGCCACATGAGTAGAAATGTGGTGAGGTAAACAGAAAGAACAACTGATGTTTGTATTCACTGACGTTTCGTCCTTACCAGGACATCCTCAGAGTACATACAGTTTTAGAAGATCCATAACCTATACTTCATCCTTGCCATGTCCCTCTCCATCCACCTCCATACCATCATCCGGACTCTAAACTTATCCGATGACTTTGACCATGACACGTTCCTCCTCTGTCTACCTCACTGTCTTTAACCATCCTCTTCACTTCATTAGTGATCAAGTTGCTTGGTGCTCTTGCTAATTCTATAAACCAATCCCTATGGTTGATACAGAAGTGGGAAGCACTGTAGGCTGCCTCACTATTTTTTTTTCTTTCTTTTTTTGAGAAACACCTCTACCTTATTGCAATCTGGGAGGTGAACACTATAATACCCTAACCTACTATGAAACCTCTACACGATACTCTAACGGGCAATCTCCACATGATAATGTATACTGCATTGTAGAATGCGCCTTTCTCTATTATTTTTATGCGTTCTTATCCTTACTTCTAACAGTTTTTCTTAATCTTGTACCCGTGGTACAAAAGGAAAGTTGCAGCCTACAATATAACAAATGGGTATTGCCGGGTAGGGTATTATAGAGAAACAGAGAGATCAGTAAATGTACGGTCATACGAACACAGAAATGACGCCAGATATCATCGAACCTCCAATTTGCTGGTAGTTCATTTGAACCAATGTGGTCCCCTCCCAGACTGGAACAGAGTTGAGGTGTCCACGGAAAATCAATTCTTGATTTTCCCTCGAGCTTTACTCCTGAAGCTTTCCCCGCATATATAAGTGTGACCGCAAAGCAGCAGACCAATTAACAAATAGTAATGAGTTACATGGTACCATTACCATGGATTTCCGTCACCTGAAGCTGAGCGGGTTAGGGTGTCGTTACTTGCGCTAAAGGTCGAGGGGACGGCGGATCGAGCCCTACCACCTACGAAGTTGAATCAAGTGCATGGTTCATTAAATTCCACACGACATGGTCCTCTGTAAAGGGTGTCGTCCTGGCCTTCCAATAGGAATATATATATATATATATATATATATATATATATATATATAAATATATATGTGTATATATATATATATATATATATATATATATATTTAACCACAAATCATTTTTAATTCCATGCCATCGCAGTCAAGACTGAGAATCGCTCGATGGAGGCATCTGTTGGAAATTGAAACGTGGACGAGCCGAGGATTCGAACCCAGCTAACCCGTAACAAAGTTTCAGTGACGTAAACCAATACGCTATCAAACCACTACGTTACAGTGACTTAAACCAATACGTATTGGTTTAAGTCACTGTAACTTTGTTACGGGTTAGCTGGGTTCGAATTCTCGGCTCGTCCACGTTTCAATTTCCAACGGATGCCTCCATCGAGCGATCCTCAGTCTCGACTGCGATGGCATGGAATTAAAAGTGATTTGTGG
>NC_134777.1:4564108-4566608 GCF_046742065.1 Oratosquilla oratoria
TTCCCACTTGGATCGTAAGAGGGGAGAAGAAAGGGACGGGGAGAGGGACTAGGCATCCTTCTCCCTGTAGCCCCACGGGGCAAATTCCTAAATTGGAAAGTGAAGGCATAAGGGTGCTGGAGGGCCTCGGGCCAGCACCCTAAGGTTTGGGTCTTTTAATGTGCGTGGATGTGGTACAGATGAGAGTAAAAGGGAAGAGATAGGTAGTATGTTTGTGAGAAGAAAGATGGATGTGTTGGCTTTGAGTGAAACTAAGTTGAAAGGGAAGGGTGAGTGTAAGTTTGGGAATGTAAGTGGGAGGTTATCAGGAGTGAAGAGAGGGCGAGGGAGGGAAGGGGTGGCTATTCTATTGAGTGAGGAGATAGGTAAAGAGGTAGTGGAGTGGAAGGAGGTTTCCTCAAGGATAATGTGGATGAAGGTGAAACTGGGAAAGGAGATGTGGGTCTTTGTAAGTACATATGGGCCTGGCAGTGAGAAGAGCGTGGAAGAAAGGGAGGCCTTTTGGATAGATTTAAATGAGTGCATAGAGGGTTTAGGAAGAAATGTCAATGTAATAGTACTGGGAGACCTTAATGCTAGGGTGGGAAATGGTCCAATCGATGGAGTGGTTGGGAAGTGTGGAGTTCCAGGAAAGAATCGTAGTGGAGAGTTGATGGTGGAAATGTGTCTAGAAAGAGAGTTGATGATAGCAAATACAGTGTTTCGGAAGAAAGTCAAGCATAAGTACACATGGGAGAGGGTGGTGGAGGGAAGGGTGGTAGATAGAGCGCTAATGGATTATGTAGTGGTAAATAGGATTATGATAGGAAGAGTTAAGGATGTACATGTGCTAAGGGGAGAGGGTGGGGGAATATCAGATCATTTTTTGGTGGAAGGTAAGCTGAGAGTGGAGGATAGATGGAGAAAGAGGAAAGGGACAAAAGGTAGGGAGGTTCTTAGAGTGAACTCCTTGAATGAAAAGGAAAAGGAGAAGGAGTACGAAAAGAAGCTGAAGGAGGAGTGGGAGGGAGTAAAGGATAGAGCAGAGATGGGTGTGGAGGAGGAATGGGGATGGTTCAAGGAGGGAGTGTGCAAGGATGGTGTGTGGAACAAGAAGGGCAGGGGGAAATAGAAGAAAGGGTAGTGAATGGTGGGATGAGGAAACGAAGAAGGTTGTAGAAGAGAAGAAGCGAGCATTCACAGATTGGTTACAAAAGAGGACGGGGGAGTCGTATGAGACGTACAAAGAAAAGAAAAGAGAAGTAAAGCAAAAGGTAAAGGAGGCAAAGAGGAGAGCAGATGTGAAATGGGGTAGGAGTATGACAGAAAATTTTTAAAGTAATAAAAAGATGTTTTGGAAAGAAATTAAGAGAGGAAGAGGAGGCGAATCAAGTAGGGAAGAAAAGGTAAAAGGTACAGATGGAGAGATGATAATGGAAGAGATGGCAGTAAGGGGAAGATGGGCTGAATATTTTAGGGAGTTGCTAAATGTGAAGGAGGATAGGGAAGGAAAGATAGTTGCAGTGGGAAATGCGAAGAAAATGAGAGTGATGAGTGAGGAGAATGGAGGAGAAATAGGGAAGGATGAGGTGAAGGCAGTTGTAAAGATGATGAAAGTAGGTAAGGCACCTGGTCTGGATGGATGCCATGCAGAATGTCTGAAAAAGGGAGGTTCAGTGATGGTGGACTGGTTGGTGAGGTTATTTAATGTTTGCTGGAGAGAGTAGAGTACCGGAGGACTGGAGAAGTGCCTGTATAGTTCCTCTTTACAAGGGAAAAGGGGACAAGTGTGAATGTAGTAGTTTCAGAGGGATTAGCCTGTTAAGTGTAGTAGGGAAGGCTTATGGGAGGATCTTAATTGAGAGGATTAGGAGAGGAACAGAAGGAGTAATTGGTGAGGAACAGTGTGGATTTAGGACTGGTAGAGGTTGTGTAGATCAGATCTTTGTGGTAAGACAGATATGTGAGAAAGCTATAGGAAAGGGGAAGGATGTTTTTTGGGCTTTTATGGATCTGGAAAAGGCTTATGATAGGGTAGACAGAAAGGCACTGTGGGAGGTTATGCAGATTTATGGGATAGGAGGAAAGCTTTTGGGAGCTGTCAAGAGTTTTTATGAGAGTAGTAGAGCATGTGTCAGGATTAGAAATGGAGAGAGTGAGTGGTTTGAAGTAAATGTGGGACTTCGTCAAGGATGCGTTATGTCGCCCTGGCTGTTCAACTTATACATGGATGGGGTGGTGCGAGAGGTGAATGCTAGGGTAGTGGGTCAGGGATTGGAGATGGTTAAAGAAAATGGAGAAAAGTGGGAGGTGAGCCAGCTGTTGTTTGCGGACGACAATGCGCTTGTGGCAGGGTCGGAGGAGGGATTGGGGAGGCTGGTGGCAGAGTTTGGGAGAGTATGTGATAGAAGAAAGCTAAAGATAAATGTGGGTAAAAGTAAGGTGATGAGATGTACAAGGGGTGAAAGTGGCAGTAGACTGGAAGTGAACATTAAGGGAGAGCGACTGGAGGAAGTGGATA
>NC_134777.1:4574108-4581608 GCF_046742065.1 Oratosquilla oratoria
ATCTTATCGTCTATATTTTAATGTTATCGAATTCATTATGTTTGATTCCTTTTGTTTATTCAGTTATGCTTGCCAGTTAACTTTCATCATAATTACTTTCCAAGAAATGTTTTCTCTTTCTCTTTGGTGTTATTTGACGTATTTTTCTACAGAATGTCTCATTATGGCCAACAAACTATACATTTGGAAAAATAGGAAACTTTAACAAATGTGTGATTCAAAACCCAAGTACATTTTTTGATTCTACTGTTCTTATCTATTTGGTCTTCCTTATTAATAACTTTTATATTTACTGGATATATATTTTTACTTCATCATTTTATGACTCTATTTAACTTTCCTATCATAATCTTTCCTGAACATAATACTCTCTCAATCCCTTACTCAATGTAATGGCTGTGAGACTTTCCCATAAATTTACTCAAGTTCAGAAAACACCTTAGGGCATACCAGAAGGCTTTATGTTTTAAACATGAGAGTAATGCACCAGTGGTTTAACAACATTATTTTTTCTTCCTCTTGCTCCTTGCAATTCAAGAATTTCCTTTTCATTAAAAGTAAATGTTCGACCGTAACATATTTGCCATACTTGAAGAGCCTGTTTAACACAAGAAGTTTATTCAATTAAAGAAAAAAAAATATTGTTAAAACCTTGCGAATAGTTTCGCTTAAGATATCTTGACAATCCTAAAAAGACAACTCTGACATCTTTTTTTATATTAAAAGGGTGTTTGTTCTGTCTTATTTTAGACGATTTAATTCAGAAAAGAAGAACAACTAGCTCCCAAACAATTAACGATGAAAATAAGTCTTCCCAGGCATATGTTATAAAAAAAAAATTACTCCTCTGTTTCTCTGTTCCTATTTCCTTTCTTTCTCTGCCTCTTTATCTTTGATATCTCTCCCAAGCTCTTTGTAACCCTATGCCACTTTACAAAGTGAATGAATCAACACATGTAATTGATTTATGATATACAGACATATTAATATAAAAAACTTCAATAAGTACATGTCTTAATCGTCACTAACCTAGGATGTACTGGTCTCTGTATTACGACCAGCTCGTCCTGGATCTTACCAATGGCATAGAAAGTTCTTTAGTCTCAGCTGTCACCTATCTGTGAATATTCTGTAATACAAATATTTGAGATATATGTAGATGTTATAGTAACATAACTAGGTCATCTCTCCCTCCCTCTGCCTCTATTTCTATCTCTTATTTTCTCTTTGGCACTCGGAAGAAAGCTAACGTATTCCAATTACTTTTTTTCTTTTTTTTTTTTTGCTGTTACAAGGATAATAATTAAAATTCTCGTACCAGCAAATCAAAATCTATTAAGTAATAAATTACAATTTATTACTCATTATATATTTTATATTATTCTAGCAGCAACTTGTTGCCCTCTGATAGTACTACTTAATCATATATATATATATTTTTTTTATAAGAGTTCATTGTCCCTATTTTGGAAGATTTTTGCCATACTTTCGCCTGTTGCCGATTGAAGTCCTACGTTAGCAAAGCTTCTCTGTAATACAGCTCATCAATTCCGGGGAAACCTGTTTCTTTCCACCAATTTTACCTCTCCCAGTGATTGGAGCGCTCAAATTCTATATCCAGCCTTCTCTTCCCATCTCTCTTTCAGATTCGCCTTTCTACCGATAGGATTTTCTTCACTCTGTCTCGCTCTCCAGTTTTCTGAACACAACTTTTCCCCTTTCCCTTCTCCTTTACCCTTCATCTCTTTAGACATAATAACTCGACTTCCCGAAATTCAATTTTCATTTTCCGTTTTCTTCCTTTCTTCCACTTCTTCACCTTTTCCTTTACCACCCCGAAACATTTATCTTGCAATTGCTCTCTCCCCTCTTCAGCCTAACTTCTGCTATCCTCTTTTCCATTTGATATTCGGTTAGCAGAGAAATCAAAGTTAATCTATTACTGTGCTGTTACAGTCAAGTACTTTACTTTTCTTATACTACCCCAAGATTTATAAGGAAAAATATAATAGTTATTGCTTATTTTGTAAAGTAAAACAGTTGGTATGTGTTTATTGAATGTATATGATACTATTATTGATTGTCATTTTTATAATAACCATCCCTCCCCTAATCCTTCTCCGTCTTCTGAAAATCGAAACTACGACATAAAATTCTCGAACATTCCAGCCCCTTCCACTCACGCCAACTACCTTCCTCTTGACACTATCAGCCACCAGGCTATCTCTCTTCTTTCCAACACACAGTTACCTATCTCCTATATACTTCTACCATTCCTTTATGTAAATCATTAGCCTATATCCTTCCCCTGTTCTAGGTTCCAAAGTTGGCCATGATTTCTTGCCTTAGAATTGACTCCTGGAGTCCAAAAACTGAAGTATTTTGCTTACTTCTTGGATTTTTACTACAGAATATCTTGACTCATAGAAATTACTTAGTTTCTAGAAAAATTCATATCCCAGAATTAGAGTTGACAGTTTGAATCTGATTAAAGAATTTCCAGGTAATAATATGAAATTAGAATAATGAAACACTATCAGTAGACCCCAATAAAGAATCTATACACACAGTATAAAAAGAAATCACAAAAGGGGTCGCAGATCAGTGATCTTTCCTATCCTCGGGATTTGGTTCGATTCCAGGTTTCAAGGCTTTTAAGTGTCTGATGGTGTAGTGGTCTAAGGCCCTGTGAAGGTAATCTTACGGGAGACCGATAGCAGTTGGTTCGAATCCTGCATGCGACTGTCATAAAAATTATAGGATTGATGTCGCTGTTACTAGCGAATTTTTCTCATAGTTACAATGGCGAAAAGCGTGAAAAGGGATTTATTCCGACCCTTACCCCTTGCCATCTGGTGCACTTGGGCCTTGCTTAAAACAGGAATTGGGGTCGCAGATTAGTGATCTTTCCTATCCTCGGGAATCAGTTCGATTCCAGGTTTCAAGGTTTTTAAGTATGGTGTAGTGGTCTAAGGCTCTGTGAAGGTAATCTTACAGGAGGCCGAAGCAGTGGGTTCGAATCCTGCATGCGACTGTCATAAAAATTATCGGATTGATGTCGCTTTTACTAGCGAATTTCTCTCTCATATATATATATATATATATATATATATATATATATATATATATATATAATATATACAATTATGCGCGTGTGTGTGTGTGTTGTTTTGTAGCTTATGCTAAAATATCGATGGAAATGCAAATAACATTTTGAAAGTCTTCCAAAAGGAGTCGTATAAGATATATGACTGAAATTAGAAATTCAAATAAACGTCAAAATAAACAAATGGATATTGGTACAACTAGGCAAGAACAAGGATTTATGGACAAAATAAACTTGTCGGACATTAAAGGAAATATATGAGAAAAATAAAAACCAGCAATAAATATATATAAAAAATAGAGACAAATGAAACGTAGCTAGACTGTTTACTAAGTGATGTATGCCATTAGGAATCACAAAATGGCCATTTTGCGAATCTGATCATCTCTTTTAATTGACAAAATGGTAAATATGATGCCATGATTTTAATCTAAATAAATTTGAACAAAAGCTGCAACACTTACAATTTCTCTGAGAAAAAACAAAAAGGATAAAGAAGGATAAAAGAACCATTCTGAAGATACAACCCTAAAATACGCATACATACATAAGGAAATATTTTTATACCAATGTACATGTACACATATTCACCTTATCAACCACATTAACTTATTTCCAATTTAATTTCTTGCAAAAACTATCGTGACTAACAGGAGTATTTAACTTAATGGAGGCATATTGAGAAACTAAGACATTGACAGGATGAACTCGAACTAGCTGATACGTAACAAATCGTGACCTAACCAACCCAGTCATTAAGAGAACTAAGTTGATGACTGAGCTGGTTAAGTAACTGTTGATTCATTACTTATCAACTAGGTTCAAGTCCTTACACTGAAAACGTCTCAGTTTCCGAATACGTTTCCATCGAGCTATATTCTCCTGTTAGTCTCGATTGTGTTTGCAAAGAATTAATATGGAAAAAGTTAACGTGGTTGACAAGATAAAAATCTGTGTACTGGGTGCTATTTAGTATAGATTAGTATGTATATGTATATGTATATATATATATATATATATATATATATATATATTTATGTATAATATATATACAATATATATATATAAATACACACATATATATGTGTATATATATATATATATATATATATATATATATATATATATATATATCACTCTATATGGGAAGCTGTTCTTTTTCAAGTCTCTTCTATAGCTATCCTTTTTGAGTTTCATTGCATGTTCTCTTCTTTTTTCTCTGTCCCACTTTAATAAGCCTTCTCTATCAAGGCGTTCCTTGCCTTTCATAATCCTGTAGATGGCTAGTAGGTCCCCTCGTTCTCTCCTTTGTTACAGAGTCAGCAATTCCTGTTCAGCCAGTCTTTGTTCTTAAGTCAAATTTTAAAGTGTTGGAGACATCTTTGCTCTTTGTATTCTTTCTCATTTTTTTATATTCTTTTTTGTACTGGGTGGTCATATCATCGTGTATGTGTGTGTGTGTGTGTGTGTGTGTGTGTGTGTGTGTGTGTGTGTGTGTGTGTGTGTGTGTGTGTGTGTGTGTGTGTGTGTGTGTGTGTGTGTTTTGTGTATGTATGCAGTTACAATCGTACTTTACCCTTTGATTTCTGTAATTATTCCCCAATTTCTTTTCCGGATCCCTCGTTGTAGGTTCTCTACACCTCCCAAGCTATCAAAGTTTTTCCCTTTTCTTTCCACTCCATCTGTTTCCGTTGATGGGAGCTGTACAAGGTCCCCTGCGGGCCTTTAATTAATCACGTTTACCAGTTGACACCACCCTTTAATCTCTGTCCATGTTTTTTTTTATCATTTTTCATATCTTATAACTCTTATACTTGTTCGAATTTTACTGTGCTCTGTGAATATGGAGCAAGGAGGTTAATGGATTATATATAAGAATTATCTTTTTGTATTCACTTCCAATCTATATTTTTCATCGCTTAACCTTAATGTATCTACGAATTCAACTGAGCATATATTATATGATTATTTAAAAAACAGTCTTAGTAAAACGTGCTACTATGACACATCCTTTTACTTTTTGGAATTTCAATTACTTGTAACTGCTGTGTAGCCT
Source organism: Oratosquilla oratoria (assembly GCF_046742065.1). Classification (NCBI taxonomy): domain Eukaryota; kingdom Metazoa; phylum Arthropoda; class Malacostraca; order Stomatopoda; family Squillidae; genus Oratosquilla; species Oratosquilla oratoria. Next base: position 4,579,271 of record NC_134777.1, read on the forward strand.
TTATAGTTTGCTAAAATGTTCATATGACAATTTCTATATGGCAAGATTTTTACACGAAAACCACTGACGTTCCTTTATCATTGCTTTTAGGGATATATCGTTATTTCTAAAAATATTCTGGTATATACATACATATATATATATATATATATATATATACATATATATATATAATATATATACACACAATGAGAGAAATTCGCTTGTAACAGCGACATCAATCCGATAATTTTTATGACAGTCGCATGCAGGATTCGAACCCACTGCGGTCGGCCGCCCGTAAGCTCACCTTCACAGAGCCTTAGCCCACTACACCAACAGAGACTCTGTTGGTGTAGTGGGCTAAGGGTCTGTGAAGGTGATCCTACAGGTGGCCGATAGTAGTGGGTTCGAATCCTGCATGCGACTGTCATAAAAATTATCGGATACATACATATATATAAAGGCACATAGGCAAACACAGACACACACACATACACACACACAAACACACAAACATAAACGTACACACACACACACACACACACACACACACACACACACACACACACACACACACACACACACACACACACACACACATATATATATATATATATATATATATACATACTGTATATATATATATATATACATTTTATATATATATATGTATACATATATATATATATATATATATATATATATATATGAGAAATTCGCTAGTGGACAGCGACATCAATCAGATAATTTTTATGACCGTCGCGCAAGGATTCGAACCTGCTGTACAAGACGACAAGAGGCCCCCATGACTGCCGCCTCACTCCGCTCGACCACTGATGCTTAAAATCGTATGAACTCAGAACACTTACTGGTTCTCGAGATTGAGAAGGTCGCTAACTGCAACCCTTGATTCTCTTTTTACCATACGACCAAGCACACTCGTGGGAGGGGTAAGGACCGGAACGAATCCCTTTCACGCTTCTCGCCATTGTAACCATATGAGAAATTCGCTAGTGGACAGCGACATCAATCAGATAATTTTTATGGCCGTCACGCAAGGATTCGAACCTGTTGTACAAGACGACAAGAGGCCCCCATGACTGCAGCCTCACACCGCTCGACCACTGATGCCTAAAATCGAATGAACTCAGAACACTTACTGGTTCTGGAGATTAAGCAGGTCGCTAATTGCAACCCTTGATTCTCTTTTTATCATACGACCAAGCACACTCGTGGGAGGGGTAAGGACCAGAAAGAATCCCTTTCACGCTTCTCGCCATTGTAACCATATGAAAAATTCGCTAGTGGACAGCGACATCAATCAGATAATTTTTAAGGCCGTCACGCAAGGATTCGAACCTGTTGTACAAGACGACAAGAGGCCCCCATGACTGCCGTCTCACTCCGCTCGACCATTGATGCCTAAAATCATATGAAGTATCAGTGGTCGAGCGGAGTGAGGCGGCGTTCATGGGGGCCTCTTGTCGTCTTGTACAGCAGGTTCGAATCCTTGCGCGACGGCCATAAAAATTATCTGATTGATGTCGCTGTCCACTAGCGAATTTCTTATATGGTTACAATGGCGAAAAGCATGAAAGGGATTCGTTCCGGTCCTTACCCCTCCCACGAGTGTGCTTGGTCGTATAAAAAGAGAATCATGGGTTGCAGTTAGCGACCTTCTCAATCTCGAGAACCAGTAAGTGTTCTGAGTTCATACGATTTTAAGCATCAGTGGTCGAGCGGAGTGAGACGGCAGTCATGGGGGCCTCTTGTCGTCTTGTACAGCAGGTTCGAATCCTTGCGCGACGGTCATAAAAATTACCTGATAGAAATATATATATATATATATATATATATATATATATATATATATATAATTATATATATGTATATATAATCATAATTATATATATATATATACATGTACAAATGTATGTATATACATATATTTATATATATATATATACATACATATATATATCTATATATATATATATATATATATATATATATATATATATATATGTATATGACAATAGTGTTTATGGACAGGATATTTTCTCTCCTGCATACCTCATTGATAGGGATGGCTAATTGTGCACTTATTATTTTATTAAAAAAAAATTCCATGTGTCCTGCTATACAGTTTTTTCCTTTGAAAGGAGGTTTATGAGTTCACAGTAGGTATATATATATATATATATATATATATATATATATATATATGCATATATATATATACTGTATATATATATATACATATATATCTGTATATATACATATATATGCATATACTGTATATGTATATATATGTATACATATATATATATATATTTATGTATACATATCTATATAT
>NC_134777.1:4586608-4589108 GCF_046742065.1 Oratosquilla oratoria
CCATTTTTTCTTCTAAAATATTTCTAGATCTATTGTAAAAATCAATAGAGTTAACGACTATTTTATAGACATTGAAACTCATCTAATGTTCCTTTCATGTCGGAGAAAACACCATTTGAGGAGGAAGCCTGTAAGATTGTTCAAAGTTTTGCTCGTTGAAGTCTTTCTAAGTACCTGAAAGAAGCTCCAACGAGTGTCTTCAAATGGTGTTTTCTCTGGTAAAACTGCCTTTAGTTGCCATTTTAAAACAAAGAATTCTTGACCCCACGACACTAGTCGGTCGAGGGTAATACAGTGAGTCTCCGTTCCTCCACAACGGGGCCCGAAAGCCGGAGATAGTACAATATGGCTTCAAGAAGTGATGGGTCTTTCCTTATTCACTCAGAAGAATTTACATGGAGAGAAGAGAATATTCTTTCTGGTTGTGTTGTTCTTACATTTATTCACAGTCTATATTCACGCGCATTTTTTGCACTTTATTTTGCCTGCTTCTTTAACCTTGCACTAAAGAACCCTTTATATCATCCATCTCCATCCTTCTTTTGCCTTTTTTTCAAATATATTTCTTCTGTTTTACTTTCAATGGTCTTTTGTTATTCCCTCTTTCAATATGACCAAACCGTTAAAGTACTCTTTGTTTGACTACTTGACTGTTCCCTTTCCATTCTCATTTTATAACTCGCCTCCACTTTCACCACTCTTTATGATTGTAATATCTACCATATTCATAAGACAGCGCACTTTATGTCAGCAACTTACAGACTCTTCTTTTCTATATCCCTCAAAGTCCATATATGTGCTTTGTACAGTGCCGTACGAGTCACTTCCACATGACCTCTCATTGCGCTTTTCATAACATTTTTATTCCACAAAGACATTTACTTGTCACCATCAATCTGTGTTTTAACACCACAGATAATCCTCTGTGATTCTAATTAATTAAGAATCTCCAACTCCTCCAGCCTCTTCCCTTTTGAACGCACATCTAACCTGCAACTATCATAGTTTCTTATATAGTTCATCATCTTATTTCATTCCTTATTTACTCCAAGAATCTCCAACTCCTCCAGCCTCTTCCCTTTTGAACGCACATCTAACCTGCAACTATCATAGTTTCTTATATAGTTCATCATCTTATTTCATTCCTTATTTACTCCCAGCTTCTATTCTCACGCACTCTTCAAAATCCAATCACTAACTGTTTAAATCAATGCTAAGAGTCAAACACAAATAGTCATTCTTCAATAATAACTGGCTCACCTCCCATGCAACTAACACACAACCACTAACCACACACCGCTACCTTAAACTCTCGCGCTTGTCTCCCTTACCACCCAAACCATATGCAAGCTGAACAGCCATAGCGACATCACACAACTGTGATGCAGCCTACATTCACCTCAAATTATACACTTTCCATTCACGACCCAAACATAAGCCCATGTACTTATGCAAAAACGTTATACCGTCTTAAATAGACTTTTCTTTATCCTATACACCCGCAACACACTCCACAATGAGTATCTGTCAACCCTGATATATGCCTTCTCCAAGTCAAAGCAAACACCTAAAAAACATCCTCATCTTTTCTAGAAAAATATTTCTCGCATTAGCCTTATTACAAATAGTTGATCTACGCGCCCTGTTCCTCTTCTCGTTCGTATGAATTAACCTTCCGTGACTAGTGGCTTTATTTCTTGTTATTCTGAGTTCTAAAAGTCATTCGTCTTCTTGAAGGGCTGTGGACTATCTTGGTTATAGCTTCTTTTGATTAACCCACTAAGGACTGAATTATTTTTTGTTTAGACTTTTATTAGATTCATGTTTATTATCTTAAATGTTATAAACGTTTGCTGCGTAAGTTCTTGCACAATGAATCATACACTAGTTTGTGGCATACTTGTTTTTTGCCATCCTGTAGTTTTAGTGTTACATGGCATATATACAAAAACTTTTTTGTGTGACCATATAGTCACGCTAGTCTTTCTCGGGTTAATAATCCCTTTTCTACTAAGGGGTATATTTCATATTTTATGGTTACCATTAGCCTCTTTGGTACCTCTTTGGTGGCAAATATATTAAATCATTCCTGCTAGAAAAACGAAAATAAGATATCTGGTTGTAAATGTAAGTGATTTAAAAAAAACAGTAGTTCTTTCTAAAGTAGAAAATATGAAGAAAATGTATCTGTAACTAAATTGTCTCAAATCCTACCTGACTTAAAGTAAACAAAAATTTCATTACCTGTGTGGGTAGGGATAAGAGTATTATATTCTTTCAGTTCTTTGCCAAAAGATGTTTGCTGTAAAAAGAGAAAAAGAAAATGTAAATGGAACTATATTTATGAAATGAGCTATCTCAAACAAAGAATAAACACGTTTCGACGGAATAAAAGCCGACGAGACGGAAGGAATGTATTTTTTTCAAAAGGTATATTTTTAATAATTCAGTAGAAACAATCTTAAAGTAAAAATTACAAAGCAATTGCTTTTGTCTATTT
>NC_134777.1:4593897-4598897 GCF_046742065.1 Oratosquilla oratoria
CATAGTTCTTTCGGGTACTTAATGGCGGTCTTATTCTTTAAAGAATACAACTTCATCAATTTGTACGATACGGAAATATTGATTAAAAGTGACAAATAGTCACCGAAGGTTACAAATTTTAGAAAAAATAAGGTCACCAATAAATACCTAACAGAGGCATCTAATAATTCATTCATAAAAGTTAAAAAATGAAAATAAATAATCAAAATCAAAATAACGTTCCTGTGGTGATAACCTGTATACAACACCGAAAATACAGGAACATCACCTATTACACTGGTACAGGCCATCTATACCATCAAGTATATAAACCCCGAATATCTGCAGATTAAGTATAGAAGAGATATAGTAAAATAAGGAAATCTGTACGTACCAGTCTACCTGGTGAATATTGGAAATTTCAGCTCCACGTTAAACCATGAAAAGAAAACCTGCATTTTCAAGCGATCAGCGACAGACCGTCAAAACGCCAGTGGCCATTTAATTCATAAACAATAACAGTATCAACGATAGTAGTAATAACAGTAATAACGATAATAACAATAATAACATCAACAATAACAGTAACAACAATAATATTACCAACAACAATGAGAATCGAATAAGATAAAAGAAGGTAACAATAATGTCATTACTGAAATTAGTTGAAAACCAGAAATAAAACCAAGACAAAACGAACTTTGTACATTATAGTTATATTTTGCTATTAACGTACAACAAAAACAAGGTATAGTTTACATTTTCAACAGTATGAACATTTACATTTACTAAATTCAATATGTCTTTCAGCATACTTTGTTCTTTCATGGAGAGTGTTGTCTATATAGCAACATAACTGGGCACATTGTCCTTCAATATTTAATGTTTCCAAAGGCTGGCCCGGTAAAATTTTAGTGCGAGCGTTTTCAACCTTTTCAAGGGATAATTTTGATGCGTCGATGTTTGCACAAGATTTCGCCGGGAAGTCGATGGTTGCTGATGGCTACGGTAGCTGCAAAGCAGGGCGTTACTGTATAATTAATTGTGCTCTACAACCATACCCCTAATATGAATGAAATGTCGAGGATTTGGTACTCGTGATAGATTTATCTCAACCACAATTGGCTCAGTTTGATTTATTATTACAATTTAGTTTATATTTCCCGATGATGATGATGTCGACGACGGTGATGATGATGATAATGATGATGATGATGATGATGATGATGATGATGATGATGATGATGATGATGATGATGATGATGATGATGATGATGATGATGATGATGATGATGATGATGATGATGATGATGATGATGATGATGATGATGATGATGATGGGATGATGATGATGATGATGATGATGCTGATGATGAGGATGATGATGATGATGATGATGATGATGATGATGATGATGATGATGATGATGATGATGATGATGATGATGATGATGATGATGATGATGATGATGATGATGATGATGATGATGATGATGATGATGATGATGATGATGATGATGATGATGATGATGATGATGATGATGATGATGATGATGATGATGATGATGATGATGATGTTCAGCATCGGGAAATCCCTGCTATCATGATACTAAAAACGGTGCCCCTTACAGAAGACTATATAGCGTGGAATTGAATGCATGCTCTTGGTCCATCTCGCTTGGGGGCAGAATTCGAGCCGCCGTCACCTTCACATCTGTCGCAGTAAGTGACGCTATGGTCTACCCGGCTAAATTGATGAAAATACTATCGTATTATGGGGATGTTATAAGAAGTCCGGCAATTATGGAATCATCAGAAAGTAAAAGATGCCTATTTTGTATGGAAGAATGTCTATACATTTTAATACATTTCTTATATATCATAGCCTCTGTCAGTATGCTGTGTTCTTGTTATACATCTGTCTTCCTTTTCTATAATTTTAATTTCTTTACACATATATTTCCTCTTTTGGGTTCAAACTCAATTAGTATGTGGTCACTCTTTCCAATTAGTTTTTTGCATTAAATGTTATCTACAATTTCAGGCTCTGACGTGAATGTTAGATCTAGTCTCGACGACTCTTCATTATTTCTTTATCTGGTATTTTCTTTCACTCATTGTGTCATTGTATATTCTATAGTCATATCAAGTAATATATTTCCCCAAAAATGCTCTCCACCTTTCACTATCATCTCTTTCCAACATATTTCTTTGCAGATAAAATCTCCCATAAGTATGTTCCTTCCGTCCTTCAGCATTTCATTTAATGAATGCCTTGTCTTCTAACATTTTAGAATAATCGCTCTCTTTCCAAGAACCCGTGTATGTGTGTGTGTATGTGTGTATGTGTGTCTGTGTGTGTGTATGTGTGTGTGTGTGTGTGTGTGTATGTCTATATGTATGTGTTTGTATGTGTCAATTATTTTAGTTTTTTCCCGTTGTCTGGAATATCACCACTTTTACCATTACGACTACCATGACTACACTCAATATTTTCATTGGGTGAGGGAGGACGGAACCAATATTCAATTTTTCACTTGCGATGTTTCATTTCTTACAGACTGAGTTTGGAGTGCACAAGAATCTCCCAGATGTCTATAAGTAGAAGTGAATGTTGGACCAAAGTCTTTTGCAAACTGTAGATAAGCTAGAACCAAACCTTAGTTCCTTCTCTTGGTATTCAGTCACATTACTGTTTTAGTAAATTTGCAGAAAGTTATATATATTCGTGCATACCTATATACACCAAAAGCTCTTCTCCCTTTCGTGTAGGAGGTATACATCTAAGGTATACACTCACCCTTCACCCATACCGTACCCATTTGTTTTCTATTTTGTCTTGGCTACTTGTGGATGAAAGGTCATCCTTATTACTCACTCATTGCCTGGGTACTAAACAATATAGAAAAACACAACACCTGTACACTATATCACGAAAACCGAAGTTAGTTTAATCCAACCACTACATTTAATGACGGCCATACCTTCTCTATTTTGTCTTGGCTACTTGTGGATGAAAGGTCATCCTTGTCACCCACTCATTGCCTGGGTACGGAACAATATAGAAAGACACAACACCTGTACAGTATATCACGACAACCGATGTTAGTTTAATCCAACCACTACATTTAATGACGGCCATAGATCCTCGTCCAATTACGAGTGATTAGAGAAGACAAGGAGAAATCCCTTCGTACCGCGTCAAATTATCATCCATTTACATCCCCTCTTCATTAATACCTATTTCTTGCCTCCTCACTTTCTTGTACAATAGAAATTAATTCTTACCTAAGCCCCGTTCACACATTCCATATGACAACCATTTAACTTAGACTCCTTACCAATTTTCATCATTTGTAATATACTTTGTACCTCATCATTTCACCACAATAAATTTTTACTTAACCTTCCCCACACCCGGCATTTCTATGAAATACTCAACCCATCTTTCCCTTGCTGTTTTTGCGAGTACATTCATTAACAAATTTTCATCTGGACCTTTGTCCCTTTCCTATTTGCCTCACTCACCTCCTCTCTGTTCATTAAGTTCCAAAACATTTTTATATTTTTTTTTCAAAATTCTCAGTCAAACTCCTACCCCAATTTACAATTTTCTGTCACCTTGCTTCCCTTACATTATTGTATTCGTTACCGTTGCTTCTTTTTGTATCTATATTCCTTAGTTCAACTTCGCAGTCAATCTTCATTCACTAGATGTCTTCCGATACCCCCTTTACTTCCTCATCCCACCATCCACTATCTTTCCTGTTTCCTCCCGTTGTCCTACACACTCTTCTTCTATTCATGTTTATCCTTTACTCCTCACCACTTTCCTCACTTCTTCAGAATTCTCCTGTTATTCTTTCTCTTTATTATTTTCATTCTATTTGTTTACTCTTATCACTTCTCTTCCTCCCTCTCTCTCCTTTTCTCTTTCTTAATTCCTTCTCCATTCTCAATCCTCCTCCACCAAAAACTACCTTAGATTCCTCTACTCTCTCCCCTGAAAACGTGATCGTCCAGAACTCTTCTAATTCTTCTTTTCAAAAAGTTATGGCAAGAAATTAATTTTTCTTTTTGTGAAAAGTTATATATATATCTCTGCTGATATCCTAATGCGTGGTATATACCACTGTAAACTATAATACCAGTTGTAATTTTTTTTAGCTACGATTAAAAACGACTTCCTTTATGATTTGAGTGGAGAAAAACAACGTTTTTTAGTTACTAAATAATATGAATACACATATTCTAACAGAGTGGTTTGACGTTCATATTAAGAATATCTGAAGAACATGCACATTTCAAAAATGTACATTACACTAAGATTTGTTTCACAAAAACATATACATATATTGTTTAAGCAAAAACAAACTGAAATATCGTTCAAATAAACACAAAGTACTCACATCAGAAACCAAACGGAATGAAAAACAAATACTTTAAATTCCTCACCCATGTTTTAATTATCATAAATCTCAGCGTTTAAAACTTTTGATACAGGGACAAACTCCTAAATGACATATCTGAGCATATCAGTGTCTCCACTCTATTTTGTTTTTCTTTTTTGGAGGGGAGAAAAATATACTCACGACAGCCAGAGTTGAACAGTTTTGAAAAACACTATCAACATTTTTCTTTTCCTCTTTACATCTTTCCTTACAGTATACTACTTGACAAGAGTTTAAAGAGGTGTATATACAGTCACTATAAGAAACTATGTCTTTCATACTACATTCAGTTATACCATGTTGATGAATATCCAGGTATTCTTTATCGTAAAGACACTAATATATAAAAACACTACATATCATGCACAGGATGCTGTATTTCAATAATCAAATTTAGGAGTGGAGACAAGACTGTCAAACACGACTTTCAAATACTTGCCACTTTACCATTTTGAAAGTATTGAGCTATCAAGCTGAGGTAGAAAATAAACGAATAGCAACAAAATCCAAATCTTGGGTAAAGAAGATAGATATATCCATGGGGTCAACCCTTTAGATCAAGTTTAATGTG
>NC_134777.1:4608897-4611397 GCF_046742065.1 Oratosquilla oratoria
AAATGAAGAAAAAAGTGGGAGGTGAGCCAGTTGTTGTTTGCTGACGACACTGCGCTTGTAGCAGGATCAGAGGAGGGATTGAGGAAGTTAGTGACAGAGTTTGAGAAGTGGTGTGAAAGAAGGAAGCTGAAGATAAATGTGGGCAAAAGTAAAGTGATGAGATGTACAAGGGGAGAGAGTGACAGCAGGCTGGAAGTGAGCATTAAGGGTGAAAGACTGGAGGAAGTGGATAGTTTTAGATACTTGTGCGAATGTGGCAGGAAAGGGAGGAGTGGGGGTGGAGGTAGAATGTAGATTGAGAGAAGCGAGTAAATGTATGGTGAATTAAAAGGTGTAATGAGAAATAGACATCTGGGAATGGATGCTAAGAGGTTATATTAAGGGGTGATTGTGCCAACAGCACTGTACGAGGCAGAAACCTGAAGCATGAGAGAGGAAGAGAGAAGGAGTTTGAATGTGTTTGAGATGAAATGTCTGAGAAGTATGATAGGGGTTACTAGACTAGATAGAGTGAGAAATGAGGAGGTGAGGAGGAGAACAGGGTTGGAAAGGGAGCTGGGAGATAAAGTTGATGAAAGAGTATTAGGATGGTTTGGACACATGGAAAGAATGAGTGAAGAAAGATTAGTAAAACAAGTGTGGAAGGCAGAGGTGGAAGGAATGAATATGAGGGGGCGTCCCAGGATGAGATGGATGGATGGGGTGAAAGGGGCATTACAAAAGAGAGGATTGTCTGTTGAGGAAGGATGGGAGCGGACAGAAGGTAGGAGTGAATGGAGAGGGGTTGTATACAGATGATGCTGTGATGCATGAGGGGGAGTGGGTGGGGGATGGAGGGTGAGGAAGTATGTATGAGAAAATTTTTGACGCAGCCCGTCTTCTCCTTTTCTGCATGGGGGGACAGAGAGGGGGGTCGCCGAATTTATGAAGCGGCCTTGCTGTGGATGTGCTGTTTCTTTCGACACTACTTCTGACCGAGGGCAGTGGACAGGATGCAGGGATGACCCGTCATCCACGAGGTGTCAAGATAAGAGGGAGGGAGGAGGGTGGAGGGGAGTGGAATATATAGGAAATGGAATGGGTGGGAGTGGTTTCTATGCCTTTTTCTTTTTGGCTATCCCCCGTGTAGGGGGAAAAAGCCTTTGGTATATGTATGTATGTATATATATATGCACACATATATGTATATATATATAAGTATATATATACATATATACAAATATATATATATATATATATATACATATATGTATGTATGTATATGCATATATACATATTCATCTTGATAGACAGATATTTCTACAGGAAACATTAAAGTTTGGTCGAAGAGGACGACTAATGGTGACTACTTTACTACACCATCATCATGCTGAACGTGTATTTTTCCCCAGCTGAGGAAAAGAATGTCATCAGACACATCGAAAATACAAAATAAATAAATAAATAAATAAATAAATAAAATAAATAAATAAATGAAGATAAATAAATAGATAGATAAGTAAATAAATGAATAAATAAATAAATAAATAAATAAATAAGTAAATAAATAAATAAATAAATAGATAAATAAATAAATAAATAAACAAATGAATAAATAAATAGATATATAAATAAATAGATAAATAGATAAATATTAATAAAAAAATATTTTTTTGTCGTTTTCAATTACACACACACACACACACACACACACACACACACACACACACACACACACACACACACACACACACACACACACACACACACACACACACACACACACACACACACACACACACACACACACACACACACACACACACACACACACACACACACACACACACACACACACACACACACACACAGTGAGAGAGAGAGAGAGAGCGAGGGAGGAAAAAAGAGGGAAAGTGAATGAGAGAGACGAAGATGGAGAGAGAGAGAAAGAGAGAGAGGGAGGGAGAAGGAGAGGGAGAGTGGGAAGGAGAGGGGAAGAGGAGAGGGGAGGGAGAGGGGGAGGGAAAGATAAAGGTATTGGAAGAGGAAAAGGAAGAGGGAAAGGGAGAAAAGGAGGCAGAGGGAGAGGGAAAGGGAGAGGGAGAGGGAGGGGAAAGGGAGAGGGAGGGGGAGAGGGAGGGAAAGAGGGAGAGGGAGAGGGAGAGGGAGAGGGAAAGATAGAGGTACAGGGAGAGGGAATGGGAAAAGAAGAGGGAGTAGAATAGGGACAGAAATTGAGTGAAACCAGATTTTATATTTTCGAATTTATACGGATTCTTAAGCTGTCTTTAATATCGTGAGTCCAACGTTGAAGCACAAAGTTGTTACTTGACCACGCATTTAAATTGTCGGTTCTTCGATATTCGACTAAGTATTCTAATTGGAGCATATTTATGTAAGTTTCCAGAATCCTTACAAATCTCATGAGAAACAAGGTAATCTATTTATTCCTTAAGCTGGGCTTTCAGTTAGATTTCTAGGAACAAGTAGATATTAAAAAATAACTCAACGTAAATACCTA
>NC_134777.1:4626397-4628897 GCF_046742065.1 Oratosquilla oratoria
ATTATCCCTAGGGAGATAATATATACATTTTGGCACTCTATAGCTGTATATACATATAGAGGTGGAAAAAGAAGTCACGGGTCTAGTTCCGAGTTCCTGAGTTTATTCCTGACCGGTTTCGCTCTATGCTTCTTCAGAGAAGCATAGAAAGAAACCGGTCAAGAATAAACTCAGGAACTCGGAACTGGACACGTGACTTCTTTTGCCACCTTCAACAACTTGTCACAATGTACCAGCATATATATATATATATATATATTTATATATATATATATACATATATATATATCTATATATATATATATATATTATATATATGTATGTGTGTGTGTGTGTGTGTGTGTGTGTGTGTGTGTGTGTGTGTGTGTGTGTGTGTATGTGTGTGTGTGTGTGTGTGTGTGTGTGTGTGTGTGTGTGTGTGTATGTGTGTGTGTGTGTGTGTGTGTGTGTGTGTGTGTGTGTGTGTGTATGTGTGTGTGTGTGTGTGTGTGTGTGTGTGTGTGTGTGTGTGTGTGTGTGTGTGTGTGTGTGTGTGTGTGTGTGTGTGTGTGTGTGTGTCTGTGTGTGTGTGTAGATTATATCGTGGTATCTAAGAAAATAATAGAAAGATTTTTGGATTCCATATTCTTAGTGGAAAGAAAGTGGGGGAATATCAGATAATTTTTTCGTGCAAGGTAAGTTGAGAGTGGAGGATAGGTGGAGAAAGAAAAAACGAGCAGAAAGTAGGGGGTTGGTGCTTAAATAAAACTGTTTAAATGAGAAGGAAAATGAGCAGGGATACAAGGAGAAGCTGAAAGAAGTGTGGGAGATGGTGAAGGATAGAGTGGAAGTAGATGTGGAATGGGCTGTTTCAAGGAGGAAGCGAGAAGGTGTGCAAAGAACAAGGAGTATGGAAGAGAATAGAAGAAAGGGTTGCGGGTGGTGGGATGATGAAGTGAAGAAGGTAGTAGAAGAGAAGAAGCGAGCGTTCAGGAACTGGTTGCAAAGTAGGGCGAGAGGAAGATATGAGAGGAATAAAGAAAAAAGAAAAGCTCAACAAAAAATAGAGAAGGCAAAACAGGGAGCAAATGCAAAATGGGGAGGAGTATGAAAAAAAATAAAAGCAATAAAAATATGTTTTGGAAGGAAATCAAAAGAGGAAAGGGAGGTGAGTCAAATAGAGAAGAAAAGGTAAAAGACGCAGACGGACATATCTTAACGGGAGAAAAGACGGTAAAGGGAAGATGGTTAGATTATTTTAGAGAGCTACTTAATGTGAAAGATAGGGAGGGATTTGTAGTAGAAGTGGGAGGCGATAAGAAAATGACGGTGATGAGAGAGAAAAATGGAAGGCGGAGTTGGAGAAAGTTTACTTCAGGGGACGACCGAGGATGAGATGGATGGATGGGGTGAAGGGGGCGTTGAGGAATAGAGGAATGACTGTTGAGCAAGGAAGGGAGAGGGCAGGAAATAGGGATGAGTGGAGAATGTGTATGGGTGATACTGCTATGCAAGGAAGGGAGGAATGGGAGGAGTAGAGGGTAGTTATGTGTGAATGGTATTTTGACGTAATCCGAAGGGATTTCTCCCCGTTTTCTCTTTTTCTACATGAGGGGACGGAGAGGGTGGTGGTCTCCGATTAAGTGAAGCGGCCTTGTTGTAGATGTATTTGCGTCCTACTGTATTGTGTTTGACCCAGGGCAGTTGGGGGATGGAGGGATGATCCCTCATTCACCAGAAGCTGAGATGGGAAGGCTGGAGGGAGTGGTGAAAAGAGCAAAATGGGCGGGAATAAGTACGTGCCTGTGATTTGGCTACCCCCTTTGTAAGGGGGAAAACTCTCTGTATATAGATAGAATATGTAGAAAATATAAGTGTAAAAATGCATACATTTTACCTGATCTAATATAGAACTGATGAAGAACATAAAAGGGGAATATAATTGAAGAATGTAAAAGCAATGAGCAATGAAGAAAAGAAGTTATGTTTGGTAAAAGGAAATAAAGATGTGGTGAGGAACCAATTCCAAGAGGCACGTGTCTGCACCCAAACATGTCACTTTTGTTCTATGCGCTTGGAGTGTTACAGACTTCTGGGAATCGGAGAAAATTGTGGGATTCGAACCAACAACTAAACGAATGCGAGGTCATCATGCATGTGATTATGTCAGCAGCGCACAATGGTAATAAAAGAAAATAGATACAAATTAAACGCAGAGGAAAAAATATGTAGGAATAAGATAGGATAAAGAGGGGAAGAAGTAGGAAAGAAAAGAGGATGAAGTAGAGGAAAATAAAAAAGAGGAAGAAGAGGATGAGAAAATGGGCAAGAAACAAAAGGAATAAAAGGAAATAGATAAAAAAAAACGCAGATGGAAACAAAAAGATTTATGTAGCAATAAGATAAGATAAAGAGAGGAAAAGGTAGGAAGAAAAAGAGAAGGAAGTAGAGGAAAGTATCAAAAAAGGGAGGAGGAAGAGGAACAGAAAATGTGGAGAAGAAAGAGGAACAGAAAATGGGG
>NC_134777.1:4633897-4648897 GCF_046742065.1 Oratosquilla oratoria
AACTACAACTACAACTACAACTACAACTACAACTACAACTACAACTACAACTACAACTACAACTACAACCACAACCACAAACTCTACCACAACCTCAACCTCAACCTCAACCACAACCACAACCACAACCACAACCACAACCACAACCACAACCACAACTACAACTACAACTACAACTACAACTACAACTACAACTACAACTACAACTACAACTACAACTACAACTACAACTACAACTACAACTACAACTACAACCACAACCGCAATTACAACTATAACTATAACTACAACTATAACTACAACTACAACTACAACCACAACTACAACCACAGTTACAACTATAACCACAGCTACAACCACAACCACAACTACAACTACAACTACAACTACAACTACAACCACAACCACAACTACAACCACAACTACAACCACAACTACAACCACAACTACAACTACAACTACAACTACAACTACAACTACAACTACAACCAGAACTACAACTACAACTACAACTATAACTACAACCACAACTTCAACTGTAATTACAATTCCTTATCCCATTTCCCCTTTTCAGTCCTCAGATCGGTCTTTTTCTTGTACAATTTTACAACTCTTCTTGTTCCTTTTGGTCTCCTTTCCTTATAGTTCCTCCATTTCTCCTGTGTATTTCCTTCCTCCTCTCTTTCCCTCTATTATTTTTGTACACTAACAAAGCCCTGTTAAGTGCCCTTGTCTTCCTCTCTCTCCTTCAGCTTTCTCAAACACACCAAAATGTTTTAGAGGGTTTCTTTATTCTCTGACATTCTTGACACATATATATATATATATACATATATATATATATAATATATATATATATATAAATATATATATATAATATTATATATATATATATATATATAAATATATATATATTATATATATATATATATATGTATGCATGTATTCTGGTTGTTACTATGCAATTCTATTTAGCTGACGGAAGCCATCTGCATAACGGAAGATTTAATCAGCCTTGATTAAACTTACTGCTACTATTCATGACTTGTACTAATTTCGACATTGTTGCCGGCGAGTAATTCTATTCGGCCCAAAGAAAGTTGAGCAACGGAAATTGATTATCCATCCCATTCCCATTCCGGTCCTTCCTCGCCTCTTTTGTTTTCGTCTTATCTGTTTTCCAGTTTTAATCGTTCAATATTTACCTTCCTTTCTCATCTTCCTCCTCTTCTGTGACTCTTCTTCATCTCAAACTTCTCTGATTTTTCTGCAACTCGTCTTATCCATTATCCACTTTTCACTTTTCTTCATCCAACTCTTCCTCCTATTCCTTCTCTTAACCTTCCATTTTTCCGATCTTTCTTCCTCACAATCTATTCTTAATCTTCTTCAATTTCCTTTTCCTTCCTTTTCTTTCTCTTTTGTCTCCACATCCTTTGCCTCATCCTTCATCTCCTCTTCCTCCTTCACTTCCTCCTCCTCCTTCATATCCTCTTCCTCCTTCACCTCCTTCTCTCTCCCAAACTCCTCTTCCTTCAATTCCTCCTCTTTCATTCTTCTTCGTCAATTTCTATTTCTACTCCTTTTCCTCCTATTCTTATTCCCCTTTTTCTTCTTCACTCTTCACTCTCTTCTCTGTCTCCTACTTTCCCTCTTTATCATCTCCCCTCTTCTTCGTCTTCTCATTTCCTTGTCTCCTTCTAACTCCTTTACCTTCTCTTTTTTTCCTCATTCTAAGCTTTATATCTAATCTTCATTCTTCTTTCAGCTTAATCTCCTCTCTTATTCTAAATGTATTCTTTACATTGTTGATGACTGTTTTTATTTGTTCCTTGCTTTTTTTAAACTTTGTAATCTTGAACCCTTTATTAAGCCTAAGCCGGAATATAAACGAGACCTCATTAGATACTGATTCTTAACTGAGATATGTGACACCACAGAAACCCAGTGGCATTGTCTAGCAACACTAAAGTAACAGATAAAGCCTCACAGCCAAAAAATATTGCCTGGTGACTAAAAAAAAAAAAAAAAAAAAAAAAAAAAAAAAAAAAAAAAATTGTAACGTTGCCTCTCGGGTGAATCTCCAATTCCATAGTTGAGTATCTTCTCCTGTTATTTTCATTAGTTTATCTTATTCTTATTTTTTTTGGGGGGGGGGAGTGAGGTTTGCCTTTTCTGACAATGCCCTTCCCCCAGAGCTCTCCTGCTTAAAAACCACGACCAATTATGGCCTTTTCATTTAATAGTAAACTCGTTTTCTGTATTTCTGTTTTTGTTATTGCTTTTGCCGTGCCTCCTTTTATTACATTTTTTGTTACTTTTCAACATTTTCTTCCTGTAAGCGACCGAAATGTGTTTTCCCGATTCCAAGCAAAGGCAAGACCATGTTTCTGCTTCAATTGATATTTTATTGAAACATACCATCACCACAGCGGCTCCTTCCCTCCCATCTTGCAACAAATTGTAGATCTTCCTGTGGTCCTGGAAGATATTATTTCCTTTGCTGGAAGGGTACAAGCTGCCATTGTCTTGCTTCTTTTGTAGTCGAGTATAAACAGAAGCTCCGTATAATGTCGTACACTCGTTTTCGTAAATATGCAACATCGTGGTTTCATGTGAGGAGGGTTGAAAGCCACTTACTTACTTTCATTATGTTTTAAGGATTTTTTTTTTACATTTTTGCACGAGACTTTGAGACCTTCTGCACCAGAGTTTTAAAATTTTCATTTAAAAAGTTGATACCTCTGAACCGGTAGATAGGGTGATATAGACACGAGCACACATGCACACACACACACACACACACACACACACACACACACACACACACACACACACACACACACACACACACACACACACACACACACACACACACACACACACACACACACACACACACACACAAACGCACACACAAACGTACATACCCGCACACACAATCACGCACCTTATCATAATTTTGATAATTTTGTAATTCATTTTTTCTATTGACCACAAAAAGAACTGCCACAATTATTTTCCTTGTACATCTCACCACCATACTTCTGTCCCTATTTACTTACAGATTTCTCATCGCACATTCCCTCCCAAACTTAACCCCGAGCTGCTTAAGTTTATCCTCAGACTCTAACAAAGGCAGTGTCATACGCAAACAACAACTGGCTTACCTTCACACTCACTTTCACTCATTCTCGAACTCCAAACATCCACGTGGCACTTTCGCGTTTATCTCTCTCACAACTCTATTAACATATAATCCAGACAATCTGATCTGGCTCACAAGATGATTAGAGACAACTACAAATGCTGAGGAAGTTACCGTTTGGGGCATGGAGCGTTACATTGTAACGGAATGCCCCTAGAACTCAATCAACAAGTAACAACAAGTAGCAATCATGGTGACTTTACACTCTTCTATGGCAGCTTCACCCTCACCTCAAACTATCCACCAGCGTGTAAGTTGAACTTTCAATTTATATAACTTTCATGTCCTTAACAGGTTTTCATCTATTTCACATCTGCAACACACTCCAGGCCCTCTGGTAACCCTGTCATACACCTTCTCCAAATTTATGAAAACCCAAACAATATATTAACAATTTGCTGAAGACACTTCTCGCATATAAGAACATAAAAAAGGATATTACAAAAGACCATGTGGTCTATATTAGTCAGTTCCTTGTCAATTATGACCTATCATCCCCATTCATGAATTTATCTAACTTTCCCTTAAGACAACCAAAAGTTTCTGCGCTTACTATACGGTTACTAAGTCTATTTCATTCGTTAACCACTCTATTGGTAAACTAATATTTGCCTATTTCCTTCTTAAATCTAAATTTGTTCAACTGAAATCCATTACTGCGAGTTCTACTTTTATCCACATATACATTCAATTTTATCCTATCGCATACCTTCCCAAACTCTGTCACCAAGTCCCTTAATCCCTCCTCTGACTTAGCCACAAGCGCACTGTCGTCAGCAAACAACAACTGGCTTATCTCCCATTTTAATCCGTTTTCTTTAATCATCTCCAGTCCTCTGCCTATTGCCATCGTTTTTACCTTCCGCACCACCCCATCATGTACACAATGAACAGCCATGGCGACATGACACATCCCTGACGAACTCCCACCACGCTATACAACTCACTCTCTCCATTTTCTATTCTAACACGAGCTCTAATACTCCCGTAAAAATCTTTTGACTGTCCTTAACAGTTTTGCCCTCATCCCATATTTCTGCAAAACCTCCCACAATACCTTTCTATCTTCCCTCACATAAGCCTTTTCCAAATCCATAGAGAAAAAAAGATAATTGTTTTTCTTAAAACTTTCTCACCTATCTGTCTTACCACAAAAAATCTGATTCACGCAATCATCTACCTATCCTAAACCCTCACCAATTACTCCCTCTGTTCCTCTCCCAATACTCTCAATTAAAACCATCCTATAAACCTTCTAAACTACACTCAACAAACTGGTCACTTTTAAAAAACGGTAACAATGTTTGTATGTCCCAAATAGAAAGGCACGAATATGTCTACTGTCTTATTAAATACTCCCGCTAACTGATAAAAAAAATTCAAATGTACACCCTTTTAGCATTTTCAGAAATTTTTGTCTTGACGTGGGGATTTTGTGGATTTGAATCTACCCACCTCTTTTATGGACTTCTTCTTTGTTAATCCTGATGTTAGTTAATCTACTTCCCTTATCCCCAGTGAAGATCTGGTAACACACAGGTACCAGTTACCAGGTATATATGTCTTACCGAATAAAAATATCTGTGTCTTCCTACTCTCCTAAACCTATACCACTCTTCCCTAATTAGTGTCTCCATTCCCCTCGTAATTCACTCAATTATTACCCTCCAGCACATCTTGTTGAGTTCACTTAACAGGCTAATTCCTCTAAAACTACTATATACATGCTGATCTCCTTTTCCCTTGTATAATGAAATTATACTTCCACTAATTCCAATACACCAATATAGCTTCGACATGTATATAGACATTAAGCAATTTCATCGGCAGCTCCACTTTACACTGTACGTACCCCTGATAAGAAAAGCAGTAGATGAAATAAAAGTACTGTTACTGTAGGATGGTAAAAGGAGCATATTAGAAAAATGAAAATAGAATCGTATGAAAAACAGGAAACAGAATCAAATAACAAAATTAGTTATGTATGACCTTGGTGTGTGTGTGTGTGTGTGTGTGTGTGTGTGTGTGTGTGTGTGTGTGTGTGTGTGTGTGTGTGTGTGTGTGTGTGTGTGTGTGTGTGCCTCGTGTGTGCTGCGTGTGTTGTCGAGTGTGCCAGTGCGTGTGTGTGTGTGTGTGGTGTGTGTGTGGGTGTGTGTGTGTGTGTGTGGTGTGTGTGTGTGTCTATGTGTGTCTGTTTGTCTATGTGTTCTTTCTTTAGGAGAATCCTTTGTGCATAGAGATAATGGCCTCTAATCGATTCTTCTTGAAGATGGCAAGTGAGGCTTCCTGAGAAACGAGTGATCGTGATTCACACAAATGGAGATCGAAACCTACAATCATCGTGACGGTAAATCTACATGTAAACGACGTCTCTCGTCCAGGGAGGCTCAGGAGTAGATAAGAAGTTGTCCTTAATTACTAGGATGAGATATTTCTTGGGTTGGTAGAACATTATAAATCTATTGATTTACTTAATGAGATAGGTATAACGTTCAGACGAATTATAGTCTTTAGTACTCTCTCTTACATTATTTTATCGGTGCTATTCCTGGAACCTCACAAACGTTGTGTGATATGGATAACTGTACATTAATAATGGTTGTACAAGGGGCAGTTGTTAACGTCATCATACTCTATATTCGTCATCGATTGTGGTATATACACCTTCCTTTGTTTGATCAAAAGATAAAGATAGATTGTTTAAACCAGTGCTAATTGGCTCTTGTTCCGCTATTGACGTCAATCAAACGTAAACTAAGAAATGCCAGACCTTTGGAAATACCTCTTTCTTTGCTACATTAATATTATATTTCTTAAAAAACAATTTCCTTTGGAAATACGTCTTTCTTTGTTACATCAATATCATATATCTTGAAAAATAATTTCTAATTTATTGGAACTGTTGTATATAGAGATATACTGAATTTCCAAAATCGAAAGATATTATTTTTAGTTTTAATATGTTCGTGGTTCAGGTACGTTCTTTACGACCCCGATCTCAACCTATAGGGGCCTCCCATATACCCTACCCGCTAATCCCCCATTGATAAAATATTCATGTAATTATCATCCACTGAAATCCTTTTCGCTTTGACCCAAAGCCTATCCTTAATACAACCTATTCCTAATCCCTAATCCTAAATCCTTTCTTGGTCTTGCAAGACACGCTTTTCTTCTTCCTCTTCTTCTTATTTTGCCTCTTCCTCTTCTTTCCTCTCTTTTTTCCTTCTTATTTCATCTCTTCTAGCGAATACACATACCTGTGTTGTTCCATTTAATTTTCTACTTCACATCCCTATTCCTTTTTTCTTCTCTTTTTTCTATTCTTCTTATGTTTCCCTACATGTTCTTTCTTTGCCACCTATTCGTCTTTTTCTTGTTCTTCTTTATCTTCTTTTTTTCTTTCCTCCTCATTCTCTTCCTTACTACTTTACGTTCCTACTCGCTACTGCCCTATCCTTCCATTCCTACCTTCTTCTACATAATCCTCATCTGCTTCACACATCTTCCTAATCTCCTTCATCCGCTTATCTCTAATCCTTAAATTTTTCCACCTCATTCTCTTCCTAGTTTTCTTCATCTAACTCAATTTTTATTTCCTTATTTTATCATTCCTCTTTTTTCTATATTTCATTCTTCACATACTCATTCTCCACTTTTCTTTCTTTTTCAGGTCATAACCCTCCAACTTCATTTCCTCCTCCTCCTCCTCCTCCTCCTCCTCCTCCTCCTCCTCCTCCTCCTCCTTCTCCTTCTCCTCCTCCTCTTCCTCCTCCCTCTCCACCTCCTTCTACGCCTCCTTTCAACTTTATTTCTTCTTATCTACTTTCTTCCATCTTACCTTCTTCCTTTGCCTCTTCTTTCTCATCCTACTCTTCATCGTCTTTTTCCTCCTCTTCCTCCTCCTCCTCACAGTAATACCCTCCTTCTTAATCTACTCTTCTTACCTTCTTCCTTCGCCTCGTCCTTCTCATCCTACTCTTCATCGTCTTCTTCCTCCTCTTCTTCCTCCTCCTCCTCCCAGTAATACCTCTTGAATCCGACCCATCCGGTCACTCCTTGCCTCTCAAGGACCTTCCTAGTCCTTCCTATTGGGTGACCCTTCTGACCTTTATCCTATTTCTTCCTTTATCCTCTTCCTATTTTCTAGCCACTATCTTTACCTATTACATTAACTTATCTATCTATTTGTATGCGTCTCCTGAAATTTAAGACCATTTGTTATTAAAAGGGACAGTTGGTCTACTATCAGACTCTTATACTTTGACTTCCTATGAAAATTCATTGGTTTACTGCTTGGAACTGATCCTTTGAACTCTCGTTGGGTTGTCTTTCGACTTCATACCAGTGGAAATACTACGATATCCTATTCATACCCTAAGTACCATGGAATCTAAAAACCTATGAAATCCCCTTTGTGGGTAGAACCATTTTCGTTCTCCAAAGCCTACTATTTCCAACCAGGTTTTCCCCCGATATAAATTAATCCTTCGAAAGAAAAATTAGCACTAATTTAAAAAAAATACAGATAGATCGATGCTCGTTATCCCGTTGGGGTCAGCGCTACGCTTTAGTAATAAGTGCCTAGATATGAGGGTGATGGCTGATCAGACCTGTAGTTCGGCTTGTGCAATATAATTGAAAATACAGACGTCTGTCTCTCATTTTCTCTATGTCTCTTTCTCTCTCTTTCATACTATTTCTAATTCTCTTCTTCTCTATTCAACTCCATTTCTCTCTCTCTTTCTCTTCCTCTCTAGTTATCTCTCTCTCTCTCTCTCTCTCTCTCTCTCTCTCTCTCTCTCTCTCTCTCTCTCTCTCTCTCTCTCTCTCTCTCTCTCTCTCTCTCTCTCTCTCTCTCTCTCTCTGTGTGTGTGTCTATCTCTCTTTCCTCTCTCTCTCTCTCTCCTCTCTCTATATCTCTATCTCTTTCTCTTTCTTTCCTCTCTGTATCTCTCCCTTCTCTCTCTCTCTCTCTCTCTCTCTCTCTCTCTCTCTCTCTCTCTCTCTCTCTCTCTCTCTTCTCTCTGTCTCTTTCTCTCCCCCTCTCTGTCTCTCTCTCTCTCTCCCTCTCTCTTCACCATCCGCTCTCTCTCTCTTTTTCTTCTTCTCTCTCTCTCTCTCTCCTTCTCTTTCTCTCTCTCTCTCTCTCTCTCTCTCTCTCTCTCTCTCTCTCTCTCTCTCTCTCTCTCTCTCTCTCTCTCTCTCTCTCTCTCTCTCTCTCTCTCTCTCTCTCTCTCTCTCTCTCTCTCTCTCTCTCTCTCTCTCTCTCTCTCTCTCTCTCTCTCTCTCTCTCTCTCTCTCTCTCTCTCTCTCTCTCTCTCTCTCTCTCTCTCTCTCTCTCTCTCTCTCTCTCTCTCTCTCTCTCTCTTTCTCTCTCTCTCACTCTCTTTGTATCTCTGTCTGTCTGTCTGTCTGTCTGTCTGTCCGTCTGTCTGTCTGTCTGTCTATCTGTCTGTAAAATCCAAATAGATTATAATCCTATCAGTACCTTACTCTATAGAAAATAGACTGCCCAACATTGTTATTTTTCGTTCTCCTTCTTCTACAACTGCAACTGCAACTACAACTACAACTACAACTACAACTACAACTACAACTACAACTACAACTACAACTACAACTACAACTACATCTACAACTACAACTACAACTACTACAACTACAACTACAACTATAACTATAGTCACAACTACAACTACAACCATATCCACAACTACAATTACAACTGCAACTACAGCTACAACTACAACTGCAACTAGGCTACAACTTTAACTACAAGCACAACTACAACTAGACTACAACTACAACTGCAACTACAACTACAACTACAACTAAACTACAATTACAACTACAACTACAACTACAACTACAACTACAACTACAACTACAACTACAACTACAACTACAACTACAACTACAACTACAACTACAACTACAACTACAACAACTACAACTACAACTACAACTACAACTACAACTACAGCTTTAATTACAACTTCTTATCTTCCTCCCTCTCTTATGTCCTCAGCCCCGTCCTCTTTCCTGTTCATTTCTACAATTTTTCGTTTTCCGTTTGGTCTTCTTCTCCTCAGTTTCTTCATTTCTCTTATATATTTCCTTCCCCCTCCCTTTCCCACTCGTAATCTCGTACTCTAACGTAGACCCGTAAAGTGTCCTTGTCGTTTTTTTCACTCCCCCAGCCTTCCCGCGTACACTCAAAGGTTTTAGAATGTTCTTTTTTTCGGTGACGTTCATGATATATTCATATATTCTGGTTGTTATCATGCGATTTTATTTAGCTGATGGAGGTCCTCAAGTAAAAAGATTCACGCGTTTTATATGAAACCTTATACTTGTCCTATTGTTAATTTTAGATGTGAATAACGTCCGTCAAAGGTATCAAGTATTGTTGTAATCAAGAGTCAATAAACGGAACCACCAGCTCGAGCCCTCCATCAGATGAATTACTATTTCATTCATGTTATATTCTTTGTTTCCTTCAAAGCAATTGTAATCATTTAAGGATAAGTAAAAGGTTTCACGCGTTTTATACGAAACCACTTACCTGTCCCACTGCTAGTTTTAGATGTAAGTACCGTCCATTAGATGTATTACTATTTCATTCATGTTATATTATTTGTTTTCATCAAACCAATTGTAATCATTTAGGATAAGTGAAAGGTTTTACGCGTTTTATATGAAACCTTTTACTTGTCCCTTTGTTAATTTCAGATGTAAGTACCAAGCATAATATGTATTACTTTTACATTCCTGTTATATTATTTATTTCCACTTTTAATTTTTTTCTTATGTCATTACAGAAAATTTTTAAAATGCCTTATTAAAGACAAGACGTTGAAATAGATGAAAGATTATGCAAATTTGGTTTATGCTCACCTGCCAGAAGGAAAAACCATCATTAGAAAAATCAAGAATGCTAGAGAAAAAAATTAAATAACTACAAAATTTTTGTCATCTTCAACTCCACGTGTCTTACAGAGAATCTGCTCCATTCTTTCACAAATCTATGACTTTTCACAAAAATGCTTTCGTTTTCAACTCTCCATGTCTCACGAAGAATATGCTCTTCTTTTACGAATCTATGGCTTCACGACCGAGCAGTGCAGCAAAGCCGATTTACTCAGGAACTCCGAAAGAATTATCAGTGGAAGGAATTAGTAAAAAAAAAAAAAAAAATAAAAAAAAAAAAAAAAAAAAAAAAAAAAAAAAAAAAAAAAAAATCCAGATAGCGCGGCTACTAAGTCAGCTTCAAGACTACCAGAAGTGCCATGAAGGCCTAGCGATGGGTAATTCTTTGCAACAGAGGACTCTATATGCCCTCAACGCCTCCATTACCTACCATTACTAAGTAAGCAGGACCAGGATTTTTAAAAAGTTGTGTTGGTTATACGGTGGCACCCTGGCTGTCCCCAAAAATTATCTTATCTTTGTCAACTTATCCTGCGAAGAATTGACAGAAGACCACACGCATACATTACATATACCAAGGGCTTCTTCCCGCTTACAAGAAAATTAGCCAAAATCAAAGACATAAATCCACTCCCACCCATGTCATTCCCAGATGATCCACTCCCGATTCACCATCCCTCTCTTCCTCTTCTCTCTCTCTCTCTCTCTCTCTCTCTCTCTCTCTCTCTCTCTCTCTCTCTCTCTCTCTCTCTCTCTCTCTCTCTCTCTCTCTCTCTCTCTCTCTCTCTCTCTCTCTCTCTCTCTCTCTCTCTCTCTCTCTCTCTCTCTCTCTCTCTCTCTCTCTCTCTCTCTCTCTCTCTCTCTCTGTCAACCTGCCTATTTCTGTCTGTCTGTCTGTCTGTCTGTCTGTCTGTCTGTCTGTCTGTCTGTCTGTCTGTCTGTCTGTCTGTCTGTCCGTCCGTCCGTCTGTCTGTCTGTCTGTCTATCTGTCTGTAAAATCCAAATAGATTATAATCCTATCAGTACCTTACTCTATAGAAAATAGACTGCCCAACATTGTTATTTTTCGTTCTCCTTCTTCTACAACTGCAACTGCAACTACAACTACAACTACAACTACAACTACAACTACAACTACAACTACAACTACAACTACAACTACAACTACAACTACAACTACAACTACAACTACAACTACAACTACAACTACAACTACAACTACAACTACAACTACAACTACAACTACAACTACTACAACTACAACTACAACTACAACTATAATTGCAACTACAACTATAACTGCAACTGCAACTACAACTAAAACTACAACTACAACTACAGCTACAACTACAACTAGGCTACAACTTTAACTATAAGCACAACTACAACTAGACTACAACTATGACTGCAACTACAACTACAACTACAACTACACCTACAACTACAGCTAGACTACAACTACATCTACAACTACAACTACAACTACAACTACAACTACAACTACAACTACAACTACAACTACAACTACAACTACAACTTTAATTACAACTTCTTATCCTCCTCCCTCTCTTATGTCCTCAGCTCCGTCCTCTTTCCTGTTCATTTCTACAATTTTTCGTTTTCCGTTTGGTCTTCTTCTCCTCAGTTTCTTCATTTCTCTTATATATTTCCTTCCCCCTCCCTTTCCCACTCGTAATCTCGTACTCTAACGTAGACCCGTAAAGTGTCCTTGTCGTTTTTTTCACTCCCCCAGCCTTCCCGCGTACACTCAAAGGTTTTAGAAGGTTATTTTTTCGTTGACGTTCATGATATATTCATATATTCTGGTTGTTATCATGCGATTTTATTTAGCTGATGGAGGTCCTCAAGTAAAAAGATTCACGCGTTTTATATGAAACCTTATACTTGTCCTATTGTTAATTTTAGATGTGAATAACGTCCGTCAAAGGATTACAAAGGATTTATAAAGGATTACAAAGGCGGAGCATACCGACAGGAGACCTTTTGGTCCATATCTAAGGTATCAAGTATTGTTGTAATCAAGAGTCAATAAACGGATCCACCAGCTCGAGGCCTCCATCAGATGGATTACTATTTCATTCATGTTATATTATTTGTTTCCATCAAACCAATTGTAATCATTTAGGATAAGTAAAAGGTTTCACGCGTTTCATATGAAACCACTTACTTGTTCCATTGTTAGTTTTAGATGTAAGTGCCGTCTATCAGATGTATTGCTATCTAATTCCTGTTATATTATTTGTTTCCACCAAACCAATTGCAATTATCTAGGATAAGTGAAAGGTTTTATGTGTTTTATATGAAACCTTTTACTTGTCCCTTTGTTAATTTCAGATGTAAGTACCAAGCATAATATGTATTACTTTTACATTCCTGTTATATTATTTATTTCCACTTTTAATTTTTTTCTTATGTCATTACGGACAGTTTTTAAGATGCCTTATTAAAGACAAGACGTCGAAATAAATGAGAGATTATGTAAATTTAGTGTTTGCTCACCTGCCTGAAGGACAAACCACCATTAGAAATATCGAGAAAGCTAGAGAAAAAATTTAAAATAACTACAAAATTTTTGTCATCTTCAACTCCACGTGTCTTACAAAGAATCTGCTCCGTTCTTTCACAAAATCTACGACTTCACAAAAATACTGTCGTTTTCAACTCTCTATCTCTCACAAAGAATGTGCTCTTCTTTTACGAATCTATGGCTTCACGACCGAGCAGTGCAGCAAAGCCGATTTACTCAGGAACTCCGAAAGAATTATCAGTGGAAGGAATTAGTAGAAAAAAAAAAAAAAAAAAAAAAAAAAAAAAACCAGATAGCGCGGCTACTAAGTCAGCTTCAAGACTACCAGAAGTGCCATGAAGGCCTAGCGATGGGTAACTCTTTGCAACAGAGGACTCTATATGCCCTCAACGCCTTCATTACCTACCATTACTAAGTAAGCAGGACCAGGATTTTTAAAAAGTTGTGTTGGTTATACACTGGCACCCTGGCTATCCCAGAAAACTTTCTTAGTTTCGTCATCTTATCCTGCGAAGAATTGACAGAAGACCACACACATACATACATATAACAAGGGCTTCTTCCCGCTTACAAAAAAATTAGCCAAAATCAAAGACAAATCCACTCCCACCCATGTCATTCCCACATGATCCACTCCCGATTCACCATCCCTCACTTCCTCTTCCTCTTCTCTCTCTCTCTCTCTCTCTCTCTCTCTCTCTCTCTCTCTCTCTCTCTCTCTCTCTCTCTCTCTCTCTCTCTCTCTCTCTCTCTCTCTCTCTCTCTCTCTCTCTCTCTCAACCTGCCTATTTCTCTGTCTGTCTGTCTGTCTGTCTGTCTGTCTGTCTGTCTGTCTGTCTGTCTGTCTGTCTGTCTGTCTGTCTGTCTGTCTGTCTGTCTGTCTGTCTGTCTGTCTGTCAAATCCAAATAAATTTTAATCCTATCAATACCTTGTACTACTCTATAGAAAATAGACTGCCCAACACTGTTTTTTTTTCGTTCTCCTTCTTCTACAACTGCAACTGCAACTACAACTACAACTACAACTACATATACAATTTCAACTACAACTACAACTACAACTACAACTACAATTTCAACTACAACTACAACTACAACTACAACTACAACTACAACTACAACTACAACTACAACTACTACAACTACAACTACAACTATAACTATAATTGCAACTACAACTACAACCATATCTACAACTACAACTAAAACTACAACTGCAACTACAGCTACAACTACAACTAGGCTACAACTTTAACTATAAGCACAACTACAACTAGACTACAACTATGACTTCAACTATAAATACAACTACAACTACAGCTACAACTACAAATTCAACTACAACTGCAACTACCACTATAACTATAACTACAGAAAAACTGCAACTACAACTTCAACTACAACTACAGTTATAATTACAACTTCTTATCCTCCTCCCTCTCTTATGTCCTCAGCTCCGTCCTCTTTCCTGTTCATTTCTACAATTTTTCGTTTTCCGTTTGGTCTTCTTTCGCCCAGTTTCTTCTTTTCTCTTATATATTTCTTTCCTCCTCCCTTTCCCACTCGTAATCTCGTACTCTAACGTAGACCCGTAAAGTGTCCTTGTCGTTTTTTTCACTCCCCCAGCCTTCCCGCGTACACTCAAAGGTTTTAGAAGGTTATTTTTTCGTTGACGTTCATGATATATTCATATATTCTGGTTGTTATCATGCGATTTTAGTTAGCTGATGGAGGTCCTCAAGTAAAAGGATTCACGCGTTTTATATGGAACCTCATACTTGTCCTATTGTTGATTTTAGATGTGAATACCGTCCGTCAAAGGATTACAAAGGATTTACAAAGGATTACAAAGGCGGAGCATACCGACAGGAGACCTTTTGGTCCATATCTAAGGTATCAAGTATTGTTGTAATCAAGAGTCAATAAACGGAACCACCAGCTCGAGCCCTCCATCAGATGAATTACTATTTCATTCATGTTATATTATTTGTTTTCATCAAACCAATTGTAATCATTTAGGATAAGTAAAAGGTTTCACGCGTTTTATATGAAACCACTTACCTGTCCCACTGTTAGTTTAAGATGTAAGTACCGTCCATCAAATGTATTACTATCTAATTCCTGTTATATTGTTTGTTTCCACCAAACCAATTGCAACTATTTAGGATAAGTGAAAGGTTTTATGCGTTTTATATGAAACCTTTTACTTGTCCCTTTGTTAATTTTAGATGTAAGTACCAAGCATCATATGTATTACTTTTCCATTTCTCTTATATTATTTATTTCCACCCCATCACTTCTAATTTTTTTC
>NC_134777.1:4668897-4673897 GCF_046742065.1 Oratosquilla oratoria
GAAAGAAAGAAAGAAAGAAAGAAAGAAAGGAAGAAAGAAGAGAAGAAAGAAAGAAAGAAAGAAAAAAGAAAGAAAGAAGAAAGAAGAAAGAAAGGAAGAAACGGAAATAACTAAAGTAAGAAAAAGAAAATCTTGGATTGAACGAGAAATCAAAAAGTGAAACTAACGAGAAAGGGAAGAGAAAGCTAAAGAAAGTAATTATAGAGAATAAGGAAAA
The DNA here is from genome assembly GCF_046742065.1 of Oratosquilla oratoria. Taxonomy (NCBI): domain Eukaryota; kingdom Metazoa; phylum Arthropoda; class Malacostraca; order Stomatopoda; family Squillidae; genus Oratosquilla; species Oratosquilla oratoria. The sequence goes on from NC_134777.1 coordinate 4,669,115, forward strand.
ATAAAAGAAAGAAGGAATGAGGCAAATATATATATATATATATATATATATATATATATATATATATATATATATATATATATATATATATATATATATATATATATATATATATATATATATATATTTATATAAACCTTAATAAGATAAAAAAAAAACGAAAATCGTGTTAAAAGAAGTTAAAAGTATAAGGAAAGAATGATAAAATAAGAAAAACCATGAACAGATAATTCATCAAATTACTGAACAGTAAAGAAAACAATAAGGAAACTAAATGACGAGTAGAACGGAAGAAGAGAAAGAAGAAGAGGCGTTGGAGCGAAAGTAGATTAAAAAAGAAAAATAAAGAAGAAGAAGAAGAAGAAAATACGACGGCAAGCGTTGTTAGACATTTGTAAGCAAAGTAAACGCAGCAGATGAAGGAAAGCGGCTCTCCGGGTGTAGGATCTCAGAGAAAGGAAGAACAGGAAGGAGAAAGGAGGAGGGAGGAGGGAGGAGTGAGAAGGGAAGAGGCAGGAGGGAGGAGCAAGGAGATGGGATGGGATGGGGGAGCCATGAGTGAAGAGGGAGGAGGGAGGAAGGAGGAGGGAGGAGGGAGGAGGGAGGACGGAGGACGGAGGAGGAGGGTGGAGGGAGGAAGGAGGAGAGAAGAGGGATGAGGCAGGAGGCAGGAGGGAGGAGAGAGGAGGGAGGAGGGAGGAGGGAGGAGGGAGAAAGGAGGAGGGAGGAGGGAGGAGGAAGTAGGGACGTAAAGAGATGGAGGAGGAACGTGGGAGGAGGAAAGAAAGAAGGAGAGAGGAGAAGGAGGAAGAATATGTGGTAAGAGAGGACCACCTAATGGAGTAGGATTGGAGAAGCAAGAAACGAAGGAGAAGGACTAGAGGAAAATGGATCAAGTTGATCGCGATGATGATGAGATGGAGGAAGAATAAGAATTGGAGCAAAAAGAAGAGTAGGAGAAAAGAGAGAGGGAGGAGAGGGAGAAACAGGAGGAAGAGAAGAGAAAGAGGAGAAAGAGAAAGAGACAGGACGAGAAGTGTGAGGAAGGGGAAGAGAAAAGGAGGCGGAAGAGGTCAAAGGTGGAAGTGACGAAAGAGGAGGAAGAAAAGGAAGAGGAGGAGAGGTGGAAAAACCTAAGAAGGAAGAAGAGGTGGAAGAGGAAAGAGGGGGATGAGTAAAAGGCAACGGAGAAAAGGAAGAGGAGAAAGAGGAAGAGATAAAGAATTAACATGAGGAGGAGGAGGAGTAGGTAGGGGAGGAGAAGGAAGAGGACGAGGAGGAAAAAGAGGAGCAGTAAGAGGAGGAAATGGAGGAGGAAAAAGACGAAGGGAAACAGGAGGAAGAAGAGGAGGAGGAGGAGGACGAGGAGGAAAAAGAGGAGCAGTAAGAGGAGGAAATGGAGGAGGAAAAAGACGAAGGGAAACAGGAGGAAGAAGAGGAGGAGGAGGAGTAGGAGTAGTAGGAGGAAGAGGAGGAAGAAGAGGAAAGGGAAGAGGAGTAGGAATAGGAAACACAGAAGTAGAATGGAAAATAGTAGAAGAAGAATGGTAAGGAGGAAGAAGAAAAAAAGGGAGGAAAGGAGAGGAAGGAGAGGAAGGAAAGGAAGAAGAAAAAAGGGAGCATGGTTGGAAAATGGAAGAAGAAGAAGAAGAAGAAGAAGAAGAAGAAGAAGAAGAAGAAGAAGAAGAAGAAGAAGAAGAAGAAGAAGAAGAAGAAGAAGAAGAAGAAGAAGAAGAAGAAGAAGAAGAAGAAGAAGAAGAAGAAGAAGAAGAAAGAAGAAGAAGAAGAAGAAGAAGAAGAAGAAGAAGAAGAAGAAGAAAGAAGAAGAAGAAGAAGAAGAAGAAGAAGAAGAAGAAGAAGAAGAAGAAGAAGAAGAAGAAGAAGAAGAAGAAGAAGAAGAAGAAGAAGAAGAAGAAGAAGAAGAAGAAGAAGAAAAAGAAGAAGAAGAAAACAATGAATATGGAAACGATGGAGATATTGCATCCTATAGTAGGCTGGAAGGGAGGGTGAGAGAGAAGAAAAGCAAACACAAAGAAACACTGAGGCGTGAAAAGGCTTTTGGCAAAGAAAAATAGGGGAAAGAATATTTCTGCTTGTGAACTTTGGAAAACAGTAGACGATTCTTTTCTTAAAGGAAAGGTCCTCTTAATACAGGGGTAAAATATATGTATGTAGCCGTTTTGGGCCCTGGAGCTCAACACGGTTCTACGTAACGACCGACTTCAACAGGTTAGGATATATCTTGGACTCTTAGGTCACGGTAGCTACTTATAGATTGTGTTCTACGTATCGCTATTATATTCAGTTCAAAAAGGCGTTAATACCTCAAATTATTCAATCCTGCATTTATGAATCCATTTTTTTTTAATCCGGAGAAATGGGTTCTCTTCAGAATAAAAGGGCTCAACATGTTTATGTACAAAGACTCTTTCCCTGACCAAAATCTTCTGAAAGCCAGTCTCAAAAAATGTACTACTCGGCTGTACTTGATCTGTATACTATTTGGAAATTAAGCCCCTCAATGCATTACTAAAATTGGTAAAACAGGCTAATAAAAATTTATAGTTGGGCAAAGGAATTACTAGTACACCGAGCAGATTCATTTATCTTTCTTAATGCCTTAGTGGCAATAAATATTATAGATTTATATATATACGATTTGAATACGAAGCCAGCAGCCAGACATATCAATTACTCACCTATATTGCACCTTCAGTCAGATAAAGAGTACAATATATAAACACGGGTTTACCAACAGTTTCTGTGTTCATGTTAAACATTTGCATTTTGGGATACGAATATGCAACAAATATGACCTTAGGTTAGGCCCCTCCTCAACACAGACACCTATGTACAAGTATGTCACCTATGCATTATGAAATGTTTTCGTATCTAAATTTCTTTTTATGTTGTCCTCCTGTTTGTTAATAAAAGAACGTTTGTTTCTTGTCTTTATAACCTTTACCTAATTTTGGTACTCATGGGTAACTTCTCCTGTTATCTACTGACTATTCCAACAAATTATTTGAAATAAGTTTTTATTGTTCGTGTTGCTAGGTGTTGAATAAAATAACCTGGCTTCAATCACTTGTAGTGAAGGGTCTCAAAAAAAAGAATAGAGGAAATAATAGGTGCTTATTACAGCAAGTGAAATTACTGAATTAACCATGGCAAGTTTGTTAAATTTATAAACCATGGTCCGGGGACCATTGGCCTTCGGAGACTTCCAAACTCGGACATTCTTCTATTAAGGCGGATTCAACAATTTTTTTTCTTGGAGCTTCAGTTAGTCTTAAACAAAATATTGGCCTTGTCCTAATCAAGACTGATCATCTATGCTGTCGTGTTGGAACACAGCGGAATTTTCCTGGGCATATCTAATAAATGTTTTGTGCTCCGTTAACCTGGTGTTAAGATCCTTGCCGGTTTGGCCAAGGTACACCAAATTAAAATCTTTACAGGGTAGGCTGTAAACTCCTGAAACCTCAGTTCCCCTTAACCTTTGGTGGGTATTAACAATTTGTGTACATTGTTCGAGTAATGGTAAGCAACTGTGAGACGGTTGTTAGGAATCAAATTAAAAGGATTGATGGAGTTACAATAGGGGATTGTAACTCTTTCCAAAACATGCTTCATGATGACTTCGAGACTTTCCTTGGTAAATTCCCTGATTTCCCTGGTGATGTTCTCCTTCAATTGTTCCATGATTTGAGGTTTGTTGACATACACCTTCACTTTGATATACACCCACAAGAAGAAGTCAGGGCTGGTCAAATCTGGGTAACGCGATCGAGAAATTCCTGGGCCGACGATTTCAGATAGGCCAGATTCGTGGTCACAGCAAGATGGAGCTATTGCTCATACCGCGAGGGACAATACAGTTTCTGAGCCAATGTTTTGAAGACAGCATTATATTTCGCGACGGCGATGTCAACTGGCAATCGCGTTCCTCAGACTTGACCAGCCCTGACTTCGTCTTTGGGGGGTATCTCAAAGAGAAGATGTGTGTCAGCAAACTTCAAACCTTGTAACAATTGAAGTAGAAAATCACGAGGGAAATCAGGGAATTGAACAGGAAACACTCGGTGCCGTCATGGATCGTGTTTTGGAAAGGGCAAAGATGTGCGAAGCTGAAAATGGGCGCCATTTATATGACGTCATTTTTCATACATGAGGAATTTCTATCTTTTTAAAATTGAAATAAAGAAGCTTTTAAAATTCAAAACTCCTGGGTGATTTCTGGGCTACCCATTATTTGGTTGTCATATCCTTGAAACAGCATTAACCCGTTTGTAAAAAAAAAAAAAAAAAAAAAGGGCAATAGAAAAAAATAGATAAATTCAAAATATTTAGAATTTATAACAAATTCTGCAAAGAGATGAGAAGGAAATGTATACACAAGTACGAAAGCAAACAATAATGAACAGAAGTAAACAAAAATGAGAGGAAATGACAGGAATGGAAAATGTGTACGGATTTCACAATAATCTCGGAAGAGATGAAAAGATTAATCGGAAGTCATAGGTTACATCAAAGGAAGTCTTGGAGGAGAAAACGGCAATTCGGTTGGCCGCCTCTGGCTACATTCACGAGGGTTTTCTCCATCCTTCCTTCTTTGACAAACGAATCTCCTGATGAAAATAGAGAAAGAGGTGGTGGGGATGGGAATCCTCAAATTTAGTCTTAAGGTAAGATGATAAAGAGAATTTGGGTTTTGGACTTTCACTGTAGAGAAAATTCATTTTTCCCTCAGAAACATATACATATACGTATACATATACAT
>NC_134777.1:4681397-4683897 GCF_046742065.1 Oratosquilla oratoria
GCACCTCCTAGTATATTTCGACCACTGAATGTGGTCTTCTTCAGCAGGTACATAGAATAGAAAAACATGAAAATATATAGAGGGAAATAACAACAAATGGAAACTCGGGAAGTCTCAAGTCACATGCTCTTGATGGGTTAGACAATTTGTTCCTTAGGGACATATTTGGTCACTGCTAAGTTAGTTAGAGCATCTGGTTACCATTGACCTTTTGAGTTGTTGAAATTTGGAAATTGTTTGATGAATGAAGATTTGACCATTTTTCTTTTAAAACTACAAGGTGATTGATACACTATAGCTGCATTCTTATAATCTATTTTGTGATCTATCAGACTCGAATGAAGCAATACCGCTAATTTTTCTTGGCCGTATTTTACAGAATTTTTATGGGCATTTATTCTTGTGGGTAGGTCACGTCCCGTTTGTCCCTAGTACACTTTGTCACAATGAAGGCTTTAGGAAACAGTGGAATGTCTGTTGACAAATGATAGGGGTGAATGGAGAATAGTTGTGTGTGGCTGATACTGGGATGCATGCGGGGGAGTGGGGGAATGGGAGTGAGGGTATGTGTGAAAAATAAATTGACGCAGCCTGAAGGGATTTCTACCCGTCTTTTCAATTTCTGCATGACGGGACGGAGAAGGGAGGTCGCCCTTTTAATAAAGTGTCCTTGATGTGGATGTTCTGTGTCTTGCGACACTGCCTCTGACCCAGGGTAGTGAGCGAGATACCGGGGTGATCCCCCATCCAGGAGGAGCCAAGATAAGAGGGAGGGAAGAGGGTGAATGTGAGTGAAGTATGAGGGGAAAATATGGGTAGGAATGGTTTTTATGCCTTTTTTTTTTCTTTTTTGCTACCTTCCTTGTAAGGGGAAGGAGCATGTGCTATATATATATATATATATATATATCTATATATATATATATATATATATATATATATATCCAAAGTACAGTATATTATTGATTTAATGAAAGCTTTATTAACTTAGAAACAAATATGGATATTTCTTATGCCAGTGCCTCTTAACCCTTTTTGATGTCATCAAAATCTTGTGGTGATTTAGTAAAAGTGGTCCACCACGAACTGTTATTTGTCTTTCTGTTTGATGTTGCATGGATCTGACCTTTCATAAGTAATTTTATTTCTTTGGATTTAAAAACTACAAAGAAAAAAATAAAAGAATAATATATTGAAATCAAATCAATAATGGACATATCAGTAATATTTACAGAAGGGGAAGAGAAAGTAGATAACCAGAAATAGTGAGGTAGGTCGCATCCTAATTGGAATTAAACAAGTGAATTATACCCAAAAGTGACTCTCCAGCCCTTGATTTTAGAGCGTATGGTGTTGCCAATTAGATAAACAAGAACTAATCGGTTAGGGTTGAAAGAGAGAACAAGATAAGGAAATGTAACATATATAGACATTATAGAATATATAGGAAGTATATATTGTATAAGTATGCATTTATCATTCACACCTTGAAATATATCTGTAATGAAAGATGGAGGTTTTTGGGATAAATCTGGAGTAAGTAGTCCTGATCTTGAGAAAAATCAACATGCAGGACTTCTTTTAACAACGCACCTGTAAATCATACACCATCATTATATTATTTGTTTCATCTCTCTTGAATTCTTCACAAAATATGTTCACAGTTTCGTCCACCCGGCGGGGGGGTTGCCATGTCGAGAAGGAAAGAGGTTTAACGAGTTCGTCCTTTACTTGTAATATTAGAACCAAATTGATTTTACATGCGGCCCGGAGCCGATAGATATACCGCGTGCGTGGGAAATCACTCGTGGTGAGTAATTACTTATAATTACATCGGATTGGGTCACGTCGAGTCACATTGTCATAGGCAGGTGTGTGGTCAGGTTATAGTGTATTCTTTCTAATACCACATGGTTAATCGTAGTGCATGGTTCGTACAATAATAGCCCCTTAAATTTACCTCGGCTTCGTAGGGCAATCCACACTCGAGGGGTAGGCCAAGGGTTATCTTCGCTGGAGACATACTGAGTTTGCCTCAGATGGCTCAGTAAGCGATGGCCGTAGGATGTCTAGCATCGATGGCGGTGGCCGTGATTGGGTGCGATGCAGTTTTCAGTGGCGTCAAGATGGACCGAACAAAGATCCGAAGGCCATCTCCGCTGTAGACATAATGAGTTTGCCTCAGATGGCTCAATGATCGGTGGGCGTAGGGATGTCTGACGTCGATGGCTGTGGCCGTGGTTGACAGTGATAGAGCTTGGACTACTGAGGTTGGTTACCTTATCTTGGTGGAATACGGTAATCGTCCCGGTTGTAGGAAGGAGTAACTCAAAACTCGTAAGTGTTAAGGACTTGTACTTCAATATTCCGTCCGCCATAACATACATAACGCATAGATAATAAATAAACGCTTTGTAAAGCGTATGCAAATAATAGTATATACAAATAGTTTCCGCTAAGCGATGGCAATGTATGGATATGGTAAATTATTTACAATATA
>NC_134777.1:4691397-4703897 GCF_046742065.1 Oratosquilla oratoria
GAAAAGGCTTATGATAGGGTAGACAGAAAGGCACTGTGGGAGGTTATGCAGATTTATGGGATACGAGGAAAGCTTTTGGGAGCTGTCAAGAGTTTTTATGAGAGTAGTAGAGCTTGTGTCAGGATTAGAAATGGAGAGAGCGAGTGGTTTGAAGTAAAGGTGGGACTTCGTCAAGGATGCGTTATGTCGCCCTGGCTGTTCAACTTATACATGGATGGGGTGGTGCGAGAGGTGAATGCTAGGGTAGTGGGTCAGGGATTGGAGATGGTTAAAGAAAGTGGAGAAAGGTGGGAGGTGAGCCAGCTGTTGTTTGCGGACGACACTGCGCTTGTGGCAGGGTCAGAGGAGGGATTGAGGAAGCTGGTGGCAGAGTTTGGGAGAGTATGTGATAGAAGAAAGCTAAAGATAAATGTGGGTAAAAGTAAGGTGATGAGATGTACAAGGGGTGAAAGTGGCAGTAGACTGGAAGTAAACATTAAGGGAGAGCGACTGGAGGAAGTGGATAGTTTTAGATACTTGGGTGCAAGTGAAGCAGGAAAAGGTGGAGTGAAGGTGGAGGTAGAATGTAGATTGAGAGAAGCGAGTAAAGGCCTTGGTGGATTAAAGAGTGTAATGAGGAATAGACATTTGGGAATGGATGCGAAGAGGAGACTGTATGAAGGAGTGATTGTGCCAACAGCACTGTATGGGGCAGAAACGTAGAACATAAGAGAAGAAGAGAAAAGGAGTTTGAATGTGTTTGAGATGAGGTGTCTGAGAAGTATGGTGGGGGTTACTAGGCTGGATAGAGTGAGAAATGAGGAGGTGAGGAGGAGAACAGGGGTGAAAAAGGATTTGGGAGATAGGGTTGATGAAAGAATATTAGGATGGTTTGGACACATGGAAAGAATGAGTGAAGAAAGACTAGTAAAAGAGGTATGGAAGGCAGATGTGGAGGGAGTGAACATGAGGGGACGTCCTAGGATGAGGTGGATGGATGGGGTGAAGGGGGCTTTGGGGAAGAGGGGAATGTCTGTTGAGGAAGGGAGGGAGAGGACGGAAGACAGAGGTGAGTGGAGAATGGTTGTATATGGATGATGTTGTGATTGCATGAGGAGGAATGGGCGGGAGGGGGTGGGGGGGTAGTATGTGTGAGTAAATTTTGACGCAGCCCGAAGGGATTTCTCCCCGTCCTCTCCTTATATGCAAGGGGGGACGGAGAGGGGGGGTCGCCGATTAAATGAAGCGGCCTTGCTGTGGATGTGCTGTGTCTTGCGACACTGCTTCTGACCCAGGGCGGTGGGCAGGGTGCAGGGATGACCCGTCATCCAGGAGGTGCTCAGATGAGAGGGAGGGTGGGAGGGGTGTGGAGTGTGTTTGGGGATGAAATGGGTGGGAGTGTTTTTATGCCTTTCCCTTTTTGGCTACCTCCCTTGGAAGGGGGAAAAAGCCTTGGTATATGTATGTATGATATATATATATATATATATATATATATATAGAGAGAGAGAGAGAGAGAGAGAGAGAGAGAGAGAGAGAGAGAGAGAGAGAAAGACATTTTTTTTGTATTTACATATTTAGTGCTAGTACAAAGAATATTTGACAACAACAAGAAAACCTTACAGAATCATATGGATAAGGAATTTGTATGCAGTTGGCTGTTGCCGAGAAGTCTATCTAAAGAAACACCATGTGATGACAGAGCCTTTATTAATAACTGCGACAAGAGAAACGTCGTGCTAATAAGAGTCTCCGTCATCGCATTGTGTTGTTTTTAGATTGGTAACCAAGTTATGGTGAAGAAGGAACTCGGAAAGGTAGGAGAGGTACGTATGGTCTTGCCGCAATCCTGGGAATGTACAAGCAATTGGGACAACTGCCCACGAACGATATGTTTTATCATTATTTTGATTACCTATGCAGCTTTATATATCGTTGTATATATAATTATTTGGTCAGGAGATACATGTAAAACTCCATCAATGTCTGTACAATCTAGATAATCATATATGGAAAGAAATAGTAAAATCATTTGAATTGTAAAAATGGTAAAAAAAAAAACATACAGATTGTGGGCAGTTGTCCATACCTACGAAAAACAAACACACACACGCGAGTGCGCGCGCACAAACACTCACACACACACACACACACGCACACACACACACACACACACACACACACACACACACACACACACACACACACACACACACACACACACACACACACACACACACACACACACACACACACACACACACACACACACACACACACACACACACAAGCACAAACAGACATGCACGTACACAACAAAATAAATAAACACAGAATATACACACAAAAGGATAGGAATCCAACTCTCAATTCTGAATTAGTGACCGAGCGCCGGATCACTACAAGCATACCGTGTGTATGTGCGTCTGTGTTTGAGTGTGAAATGTGTATGTGTGTGCTTATATGTGTATTGGAAATTGGTATGTTATAGCACATTTGTAAAAGTTCACTATAAACCCACTATCGGAGAAATAATAACGGAAAGTACAGGGAAACTGTATATTTCGACTACTATCTGTAGTCCTCTTCAGCAGAATGAGGACTACAGATAGTAGTCGAAATATACAGTTTCCCTGTACTTTCCGTTATTATTTCTCCGATAGTGGGTTTATAGTGAACTTATATGTGTATGCTTAAGTGCGTCTGTGATTCTTATGTGCATGTGTTAGTGTGTACTTCTTTGAGGCTGTGCGTGCTACATGATCAACGAAGCGAAGTCAGATAGATGAAATCCGAGGAATTACAGTGAATATCTAACAGAACAGAAGGATAAGGTGTAAAGAGGGACTGGTGAATCATTTCACGATTGGCATGATGAAAATAGCTGTAGTACAAAAAGAAGTGAGGTACAACTGGCTGATAGTACTACTGGTCAGGGAAAAAGGCCAAATTCCAAACAAGAAGGACTTGATAGATGGCATTACCTTAAAATATGGATGGTTATTGAATCATCTTACTAAAAGATATTTCTACGGTATACACTCTAATGTTAACCACGCGATCATATGCAAAAAAGGCGGATTTATCTGTATGGTGTATGAAGATGTTAGGTTTCATACAACTAGGGTTTTTCGTGAAATTTGCAAGGCTTTGGCAACTAAACCAACGCATCGAGCAACACGTGAAATGAAACGCAAGTGGATGTCAGATCAAGATGATTCTGAAGAAGGGGACTTTTTTTTTTTTTTTTTTTTTTTTTTTTTACGAATATTTGACCCCGTGTCCCCCTGCTAGAGAGACCTAATCAGTGAGGTGGCCCATTCCCGAAATGAAAATGAAAAAAATTAGGGTGAGCGAGGAGTGTGTACAGGATGGGGATCAGGGTCTATTCGCTGTGGTAACATTCACAAATTAAAGTGAAATGAGCCCAAGAAGCATTCTACACTTGACTTACTTAAGTGATGAAGGAGCAAACAAATAATGTAACGTGGATGAGATGTAGACTCTCATTCTTAAGGTGAACAAGTGTGAGCTTTGGTCATTTTCGTTGAGGATATGATCTTTTGTCTCATAAGTTTTTGTCTTGTGAGATTTTGTCTTGTGAGCTTATGTCTTGTAAGCTTATATACGTACACCAAGATCAGCTCTCCTGTGCTCGAGAAGTACAAGGTCCCAGCCCCTAGACTAGCGTACATAGGGAAACTCGACTTTGAGCGGACCGTGATAGACAGTGGAATCAGTGAAAATCTGTCTTGAACATAAGTAAGTAATATAAAGGAGTTGTCAACTATAGTCTTTGGCGGTAGAGGGACCAATAAATTGTGTGGAAGACAGATTTTGCCTGATTTCGCTATACAGTTCCACAATGATGGAAGTTGTTTATAAATGTAAAAAAAATAGTAATAGTAGGAGTACTACTAATAGTAGCAGTAGTTGTAGAAGTAGTAGTATTATCATAGGAACAGTATTGTTTAACGTCTAGTGACTCATGAGAATGATAGTCAGCGTACGAGTAAAAAGATGATCAATATTATAACTACTAATGCTATTGTTCAAATCCTGTTTTTATATTTTCTCTTCATATTCCTGCCCCTGGCCCTAATGGTACACATATTTTTAGTTTCCGAGATTATCATATACAGTTTCATCTTTATTTTTATATCTAATATTATCCTGTTCTTGATGTTTAAATTCATTAATTGTGATCTTGAAATCTTCATTTTCATACTAATGTTTAAGTTTACCTTTATGATCTTAATCTTTATGTATACTTTTACCTTGATCGTGGTATTGATCAAGTCTTTGATCTTGATCTTTATGTATACCTACTTTGATCATACTCTTCATCATGATCTTGATCTTTGTCTTTATGTACAATTTTACCTTGGTCCTGATCATGATCTTGATGTTCATCACTGTTTTTATCTCTATATTTAACTATCTTTGGGTTTAGGTTTAGGTTTAGCTTTATCTCTAGGTATAGATTTTTCTTTGTCATCATTTTTCTTTTACAATACATCCTCCCAACCTGTTAGTTATCAGACCTTTTTATATTACTATCTCCCATCGCCTAGTCACGTTGATTAGTTCTACTTATATTTCTCCTCCTCCTTCTCCTTCTCCTCCTCCTCCTCCTCCTCCTCCTCCTCCTCCCTCCTCCTCCCTCCTCCTCCTCCTCCTCCTCCTCTTCCTCCTTCTTCTTCTCCTCCTCCTCCTTCTCCTCCTCCTCCTCCTCCTCCTCCTCCTCCTCCTCTTTTTCTTCAACTTTAATTCCTCTTCGCCCTCTCCCTTTCTTCTTGTCATCCACCTGTTTTTCATTTCGACCTTACTTTTACTTTTATTTTTCCAAAGTTTCCTGTGTCTACTTTTTCTACTTCTTCTACGACGTTTATTTCTGTCCTTCTCCTGTCTTTCCTTAATTTTATCTTCCGTTCTTTCTTTTTCTCGTCGTCTTGCACTTTTTTTCTTCCTTTCTTTCTCTTATTCCTTTTTTTCTATTTCCCTTTCTTCTTCCTTTCTTTCTCTTATCCTGTTCTTTTGCCTCACATACTTCTTTCTCTTCTTTCTTCTCTTCATTCTCTTTCTCTAATTCCTTCTCCTTCACCGCTTGCTTAGTTCCCTTCTCTTTTTCTCTCTCTTCTTTTTCCTTCTTCTCTTCTGTTTCCTCCTCCTTTTGCTTTATCCAATATTATATCTTTTCCTCCTATGATTTTTTTATTTCTACGCTTATCTATTTGCCTTTACCTATTTCTTTATTTCTCAACTTCCATCCACTGTCCCCTTCACATCTCTTCCTCTTCTCTTCTGTGTCCCTTTTTCATTTCCTGATGTCAGAATACTCTCTCCTCCTCTTCCTTTGTGTTTTTTCATCTATCTCCAGTCTTTATACATCTGTAGGCTTCTTTCATCCTCTCCCAAACCCTTGGACCATTTCCAGGTATCTCTACCTACCATTCGATCACAATTGGTATCTGACTTTTTTTTCTTCTCTTCTTTCTCATCTTCTTTCTTGCGTTTTGATTGTTGTCTTTTTGATAATCTCTTTAAATTCACAGAGTAGTTTATATATATATATATATATATATATATATATATATATATATATATATATATGTATGTATATATATATATATATATATATATATATATATATAAATATATATGTATATATATATATATATATATATGTGTGTGTGTGTACATATATATGTATATAAATATATACAGTATATATATATATATTTTTTCTGTATATATATATATATATATATATATATACATATATATCTTTTTATACGTTACTGTACCATCATTTCACCACCAATTTTTTTTCAGCGTATTACATTCACCCTCTCATCCGATATGATTTTTATACTTTCTTCAATTAATTCGCTTCCCCATTTGTATTTCTCCGTTTTGCATCTAATTTCTCTATCAATTTTTCTCATTGGAAAGTCGTTATTTATTATGAAATCAAATATAAAGTAGTTTGATAAAGAAGCTTCGAAGAATAGCATTGAAATTTTTATCAAAATATAGTGTCATGAGCTTATAGAAAATGAGAAAATACTGAAAGAAATTATACATAAGAATTGCAAACCAAAGCAAAAAGGGGGATACTCTGAAATAATTTATTTTTTATCGCAACTCCAGAAATTCATATCTAATTACGAAAAAGAACTTACCAGTAGTCAAATAGATTTTTAAAAATAATAATGTCGTGTACAAAGGCTCGTGTAAATTTAACAAAGACGGCGCACTTCGTAATAAAGAGTATATTGGCCACACTACCCAAACTTTATCACAAAGACTTACATACCATAGGCAAAACGGGGCAATAAAATCCCACATCACAAAAGTACATAAAACTAGCATTTCACGGGAGGACCTCAATGAAAACAACAATAATGGCAAAGGACAAGAATAAAAGAAAACTAAAATGTATGGAAGCAGTATTGATAAGATATAATCAGCCAGAAATGAATTTTCCAACAGAATATGTGTGGAGCCTTGGGAGCTATATGGGGTATCCCACGGCGCGCCCATTTATTCCTGTGATGTCATATATAATGAAATGCCTAAAATATAGGAGAAACGTTGTAAGTTATGTTTTTGTTTTTATTTCTAAATTTACCATGGCTACATTTGGTAATGTAGATTTTTCCCCTCCTCCTAGAGAAAGAAAGGAAACGAGAATGATTAAAAGTTTAATAACAAGACTGTAAACTAACTTTAAAAAATCTAGTATCTCTCATCTCCGCCTCTTTACTAAAATCTTTACTTTTCTCAATACTATTTCACTTCGGTACGATACTATTCATAGGACAGAAATGATCCTATCGGCGAGGAAATACTACTTACTGTACTTGAAACCAAATGAGTTTATTCAGCTGAAAAAGTTGATGATGTAACAACGTGTCAGGTAGATTTCCGGATATTTATGGCAAGTGGTTAGCAAAACGAAGGGGAGGTCAAAGCGATCAATGTTTACATCTCGTAATTGTTGAGGTGATATTCTTACATAAACTGTTTAATATAAGCAAATTTAAAACTAATTAGCTTAATTTTCTTTAATTAATCATTGTCGTCAGAGAACGATGTTAATTATTAGTAATGCAATTTTCATACAAACAGAAAAGTATGAAAGAAAGTAAAATATGAGCTCATTGCTGACAATTAGATAACCGTTAAATACGTAGATATACATATACATAAATATATACATATACATGTACATATACATATACATGTACATATACATATACATATACACATACATATACATATACATATACATATATATACATATACATATACATATACATATACATATACATATGCATATACATATACATATACATATACATATACATATACATATACATACAAACGTATATATATATATGTATATATATCTGTATATATATATATAACTGCATCTATATATATATATATATATATATATATATATTGGTACAACCTCGTGGGTGTTTTGAGTATAGATATAGAGACGAGAGGATTTAGAAAAATAGCATGATCATGTGATGACAATTTGAAACTGTTTTGCTAGACTAGGGGATACCACACACCATCAGGTGTAATAATAAGAAAGGAGATATGCAAGGAGAATGAACTGGTTCTGGCGAATTTTTCTTATGAATAAAAATATCAATATAAGAGACAGGTTTCTTTAAAGACTGGTAACAAAAGTGAAAAGAATATTTTTTATTTATAAGACAGAGGATATATTAAGTGAATTTTTTAATACCTTCTGGCAACGCAACAATCAACACAACTATACGCCGTACTTCTGAACGGCTTATAATAAATCGTATTTTAAATAACACTTTCCCCAACGAATGCATCCTATAATAAATATAATTTTCCCTAATCAATACATCCTATAATAAATATCACACTTGAAAGGTCCAGAATGGTAGTAATCAAGGCTGAACAGTTCAATACTTACTACCTAATGAATTCATACAAGGATTAAAGAGGGCAACAAGCGAGGCCGTAGAGACAGAAAGAGGAGAGTGTTGTACCCCGTAGGTCAGGACAGTAGAGAGAGAAAGCCCAGGCTGCTCTTTTTATAGGTCACAAAAAGGAGCGTGGCTTCGCAAGCTGGAATTTGTAGGAGAGTGATAGGAGCAGGGATAAGAAAGCCGGCTCCACAAGCTTGGACTTCCCAACCAACCGGTTGATATAGGTATTTCCTTACTCGGGTCGAGATAACCCCCACCCCCACCCCCACCTGTAGTCCTGCGTAGAGAAAGCGAGCTGGACTGGAAGTTCGTACGATACGGGGGGAGGGAAATTCTCTCTTCCTCTTGACAAGGTATCGGCAAGGATGTTATCTTGTCCGCGTATGTGAGCCATACGAAAGTTAAATCATTGGAGAGTTAAGGCCCAGCGGAGGATACGTTGATTGCTGAGTCGGGCTTTCTCGATGAACAGCAAGGGGTTGTGGTCGATATAAACTAAGGCGTCAGCCACGGGAGAACTAAGATAGCACTCAAAGCGGGGAAAGGCTGAGATCATCGTCAGGGCTTCTTTTTCTACTGTGGAGTAGGCTCATTGGTGAGGGAGAAGCTTTGCGGAGTAGCAGCAGACAGGATGCAAGTTTTTCGTTTGCTCCGGTTTGTAGTAAAGCAGTTCCGA
The DNA here is from genome assembly GCF_046742065.1 of Oratosquilla oratoria. Lineage (NCBI taxonomy): Eukaryota > Metazoa > Arthropoda > Malacostraca > Stomatopoda > Squillidae > Oratosquilla > Oratosquilla oratoria. The sequence continues at coordinate 4,700,038 of NC_134777.1, forward strand.
TTTCGTCTCCAGCTGCATCCACTTGCAGTACAAAGGGACTGGAGAAGTCAGGGATTTGAAACACTGGCTCGTTGATTAGGAATTCTTTGAGTACTTCGATGGATGTCTGGTATCCGATGGTCCTGGCGAACTTCCTCTTTGGGGTAGTGAGAGCAATAAGGGGGACAGCTACAGATGAGAAGTTTCTGCTGAAGCGACGGTAATATCTCACCATTCCCAGAAATCTTCGAAAGGTTTGGCGGTTCAGGGGGAACAGGAAATCTCAGGATGGGCTCCACATTGTCTTGTTTGGGTCGGCATTATCCAATCCCCATGATGTACCCAAGGTACGGTACTGTAGCATTCCCGAACGTGAATTTCGCCAAGTTGATGTCAAACCCGTTCGTTGCTTGGCGATCAAGGAGGGCATTACAAAAGATTACAAAGGCAGAGCATGCCGACAGGAGACCTTTTGGTCCATATCTAGGTCGGATGCGAAAAAATCATAATAATAAAATAATAAATCAAAACTATAATAATGTGAAAAACAAATAAAATACATAAATAAATGCATAGGTATAGTTGAATAATAAACAAACAGGTAAATAGTAAATAATAATAAATTGACATATAACTAATAATAAATGAAAATCAAACAGACAAATGATAACAAAACAAAAACAAATAATATAAGATGAATTATAATCATTACAGCATCTTGATTAGGTGTTAATCTAAATGATTCTTAAAGCTTCGAACTGAACTACATTGCACTACCTGTGCAGGAAGTTTATTCCATTCATTAACTACACGGTTGGTAAAGTTGTTTCTACCTACTTCTAAATTGAATCTATTTCCGGATAGTTTGAGACCATTGTTTCTTGTCTGATTCTCATTCAATCTGAAAATTTTGTCACTTTTGATGTTGTCAATTTAACTTGCTCAGGTGGCTGGACCACGTATCTGCTAAAGTAATGAGATCGTTTAAGTATATATGGGTGTTAGATAACTCAGAGGTGGTTATATTAATGGCCCTTTGAAAGGTAGCAGAGGCACTACAAAACACGAAGGGTAAAATGGTGTAACTATAAAGGCCAAGCGGGTGTTATAAATGAGGATAGCATTTGGGCTTTTGGGGATATGATAAATTGGTGATAGTCCTTGAAGAGGTCTATTTTAGTTAGATAGGCGGCCTTTCCTACATTATCTACTAAGATGTCGATGAGGGGAAGAGGATAGCTGTCCTCCACCGCAACGTCGTTGAGGCAAAGGTAGTCCGTGCAGAGCCGCTACTCACCATTCTCCATAGGCACGAACAGACAGAGTGAAACCCACGGGGATGAACTGGGAACGGCTAGTCTCGCCTCTAGTACATAGTTTACCTCTGCTCGAAGAATCTGCAGTCTGTGAGTAGGTAACTTGTATGGACTCTGGAGGAGAGGATGAGTATTAGATTTGAGCATTATGTCGTGCTTGACAGAGAGAAGGGCGGTCTCTACATATCATACGGTATTTAGTGAGGAGTTACATGATGTCATCGCAGTGCGATGGAGGTAGGTTAGAGAGTAGTGTCGCTGAATTTTCAAGTAAGGCGGAGTTAGGGGTAGTTTTTTGTGGATTTGGTATATTAAGGAGTGGATCAAGAGGGATGACATTTAAAATCAAATATACTGGTCTAAGTAGTTCATCAGTAGGGTTCCTTCGGTGGTATAATTTTGTCAAATTTACATGAACTAATTTTGAGTTTATACGCCTGTCTGGCGTAGGTATAAGGTAATCTTATTAATCTAATATATGTGACACAATATAGGGATCTTGAGATTTATTTGAGAAAAAAGTATGCAGAAACCCCCAGAAGAAAGTAATACATTGTACAACGAGCGCTTTCGTCTATTCAGAAATATTTATAGTACATAGTCAGAAGACACAATAATATGCATTATACAAAAGCAGAGTAGTAAAACAAAGGCACTAGATAACGTTCACCGGGAAATTCTCCCTGTGACCAACAGTTTCCTTTGCCGGGCTGCTGTTGTTTGGGCCATCACTCTCTGATGACATTGTCCAATTTGTACAATATATGACTTTAATTGCAGGTGTTGACAAATGTATTCTTGATCTGACTATATTTCGTTATACACCTGTTCAAGTGTGACTTACTTTTATCAGCAGCATTCTCATGATTATTACAATGAAAGCCCTTAGGTGCACAAATAAGTCGTTTGACATTTGCTCACTTTTGACTCTGTATATTTGTTATTTTACTCTTATTTTTGATTAATTTTTAGTCTGACCAATCTAGTATTTGTCACATACTCTTCATAGAAATAAATAAATACATTATTCCTCATTTTCAGTTTTTTAATTAAATAGAAAGAAATAATGTTATTTTACTCTTATTTTACTCTTATTCCTCATTTTCAGTTTTTTCAATTATATAGAAAGAAATAGTAGGTGTTGTTTTATTCTTATTTTTAATTGATTTTTAGTCTAACTAATGTAGTATTTGTCACATTTTCTTCATAGAAATAAATAGATGCATTATTCCTCATTTTCATTTTTTTTAATTAAATAGAAAGAAATAATATTTTTTTTTCAGCCTTTACTCTCTTTACGGGGAATCTAGGTATGAATACCTTTGTCGAAGATTGAAGGTTTTAGTCTTTTTTGCCGTCACATTTTGGATCTAACGGGACTCAACCAATCACCCATCGAGCTTTTTGTCCTCATATCTTATTGTCTCTGTCCACTTGGAAACTATGTTCACCATATTTGTATATAAAAATATGATTTTTTTTATCTATCTATTTTTGATGAAAGGTTATTGGGATGGTTTGGACACATGGAAAGAATGAGTGAAGAAAGAGTGGTAAAAGATGTATGGAAGGCAGATGTGGAGGGAGTGAACATGAGGTTACTTCCTAGGATGAGATGGATGGATGGGGTGAAGAATGCTTTGTGGAAGAGGGGAATGTCTGTTGAGGAAAGACGGGAGAGGATAGAAGACAGGGGTGAATGATGAATGATTGTACTGTATTAGGATGATGTTGTGATGCATGAGGAGAAATGGGTGGGGGATGGGTGGTGAGGTAGTATGTGTGAGCAAAATTTGACGCAGCCCGAAGGGATTTCTCCCCGTTTTCTCCTTTCATGCATGGGGAGACGGAGAGGGGGGTCACCGATTTTAATGAAGCGGCTTTGCTGTGGATGTGCTGTAAATTGCGACACTGCCTCTGACCCATGGCAGTGGACAAGGTGCAGGGATGACCCGTCATCCAGGAGGTGCTAAGATGGGAGGGAGGGTGGAAGGGAGTATATTTAGGGATGGAATGGATGGGAATGGTTTTATGCCTTTTTCTTTTTGGCTACCTCCCTTGTAAGGTAGGAAAGACCTTGGTATATGTATGTATGTATTTTTTGCAGCAAAGAAGTAACGCTAAATTCACTGGTAATCGAGGAATTTAAACTTTTTCCTAGACGTCTAATTCCACCGATGCATTTAATTTTCAGATACAAGAAAATAAAATTGGGATTAGAATATAATGTAATTAATGAAGTGCATTTATAATCTTATAATAGTAACAATTAATCAAATAGATTTACATGCATTACATATATTCATACTAATTTATATTCTATAATAGATATAATCATTAAATGAACTATATTGAAAACACTCCCTATCCTTACGTGTTTTCAATAAGGCATAATGGAAACAGGGGAACAGTCACCAATTGTCAGGCCTTATGTGAAAAAGTCAAAGAAAGATAATTAAAGAGAAAGAGTGAGTTCAGTTATCATGGGCCACGACAGTTCTGTTAGGGATGTGTTATGATAGACCCAACATTGTTATACAGTATTTACCAAAGTAAACACTTTTA
>NC_134777.1:4733897-4736397 GCF_046742065.1 Oratosquilla oratoria
GCAGTAAATAGCGTTAATTAGTGACAAATGATCGACTTTTTTATATATGCACGGGCTTACATGAAACTGGCTAACTGGAGGTTGATCCCTCCCACCAACTCCACAGTCCCGTGTTTGGCCCCTCATAGATACTGATGATTGCCCTTACCTTGGCTACAAGAACATAATAATATATTAATTTTGACCACAAACAAATACTTGCTGGCTTAGGACCTTTTGTACTGGGCGCCACTTTTTATTTTGGTTGCCACTAGTCTGCGTTTTTGATACTTTCTCGATAGCAAAAAAAAAAAAAAAAAAAAAAAAAAAAAAGATTGTAGAATAGTTTATATCCATTAACCCCCTCTGTTCCGGTTGGCACTCCTCCTTTTGTATTTACTAACGCCAGGGCATTTCATTCATCTCTGTGGCATCCCTGGTAGTCAGGAGAATATACTCGAATGACCCCTTCTACACCAAATAGCACTCTTTCTTATCCTCTAACTCCGACCAGGCTATTTCATTCCTCTCCGTGACAGCCTCACAGATGCGAATGGACAACACACATATCCTCTCCCATTTCCTTTTAAAGCTGGTGTTGTTATGGGCGGAAAGATTTGTTGTTCGTTTGCTGTGCCATTGTATTGCTATCCTCTGTATAGAGGAGGCACGGCTGTGTGGACGTTATTCCATGTAATAGTGCCGTACAAATCCCCATATTGGGGGAGTAAATGGTGGCGTGTTGGAGAGACATTGTGGAGTGATGGAGTTTGGGTTGGAGGTCGTAGGGGCGTCATAGAGGAGGAAGTGGAGGGGGAAGGCCACGGAGAAAAATAAAATGGAGGAATATAAAGCTGAAGTATGGAGTACCATGTCATGGAAGAACAAATAGGTTGAAGATAATTGGTGATGTTAGATTGTAAACATTTTCTTGTGGTAGTAGGATACTGTCTTCGAGGTTCGAAGAAAATCTTGGTTTTAATATAAAAAAAATGTGATTTGGAGAGAAGGCATCTTGAAGTTGACCAATTGAATGAAAACCTTACAACAGTATTTTGGAATATAATATTGTGGTAGTGGTTTCAGAATACTTAATTCTATCGATAATTATCTTCAGTTATTGATGCGATAACTTAAAGCTTCAGAAGGTGACATAGAAGACTTTGGAATAATTGGCAACGTGAGTGAGGAGACCATGATGATGGTTGTGAAAGCGTGCTATTGGTTTACCAAAGAATAAGACAAGATTGTTTTGTAAAGACATGGAAGGAGTTTTTTCATTACTGCTTGACAATATTAGGGAGGAACATCTATACTCCACCTATTTACTCAGATATTTACTTCATTATCATGTTAATTTTTGTTTTGTAGTTTTAGAATTTTATTAAATAATTTTTAAAACAAAGACATTACATTAAATAAAACCTGAATATCGTAAGATATTTCTTGAATTAGAACAAACAAATATATCATAGCCTTGTGACAGTGATCCATTGAAAAGTGAATGAAAATACATTACAATTGCTAATCTACGCTAGATTAAGCTACACACGTACAATCATAAAATAAACAATTCAAGAACCTTCTGATTTGATTAATTCTTAGTTGTTGAATATGCTTTATACATTCAATCATCAATTCATATCAAATGGGGTCTTCTTCTCTATACTACCACATTTATAGACTGGGTTAACAACTTATCGTGCTTGAATAGTTTTTTCTTGAATCTGATTTCTGCCTGTTGAAAATTCTTGCCTGAAGTATTTCATCTTGCTTACAATTTTTCACGTTTTGAAATTCCCATTTTTGGAGACTGCTGAAGTTCCATCCACCACACATGAATCCTTATATATATATATATATATATATATATATATATACATATATAGATATATATATATATATGTATATATATATGTATATATATATATATATATATATATATATATATATATATATATATATATATATATATATATATATAAAACCTTAGGAGGCTACTATTGCTCGAAGCCTTTCATATATGAGACGGAGCTCTAGTCATTAACATCCAATCTAATATGACCTCTAGGATACCTTTGTTTTTTTTCTAAGTAAAGAAACAAAAATACCCCACTCCTCCCTCCCTCCCTCCATACTCCTATTCTTTGCCTCTCCCACCTCCCCTTCTACCTCCACCTCCTTCCTCCTATTCCCTTCCCCCTCCCCCTCTTCCTCCAGCCTACGGTAACCACACCCGCCTAACCCCCACCCCCTTACTTCGTGACCTAAGAGGTCGCATTGTCCGACCACCTGACCCATGCGTATATATACCGTACATTCCTAACTTGTCATTTTTTCTCACCTCCCTTTAAATGTAAGTATTCGCTTCCTTATCATTCTCTTCTTTTGAATTTTATGTATACTTAATTTTTGTACCTTGTCATCGTATCTGTATACATTTATATTGTATCCTCTATATTCTTAGCGTATTGTTCATGTATATTTTATTTTTACACAATTGTCACCATTACTGTAACTA
>NC_134777.1:4748897-4768897 GCF_046742065.1 Oratosquilla oratoria
CAACGGTGGAAAGTCAAATAAAAAAGAAAACAAATAAAATTGCGTATTGATGAAATCCAATTATGTGAGGAATGACTGAAGTATTCAGAACAGATAGAAAATTTTTAGTTCTTAGTTTAAGTATGAAAATATGAGGAATAATTCATTATAGTAAATAGATGAACGCTTTTTACATGAAAGACAAATTTGAGAGAATGGAATTTCCTAGTTATTCATAATATGCATTTGTAATTTCAGTGTGGATATTGATTGTGATGTCCTAGGGATTAACTTAATTATGAAAAATGAAAATGCTTTTTCATTAAGGGAATCAAGTTTGAGAGTGTGAGGGTTTACTAATTTATGCAAATTACATAGATACAATTCTAAGTCTGAGAGAAATAAAGCATATAGTCAAAACAAGTAGACCTATTTCTAATATTAGAATAAAACATAATTATGTAACGAATGAATTAGATAAATAAAAAACACATAGCCACCTTTTTAATTAGAAGTGGGTCTGTAAGAAATGACTCAATTAGGCAAAACATATATATATATATATATATATATATATATATATATATATACATATATATATACATATATATATATGTATATATATGTATACACACACACACACACACACACACACACAACACACACACACACACACACACACACACACACATATATATATATATATATATATATATATATATATATATATATATATATACATATATATATATAAAATTATAAGAGATGAAGGGCAAGAAAAAAATACTTTTTGAAAAGTAGGACAACACTGGAGGAAAACTAAAACACTTGTATTTGTCCCACTTCAGTTCCCGTCATTATGGCACGAACCGTAAAAGAGTAGAAAATATGTACATGGAAATAAAGGTAAGTGTTACCTGAACGTCCTGGTGTATGTTAATTGGAGATACGAAGAATCTATTTCGTAGAGCAGGGGTGTGCAGACTTTTTTCCCAAAGGGCCACTAGTCACTACTCTCTTGGTATGGAGGGCCACATGACCTTACTATTTCATGTTATTTACTACGATCGAAGATATATGTGAGATTATACTGATAAAGATAGATTAGTAGTTTGTTACTGGTTTTATTTAAATTGGGGATCACAAAAATTAGAATTGTCCGAAACAAATGTATTTTCCTTACTATAAACGAGTAAATGAAAGGCTACCGTACCTTATTATTATAATGTACAAACATAAATAAGTACTTGATATTGGTTAACTGGGATCATTAACATAAGAATGATCAAACACAGACATTTTCCTGACCATTAATTAGCAAATGAAAGGCTACCCTCTCTCTGAGGGGCATACTATAGCTTAATTATTTTTAGGAGAAAGGGCCGCAATGAAAGCCTTTGAGGGCCCCATGCGGCCCTTCGGCCGCAGGTTGCACAGGGCTGTCGTAGAGTATAACCTAAAAACACTTCGATGAATTTCTCTAATTGAAACTTGGTTGGCCGTACGAGAATGAAGACAGGATACTTTTTACTCTACAACAAGACTCGGTGCTGAACGATAAATGAACGCACAAAGTTATAAATATATACATGAATGCAAAGTAGACCACTTGGAAAAAAGAAACTAACGAAGCAGAGCGCTTTCGTATATTACATCTTCAATGCAACAAGATGTAATATACGAAAGCGGTCTGCTTCGTTAGTTTATTTTTTCCAAGTGGTCTACCTTGCATAAGTGAACACACGTACCCGTGTTCTTATTAGCATATACATGAATATATCAACAAAGGTATAGATAAATTAGTAGATAAATAGATAAGTAACTAAGTAATTGAATAGATAAGTAAGGAAAAAGATCAATAAATTAGTACAAAAATAAATAGATAAACAAATAGATAAGTAAATATGAAACAAAAAGAAAAATAGATAAACAAATAAATAAATAAATTAATAAATAAATATTTTATTAATAATTAAATAAACAAACAGATAAATAAATGTATAAATATGTTAACAAAGGAATGGATAAATCAATACATTACTTGATTAATCAGTTATGTAGATAGAGAAAAGAAGAAATGAATGAATAAATGAATAAATCAATTAATTGATAAATAAACAGTTTGATTGATAAGTAAATAAATAAACAGATAAATATATCAACAAGTTAATGAATAAATTATGAAAAAATAAATAAATATACATTACTTGATTAATCAGTTATTAAGTAGATAGATAAAAGGAGAAATGAGTGAATAAATTGATAAATTGTGAATAAATTTGAATAGTTATATGAGTAAATAAAGTAATAGATAGGTGGAAAAGTACTATAATGTATAAATAAACGTGTGATTAAACAAGCAAGCTATTTTATCACATAAAGAAAAAATGCAACCATACATTTTGATGTTTATTCAACTGAATCTAAGAACATAAATCTGTACTGCATGCAATCTCGCCTCCGGGGAATCTGTTTTTTCATTTACCGACTACGCGACAGAAAAACATTCGGATGAATTTAACAGTTTGCGTTCTTTTGATCTACATTTGATATAATTCTTTCTGTCATTCAGTTAATTGCTTATGCATTGTGCAGCGCTTCCGTCACGTGATCATGAAAATCCAGGTCACACATGACGTCATCGATCGTAGCAAAGCAGGTGCTGGTATGGTATATACCAGCAATAAGTGATATCGTCCAGGCTTCGGCTGAAGAATATCTATGATGTATCTGCCCATTTGAGTTCGCCTGAAATTGTCTTTCTCCATTTCGCCATATCAAATATTTATTTTCATTACAAATAAGATATATTACTCTCAACTGAGAGAAACTGATTAATGCTAGAAATACTGCAGCCATATCATTACCACATACGAATACTAATATTTCATACGAACGAGTTCACATTGACCTTTCTGTTAGTTTTCCTTTCACTAAAGAGGGGAGCATACAACAGAAAGTGATTAGTAGGCGAATTTGAAACCATCAAATAATCTCTAGGTGTTAATAGAGCCTGACCACGAGATTGTCGCCAGTAGTAACTGTGAAGGTAAGTCTAGGTTCAGGAAAAGAAAATAGTTATGTATGTTTTCCTCTTGTTTATGCATTTATGATTTATTGTCAAGGTTGGTCATTATTTTCTAATTAAAGACTGAATAGCTCACAGGCCTGGAATGCACGACTTGACTGAAAAAAATGTATCTTCATTAGAGGTAATATTAATTGTGCCTAAGAAAGCACTGAATAATGATATCACTATAAAGAGCATCATAAATCAGTGGGGAACTCCACGCAGAAGTGATGTATGCATTCGGATGAGTGGCTATATAATGTGTTTACGGAAGTCATCTTTTGCTTGTGAGTGCGGTGCTCCAACGAATACACGGTAATTTTAGTTGGCAGTAATTATATGAGAAAATATTATGCGGTTTTTAACTTGTGTTGAGGAAAATGATTCACATGTGTCATTCTCGCTCTCGTCTAGTGTTTTCTCTTCACCTGGATAACAAAGGAATAAGTACCAAAGATTAACTAAACATATAGGAACAGTTGGAAATTGGTATGTTATAACACATGTGTAAAAGTTCACTATAAACCCACTATCGGAGAAAAAATGACGGAAGTACAGGGAAACTGTATATTTCGACTACTATCTGTAGTCCTCTTCAGCAGAATGCTTACAAGAAGTTAAGGTACAAGTATATATGAGAAAGTGAATATAGAAACAGTATTCATACATTTAAACTCCTTCACCTACGCTTCGTCAGACACAAACACGGTGTTTGTGATGATAAGCCATTTATATGTTTTTTATTGTTCAGTCAGTAACTTTGTCTAGTATTTCATCAACACATCTTATGTTCTTCATATTATCACTTTACTAATACTAGATTTTCATTGGAAATATTGTTCTATAGTAAGATTATGATTAGAGTAATAGAAGAGAGAATGGCGTAAAAACAAGGTAAAATTCCATGGGCAATTACATATTTAGAAGACATTAGGTAACAGTAGAATGTATATCCAATATATCAACATATAAATGAAATTAAATCTACATTCATATGTGTAGCTTGATGAAAAAATCTTAAATTAGATCAGGTGGTCCGGTACATATTATCTTAATCATATCTGTCTATTAACTAATCAAGATATGTAACTTGAATGTAAGACTTCCATATATTACATAGTCAGGGCTCTCAAGAAAGCCTAATACTTCAAACCAATTAGAGGTTGTTACGTCATACTCCTGGGCATAACGTATCATTCCTGAGTTACTCCAGATAAAACCCAGATGGGTTACATATCAGAATTCTAAAGGATTTGATACGCAGCCTGACTGTTGCAGCCACAATTCTATGATTACTCCTAAAGAATTCATCACTTTGATAAACCCTGCAATTCTGGAGGATCCTCCAATGCGTGACAAGTATGTGATCGATCTCTTGGCCATTCTTCCGGCATTACAATACCATGTCCACTTCAGCCCTCTGGACATTGAAATGTCCCAAAGAACAAAACTGTTGACGTTTCTAGTCCAGAACCATGGAGGGCAATAAACACTTCATAGCTAGCTTTGTCGATGCCAGTAACCGCATTGAAGTCGCCCAAATCAATAAATGTGTCTCATGGGGGGAGGGGGCACTGGTTAACTATAGATTCAAGCTTGGCATAGAACATCTTCTTTTCAAGGTTATACACCTCAATAGGAGCATATACTGCAATAAAAGAGATGAAGCCTAATGCGTGCTTCAGCTCCACAAGCATCATACGTTCATCAGCTCGAGTAACCTTTACAACGAGTATACCTATAGCTACTCTCACGAGATCGGTCCCACCGATCTGACCCGAACAAAAGTAGGTGTAACCGTCCCTATCGATCTCGCAGATGCCTGATCTTCTCACCTCTGAGGGAGCCACTATATCCAATCTAAGCTTCCTGAGTTCCGCCGTCAGTCATCCTGGGAGGGAGAAAGAATGTTCCGGGTGCCCACAAGGAGAGCCCGCCGGACGTTTATCCAAGGCATGGCTTGACGTATTTGTGTCTTACTTGCAACACCCCAATACCCTGCACTACAGGTTTGGTGAACTTGATGGGAACAGGTTACAAGTCTGTCCCCACCATATATCTCCTCTATGGTTGCCTTGTATACCTGTCACTCGCTCTCCCACGCCCCAACCCACCATAGAGCCCAACGAGGAGAAACTAGGCTTTGGATATCCTTATTAACCCTAATATTCCCAGGGGTCGTGGAAAAGTATACGCATCCGCCATCTTGATATTAGGGGATGACAAACATGGAGCGTGCTGAGCCGGATCAGGTGGTAGATATTATACTCAGGGCATGCCTGACCCACAGATTCAAATCAATAAGCCCAGCTGATTTGGCTCTCCGAGCAAACAGGAACCAACTTTCCTCGCCTGAATAGAAGACCAAACAGGCGTGTTGCTATTCCAAGGAGGGTACCTCAATACAAACACTGTAATGGGACATCAATCAGCCTGCAGGACATCCGTCTCCAGGCCCTGCAGGGATGCTACGCACGATGAACACGTGAATTAGTGACCCATTACGGGGTTGGATGGCCATTGACTCAGAGTTCATCTGTTCTTTTTATGACTTTCTTTTTCCTCCATCTGAGTGTCACCAGTGGGGGAGACGGCTTATTCGGCGACAATCCGACAATGTGACAGGTATTACTGGGTTACATGGTGCAAGTTGTAAGACAGTCGCTTCACCTGACCTACATGTATTTGTGCGTTATATATATATATATATATATATATATATATATATATATATATATATATATATATATATCTATATATGTGTGTGTGTGTGTGTGTGTGTGTGTGTGTGTGTGTGTGTGTGTGTGTGTGTGTGTGTGTGTGTGTGTGTGTGTGTGTGTGTGTGTGTGTGTGTGTGTGTGTGTGTGTGTGTGTGTGTGTGTGTGTGTGTGTGTGTGTGTGTGTGTGTGTGTGTGTGTGTGTGTGTGTGTGTGTGTGTGTGTGTGTGTGTGTGTGTGTGTGTGTGTATCTATCTATATACCAAATGCTTTTCCCGCTTAAAAAAGGAGATATCTAAATCAAAGGCACAAACCTACTCCCACCTAATCCACTCCCATCCACCACCCTTTCCTCCCCCTCAACTTATGTAGTCCTGGTTGACAAGTCATCTCTGTATCCCGTCCACTGTCCTAGGACAGAGGCAATGTATCAAGACACAGTACACCCACACCAAGGCCTCTTCACTTAATCATCGGCTCACCTTCCTCTCCGTCCTCTCATGCAGAATAAGAGAAGGCGGAGAGAAATTACTTTGGGCTGCGTCAAAATATCATTGACACACAAGCACCCTCTACACTCCATCCCACGCCACTCCCTCTGTTGCGTAACAATATCAGTTACACACAGCCATCCTCCACTTATCCCTATCTTCTGCTTTCTCCCTTTTTTGCTGAATAGACATTCCCATTCTACTTAACGCCCCCTTCACCCAATTCATCAGCCTCACCCTCGGTCGTCCACTCAAATTTACTCCCATTAACTGACTTCCACACCTCTGTAACTAATCTTTCTTCACCCATTCTTTCCATGTGTCCAAACCATCATAATACTCTTTCATCACCCATGAATGTCACCTCCTTTTTCATTCCCGCTCTTCTCCTCACCTCGTCGTTTCTCAATCTATCCATCCTTGTAACCATTACCATACTTCTCAGACATTTAATCTCAAACGCATTATTTTTTTTTCCTCTGCCTCTCTTAAATTCCAAGTCTCTGCCCCATACAAAGCCGTCAGCACAACCACCCTTTCATACAATCTCTTCTTTGTACCCATTCCCAAATGCCTATTTCTCATAACACTTTTTAATCCCACAAGGCGTTTACTTGCTTCTCTCAATTTACAACTTAATTTCACCACCGCACTTCCCTTTCCCGCCACATGCGACTCTAAATACCTAAAGATGTCCACTTCCTCCAGACTCTCTCATTTAAGACATATTTCCAACTCACTGACATCCTCTTCCCTTGTACATCTCATCACCTTGCTCTCACCAACATTAATCCTCAACTTTCTCCTATCGTCTCTCCTATAACCACCCCATCCATGTACACATTGAACAGCCATCGCAACATGACACATCCCTGAGAAAATCCCACCTTTACCCCAAATCACTCGTGCTCTTCATTGCTAATTGTAACACAGGTATCTAATATTCTTGTAAAAATTCTTGATTGCCCTGACAACTTTCCACCAATCCCATATATCTGCAAAACCTCCCACATTGCTTTCCTGTCTACCTTGCCATACGCCTTTTCCAAATTTATAAAGGCCCCAAATATCATTCTTACCTTTCCCCAAACTCTGTCACTAACTTCCTCAATATCTCCTCGAATCCTGCTACAAGCGCAGTGTCATTAGTAAACAACAACTAGCGTATCTCTAACTCTTCTCCATTTTTTTTTACCATCTCCAATCCCCGACCCACTACCTTTGCATTCATCCCTCGCATCACAGGCGCAGGGCCTCCGCTAATCATATTTCCAGAGAAGTATCCACGTGACATAACAACATAACAACATAAGACTGAAGGAGACTACAAGAGACCATAAGGGCTACACTAGGCAGCTCCGTATCCATCACCACCTGTCATCGCCATCCACAAAGTTGTCTAATCGTTTCTTAAAGCAACTGATAGTTTTAGTGCTTACTACATGGTTACTAAGTCTATTCCATTCGTCGATCACCCTATTAGTAAAGAAATTCTTGCCTATTTCCTTCTTAAATCTAAATTTGTCCAGTTTAAAACCATTACTGCGAGTCCTGCCCTGCTGTTTTAATATGATGACCTTATTTGCATCACCCTTGTTAAAACATTTGACCCACTTGAACACCTCTATTAGATTACCCCGCACTCTGCGTCTTTCCAGAGAGTGTTAGTTAAGGTGCCTAGGCCTCTCTTCGTAAGGCAAATTTCTGAGTCCATGTATCATTTTGGTCATTCTTGTCTGTACTGATTCTAGTGAATTGATGTCCATTCTGTAGGACGGAGACCAAAAATATACCGCATAGTCAAGGATGGGTCTAACTATCACTAGATAGAGTTTAATAATTACCTCTGCACTTCTATTTGTTACAGCCCTAGCAATGAAACCTAATGCTCTGTTAGCTTTATTCCTGGCGCTAATGCACTGTTTCCTGGTTCTAAGGTCCGGACTCACTAGAACTCCCAAGTCTCTCTCGCACTCAGTTTTCTCTAAAAGCGTGTTATCTAAGCTGTATTTATTTTCAGGGTTGTGTAGCCCTACGTTAACACGCTTCACTTTGAGATATTGAAGTTCTTTTGTCATTTCACCTACCATGTGAACAATTTGTTAAGATCATCCTGCAGAATCTCGGCGTGGTCTCCTGACCTAATTAGGCGTCCTATTTTAATGTCGTCCATAAACTTACTAACATCACTATTTATCCCATCGCCTAAGTCGTTTACGTGCATAATGAACAACAAGGGACCCAAAACCGAGCCCTGGAGGACCTCACTAGTAACAGTTTCCCACCTAGATTTTACTCCATTTATGGTGACCCGCTGTTTTCTGTTACTAATCCAAGATCTAATCTATTCTGACACTTTTCCTCCTATGCCATGGGCTTTGGTTTTATTTAGTAGTCTCTGGTGCGGTATCTTGTCGAACGCTTTGCTAAAGTCAAGGTAAATAACATCGTAATTATTATTGTTATCTGACGCTTTATATACTTTAGTGTAAAAGGATAGGAGATTAGTCACACATGACTTACCCTTGGAGAAACCATGCTGTGTATCACGAATCAAATTATGTCTTTCGATGTGTTCTCTGAGTCTATTTACTATTACTGATTCAAGCATTTTTTCTATAACCGATGTCAAACTGATTGGCCTGTAGTCGCATATAGACGATCTATCTCCCTTCTTAAAAACAGGAACAACGTTTGCCTGCCTCTAAGCAATAGGTACAAAACCAGTGTCTGCCGATTTATTAAATATTTCAGTTAACTGGTCGCAGATATCAAATTTACATAAGCTCCACCCCGCAGCTTGTGGGTGGAGCTTATGGCTGCCTCGCAGCTTGGGGCGATGCTTATGGTTATCCCACGTTAGGTTTTGGTACCCCACAAAGCACAAAGAGCATCTTGCTCTTCCAAATCTCACTACACTGTGTCTTGCTGTAATGATTCTGATCCAGGCAGTGGGTAGAGGTTAGTGATGCCTCTTTATCCAAGAGGAACTAAGAAAAGAAGAAGAAGAAAAAAAGGGTATTGCATGGATGAAGAATGGATGAAAAGAGAATGCCTGCCTTGCCTGGCTACTTCCAATGTAAAGGACAAGAGAACTTTCGTCATCTAAAATAACAATAATTTATTTCATTGTTGTTATGCTTTGGCTTTTTTTATGGCGTACTAATTTTTGCTTATTATTTCAGTGCTTATACCTCATATGAAACAAACTAGCATCTCATCACTGTCAGTTTACTTCAAACTTAATAGTGGACGATTAACTTTCCAAATTATTTCCTTACTTTCACATGTAATTCCTAGAGTAACAAGGTCTTCCTTTAAATTAGTTATGCGGCCAATATACACAAAATTGTGTTAATAATATAGCCTAAAATATTTAACATTGTTTACTACATGTAAAATACTTTAAGAGCGTACGCTATGCGAATGATCCTAGCTAGATATATGCATTTGTTTGACCACAATGAACTCATTCATATCACGTACATACAAAAATGCACTCCCAACAGCGGTCTGAAATACAACAGCCACTGTAGTGCTTAGAAATGCAAACAACTCCGCCTGCATATCTCATTCCTGTGATATGAAATCAAATATGTGACTTTATTTCACCCTTCTACACAAGAATTTCCTTCTCTCTTGTCGGCGCGCCTTTGTCCTCTATAATGTACATACGTGGTTTGCATGTAATTATGGCAATCAGGGAGTGGATACTGAATATTATAATTACTCACAGCACCTAATGTATAAAAAACCATTAAGCCAAGTATATATATTTTTTTACATTGAATACCTATTTGACTGTCGGAGGTTTCATTTAGTTGAATAAGGTCGCATGGCGGCAACCCTGATATAATTTACAAAGAAAGGGTTGATATACTACAAATCTGTGAAATTGTTTACTTGTCCACATGCTTGTATATGTATTTAAGAATAATGGTATCCCACGTGAGAATCTGTAATTAAGTTAGTGTCGAAAGTTTGATATTGTTTTCCATGGTCGTAATGGCCCTCAGATTTTATTCTATCATTGAAGATGTAAATATCAAGTAGTTTGTTATCTGATAATCCTTTAACTGATAATGACGACTTACGTTTTTATCATCACTACTATCAAATGATTTTATTAAACCAAAGGAAATCCTTTGAGCGGTAAAAGGGATAGATTTAACTCGAAGAAGGCTTATTAGTTTATTTTGGCTTCAGCCAGGAGAAAATCATTGCACAATAAAATGGTTCAGTCTGTCTCAGTTAAACCCGTCGCCACTAATGACAACTTATAACTAATATAGTTTCAGCCTTTTTTTATGGAGTCGAAGAAAGCCCTACCACTGCGCAGTGGAAGGGACCAACTTACCACGATTAAGACCTTTGGTATTGATAACTTGTATTTTCAAGCTGGCTGGTGCCAGGCAGCGTTGTTCATATATGGGAAATCCCTTCCGTAGGTATCAGGTTCACTGGTAATGGATACCTTTACTTTTATTCTATCTACCTCTGGGCGATTTCATGCAGCCGATTCAAACCCCTGGTAAAGCTGAAGGCCAAGCTAAACAAATATATGCTGACATCATCCTTGTGGTATATTTCATTACCTTTAGTTTGTCTAATCTGAAATTATTTTTATCGACTGATGGTTGATCACTAAAGTGATGGATTTCAACACGATGAAATACAAGATAGACTTTGATCTTGTAGGAAGCAAGATTTTTTTCACATAAGAAATCCTTTCTAAATTGAAGAGGTCGACCAAAAAAAAAACAAAAAAAATGCACAACATACTCTAGAAGTATGCACTTCCATAAAATCCATCCTCTTTCGTTTGAACTCGTACGTTCACCTCAGCAAATTGATTTTGAGCCATCAAGTTTGCCCCAATACGTTCATAGACAAGCTTAGGTCTGTAATCCTCTTTACAAATCGGGTAATTATATGTATGTTTCCCCATCTTGCCAACAGAGGGCTTCCGAGAGGAGTACAGAGACGAGACATGGAACTCCATTAGATATCTTCGGATTATGCCCCACGAGCTGTTGTCCAAAGGGATCATCTCTCCCTGTGGAACAGATCTCATCTGGCTCCTTAGATCACTGGGGTCTCTCATCTAGCAAAGAAAATTGTCTGAAGTCAGTTTTAGAATACTTTATTAAAACGTTGTTACCTAGAGAGAATCTTTCAATAGAAAAAAAAATGTTGTCAGAACGAGATTCTTCAATAAGTCAAAATGCTTCCATTGATTAAATCTCTGACCTATAATAGTATATATATTTTTCATAATAAGCTATTTAAAGTGTGCATAATACTTCAAACCACTCACCTCGATTACATTCCCTCTAGCTGAGTAAAAGTTAGAGATTAGGTTGATCAAGATCTCTCAAATATAGAGTCGGTGCTACTGGTGATTTGACATCGGGAAATTACTAAAATAATATAAATATATATATATATATATATATATATATATATATATATATATATATATATGTATATATATATATATATGCAGGTTACAGATACAATTTCATCTGCATATGTCATTGATGAAATGGCAATGGTACAGTCATTGGATGAGAAATGGTTCCGCACATGTATGGATTTGGCGTAAGCTGTTAAGAAGCGAAGAGTAAGCCTTCATAAGAACCCCTACTTGGATGTGAAGTCTGTAATTGATTGCTATGACAATAAATCATTAATCAAAACCACTGATAGAGAACGACGTGGTGCTTGCACATCAGAACTACCGAAGTGTCAGATCCTTAACAGACAGATCCCAAACTACCGTACATTTCTGAAGGAATCCAGCAACAATACAAGTCTAGTCGAGTACGTATCTACATCATTAAACATGTGTTAGAGAGTCATATGGCAAATCCCTTGTTCTGTCTGGAGGATTTACGGGTGAAAAGCTGACTAAGTCTGTGACTGCACTTGGAGTAACAGCCCTAGAAAGTCTATACAGTGAGCAGGAGGAAGCAGATACAAGAATCATTCTGCATGCTTGCAGTTTATTAATGGGAGATAGAATACTCATCGTAAGCTGTAACGATACAGTCGTCTTGGTCTTGATGGTGTACTACCAAAGCTGGTGTACTAAAGCCAAGGATAATTGGCTGACGAAGTTTGCGTGGACGCCGGACATTCTGTCAAATAACAGTGCATGGCAGTATTTAGCATTGAGGTGGAACTTGGTGCTGTGGTTTGTGAATTCCTCCTTGCTGCTCACGCCCTGACAGAATGTGACACGATATGTTTTCTACACAGAGTCGGAGAGAAGGCGTCCTATTCGAAATTGGTGAAAAACTCACACTTATGGTGCTTTCTTTCCAAGAAAATAATCTTTATAATAACGTATGTACAGCTTTCAAATTTTTGTACTCATCTATGGTGGGAAGAAAGCAAAAGATATGGCTAACTTTGATGAACTCCGCGATATCACTAATTATTTGACAACTTTTTGATATTATCTCCAGAAATTACTGAAATAGGCGGGATAAGCAGTAAGATTTATCAGAAAGAGCTCGAAATTAAGTTCTGACTCTTACTGTCGCTCTATTATTTATGAGAGCATAAAATGTGAAAAGGAATGTCCAGATAATGTCAAAAAGATTGGGTTGAATCTACGAAATGTGTCAAAAATTCTGAAGAATGAGGGAGTTGTAAATGTAAAGGAGGTGGGCAGACAGACACGTTACATTTTCATAAACATCTAGGCTACATAAGTTAAAATTACCTAAATCTGGGGGTCTTAGAATTGCAATCTTTTTGGAAGGGGTTTAAGGCTTTATTGGACGAGATCAATGGTCAGTAAATCAGCATATCTTCAAGCTTCATTAGTTTCAATCCAGTAGGTGATTGTGGGTTTATTGACAAGAGAGAACAATTATGAAACTGATGTAGATATTTGGAAATAAACTCTCCTACTGGGATTCGAACCCTCCCCAGAGCGGTTTGCTTCGTACAAGGCGAAGACCGTACAAAGCAAGCCGCTCTGGCGAGGGTTCGAATCCCAGTAGGAGAGTTTATTTCCAAATGTCAAAATGACACAAACATTTGGCGGAAGACTAGCCTGCATAAAGGATTTGATGAAATACAGTGCATACCACGTTCCACACGAGTGCCCTCGGCAGAATGATTAGTCCGTGAACTAATTCGTTCTGTTTTGAAGGGTCGTTGTGGCGTGACGGTACGATCTTCGCCTTCTACGAAGCAAGCCGCTCTGGCGAGGGTTCGAATTCCAGTAGGAGAGTTTATTTCCAAATGTCAAAATGACATAAACAGTTGATGTAGATATGTTTTAGAGAGGTATGATAGGATGGAACGCATAATTTTCAAACATAACCAAAGCATACTTACTCCTTATAGAAAATATTTGAATATGACTGCCCTTTGGAAGAGCAGGTTATGAAATATTTTATCACCATTTATTCAGTCTCGTCTTCCATAGAATATTATAAGAAATTGGGCTGTAAAAGTTGAAGATCTCGTACAGAATTTAACATTTCTTCTCAATTTACTGAAGCATTAGAACGCCCAGAAGTGTTTGTGAAAACTTTTGGTAAATTTTAATTACTCAGACCTTCACATTATATCCTGAAAGTCCCACTGCCTGCGGCATTGCAGACTTTTATTTGAGTTTAATGCTATTTATTTGATTAATAATTCCCATTTTAAAAAGAAAGCAGAAATGTAGAAAGTCGAGCTCTGATTAGGTTTAAATCATGTCGCTAGAATGATCGAGTATTCTTGTTCTAAGTATGATGGTCACCTGTATAATATTTTTTGTTTTGGCATATTTAAATCAAATGATGCCACATCTACTCATGTCATTACCGAAGATAAGCAGAATAAAAATCATACATTGTTTTATAATGAAACTACACCGGCTAAATACCATCAGCTGATACTCCTAATGTATCATTATCTCTCAGCAATAGCACAAAGAATGCTTACACTAAATGGCACATTTTGTAACACATTGCTCAAGCATTTGTGAGAGGCAGCAGTGGTAACGCTGCTTATGCTACATTCCTATTTAAACAGGTTCAGACTGATCTTTTTCAAATAGAAAATTAGTCATGAAAATTAGACCCAAATCCCTAGCATCAGAGCCTCCGTCATATATTGCATTTGATATAAAGAGTTCAGAGACTTTATTACCAAATTGCCAGTAATTTCTGTCCCAAATCAGTCCCAGAATTCCTTCAAAGGTATTAGAGGCTTTTGATGATTTTGCAATTTGCATATAGGTATGAGAACGACTGCAAGGTGATAAATATATGTATATATATATATATATATATATATATATATATATATATACATATTTATATATATATATTTATATATATATATATACATATATATATACATATACATATATGTACATACATATATATATATATACATATATATATATATATATATATGCTGAAGTAGGGTTTGTAATTATATATGAAATGAGTGTATTTGACGTAGAACTCAGAATGATAGCATATGTACTTTATTCCTTTACATTTTGGCTGTATGCCTTCCTCAGAGAAAATGACAGACATACGTACATCTTCTTCTTGTACACATGTTCCGGGGATTCTGTCTAGTTGGTCATCACAGGGGATTTTGGTTCGTTGGATGTTTCGTGGTATTATGTCTTGCTGGTTATCTCAGACAGCCCACACGGTGACCTGTGCTTGCCCACCTCATTTTCTTTGTTAGTTTTGTTTCTGCCACTATAACCTCCCGGTCGTTTTGGCTAGGTCGGTGAAACCTTCCCTATGATTGGTCGTGTCTTCTATGCTGCTGTTACTGTTTTTCTTGTTTTCCTATCAAGTCCCATATCGATTACTTCCATGTTATACCATTCTGAGAGGTGTCCGTATTTATCTACAGTATATGTAAGACCAATGACATCAAACACTATAAAACTCATAGCTAATTGGTGGTACACTTAGAAAAATGCACACACACACACACATATATATACATATATATATATATATATATATATATATATATATATATATATATACATATATATATATATATATATATATATATAGATGTGTGTGTGTGTGTGTGTGTGTGTGTGTGTGTGTGTGTGTGTGTGTGTGTGTGTGTGTGTGTGTGTGTGTGTGTGTGTGTGTGTGTGTGTGTGTGTGTGTGTGTGTGTGTGTGTGTGTGTGTGTGTGTGTGTGTGTGTGTGTGTGTGTGTGTGTGTGTGTGTGTGTGTGTGTGTGTGTGTGTGTGTGTGTGTGTGTGTGTGTGTGTGTGTGTGTGTGTGTGTGTGTAAGTGTGTGTGTGAGAGCGCGCGTATGTGTGTGTGAAAAGTTATAGCATCACTCAAAAATCGGCCAACATAAGCCTTGAGCTCTTATTCGGTAAGGTAATAACTCTCATTCATGAGACCAATACGTAATGAAAGACCATGGTAAATTATACACATACAAACATGTTCGGGTACTCGTGTGTAAAAGGTGACATCATTATCTGTAGATCGGGTAATATATGAATTGTGTTTTCTCATCCGGTAGTGAAGTAGCTGTCAATCACGAGACCAACACGCACTCCAAGGCTTTGGTGGTGTCACACACGCGCTAAAACACACGTGTGTAAACTCACAGAGGCATCATTCATCTAAACGTCATCAAACATTCGTGTGTGTAATAAAACACTAGAAACGTGTGTTCACAAATGCGTAAGTAACCACTAGGAGAAGTAAATTAACGAAGCAGAGCGCTTTCGTAAAATTACGAAAGCGCTCTACTTCCTTGATTTACTTTTCCTAGTGGTTACTTACGCATTCGTGTGTGTGTGTGTGCTGGTCACTTGGAACTAGTCACTTAGAAACTTCCTTCCTCCGATCCGATGCACGGACCTCGAGGGACACATGGCCCATGAGAAGACCAAAGTTAAAAAGGCAAAAGAAACACAAGGATAGCCCATGGAGAAGAATATTGAGCATAATGACTTCAAAGAAGTGGCACAAAATCGTGATGGTATGTAAGGATTTCTTCGACCCTTGATATTGGATTAGATGACTCAAAAAAATACCGTACATGCAGTATATGTTATATCTAATAAGAACATAAGAATGAAGGAGACTGCAAGAGACCATAAGGCCTACACTAGGCAGCTCCGTATCCATCACCACCTGTCATCCCCATCCATAAAGTTGTCTAATCGTTTCTTAAAACAACTGATTGTTTCAGCGCTCACTAAATGGTTACTAAGTCTATTACAATCGTTGACCACCCTATTAGTAAACCAATTCTTGCCTATTTCCTTCTTAAATCTAAACTTTTCCAGTTAAAATTCATTGCTGCGAGTCCTGCTTTCTTGTTTTGATATGATGACCTTGTTTGTATCACCCTTGTTAAAGCCTTTGATCCACTTGAACACCTCTATTAGATCACCCCGCACTCTGCCTCTTTCCAGAGAGTGTAGGTTAAGGTACCTAAGCCTCTCTTCGTAAGGCAAATTTCTGAGTCCATGTATCATTTTGGTCATTCTTCTCCAGAGTTTTTAATAAAGGGGGTCTTTACTGAATAAGTGATTTTAGAAAGAAGATTGAAGTCTTAATGAGGATACGAGGATGTTTAATAAAATTCTAATGAAATCGAGGAACTTGAAGAAAGTGTTGCATACAGCCATGCTATTTATTATTTTTGTAACATTTTCATTACTTAGAATCCAGTGCACTTAGGTTAATCAAAGTAATTCATGCATGACCAAAAATTGGCAAGTCATGGTTTATTAATCTTTCTTAGATGTAAATAAGCAAGTGATTTTCTGGAAAATGAGTAAAAAGAATAATATTAAGATTAGTTAGTGTGAAATAGAAATTTATGTTAAGGTCATTCAGCTTACCAAAGAGACCCGTAGAATTTGGACGCACCGATAAAAAAAAAAAAGTAATAATAAATAAAAAATAAAAAAAAAATTAAAAAAAGGAAAATGAGTGAAAAGATTAATATTAGAATTAGTCAGCTTGGAATAGAAATTTATGTTAAGGTCATTCAGCTTACCAAAGAGATCCGTAGAATTTCGGACGCATCGATTATTTAAAAAAATAAGAAAAAAAAATCAATAAAGAAACTTAAGGAGTGAACCAAGTAATATAGATTACTATTTGACTGAGTTATCAGATATAAATTTTTTTATCAACTAGACATGTAAAGGAAGGAAGAAACAAAACAATCAAATGTTAATTCAATTTTCATATTACACCTCCAATAGTATATTTCTGTAAAATACTTGAGTTTAAGCTGTGGTGGGAAGTGAGAAGCTCCTCTCTTTTCACATTTCGAAACACCTCCTGGATGATGTCCTGTTCATTACCTCCTAAAACGCCAATTTAGACAACAAATTAAGAAGGTTAAATAGTGTCGAATAAGACATTCACTTTACTGTAAAACACGGGGAAACAAATTGGCCTTCTTCGACACAGTCATATGAAGAAAAGAAAACAAGACTGCATTCTCGGTTTATAGGAAAAATACTAATAAAGACGACATCATTTACTACTACTGCCATAATGATAGGATAAAGAGTAGAGTAGTCATAGGATTCTTCCTAAGAGCATACTGTATTTGCAGTGAAGAATTGATCGTAGATGAAATATATTATATTTTTAGTATTTTCACAGAACTCGGTTACCCGGAAGAACTATTGCATCAATTAAAAGAAAGGTCTTTAGAAATTGCAAAAACAACAACAACAACAACAACAACAACAACATAAACAACAAAAGACACGTGACCGGAAATGACGACGGTGGATATCTGTCCATACCAAACTCAAGTCACTCAGGCAGATTGCGACGTTTGCTCACTAGAGCCGGTATCAAATTTGCACTCAGCTAGGGAGGAAAAATAGGAGATATTATCAAGACCCAAAACAAAATCGTGGTCAACAAATAGGAAAATAGCGTCATCTATAAGATAGCGTGTGGAAACTGTCCTATGAGCTACTACGGAGAAACCAGCAGAGGTATAAAAAAACGGACAAACTCGCTAGTGGTCCATGTAGATTGCCATGGCCACCTACCAGATTGGGGCATAATAGAGGAGTCACAGAAAGAACATCCTAAGAAGAGGAGAAAAATAACTGAAGTAGGATAAATCACTTCCCGTCCAAACAACGATCACCACGATGGGTTTATAATTTAACAAGAACGGCAAGCTGCCTAGTACTTCGCGAAGATGAGCGGAGGGAGAGGAAGGGTGAGGTCGACCGAGGTGGAACGCGGAGATCTTCGACGGGTATATAGTATCTTATGTTGATTAAGTTATTTGGAAATTTATGTATTCTGAAGAACTTCTGGTGAGGACAAAACGTCAGAATAAAACCCAAACATTTGTAATGGTGACATTTCTTGTGTTTTTATGTACATATTTCCAGTTTTGTTTATCTATTAATATATATATTTATTATTGTATATTTTGTGAGCATTTTGTAATCG
Source organism: Oratosquilla oratoria (assembly GCF_046742065.1). NCBI lineage: Eukaryota > Metazoa > Arthropoda > Malacostraca > Stomatopoda > Squillidae > Oratosquilla > Oratosquilla oratoria. Next base: position 4,767,612 of record NC_134777.1, read on the forward strand.
CAAAGCGATTCGTGCCTGTCTTTCCCGTCAAATGCAGGAATTGGCGTGGGTTAATCTTGCTCTCGTCTTCGAAGTGTACGAACGTCTGTTAGTGCTTTGATAAACTTACTTAAAACTTTTATTCCGAGTGTCATTCCGCCACCCTATACGCAGTTACCTGTATTTATCTCGCCACCCTTCCACTCATTATCATTATTATCATTATTATAACTGTTACACTGGTCAACAGCAATTTTTCATCAGGGATTTTATGTGGTGTTTAATATGTAGTTTTGTTCGCTGATTTCGAAAATGTAATCGTTCCTTCTATCAAATTGTTTACATTATGTAATTTCATGTTCATCGTTATGATTTTAGATAGCTGAGTGGAGCATTTTTCACAAAATATTTAAAAATATTTCGCTGATATTGAACCTTCAAAATTTTTCTTTTTTGTTATCATTATTTTCATTATCATTATTATCTTTATTATTGTTATTATCATTATTATATCTATTATTGTTATTATAATTATCATCATAACTATTATTATTATCATTATTATTGTTATTATCGTTGTCATCATTATTATCACTTTTATCATTATTATCACAATAATCATTATCATCATTATTACCATTATTATCATTACAAGTGATTAAAATGGTAGAAAGGGAGGGGGTGGGAATTTTCTAACCGGTTTTTGGCAGACTCCATTGTACTAAGGTGCCGATAAAAGAAATTAGAATTTAACCTGTATCGAAAGGACAGGATAAACGGTAATGAAGAAAATAAAAATAAATTACAAGGTAATAAAGTAAAATAGAATGTGAATATATATCAGACTGAATATCTTGAAATAAAAACAAATATAATGAGTTTACCTATATGGTAAACTCCATAAAAAGGAATATGAATCTAACGAAATATACCATAAACTACAGCAGAGTAAAATGAACACAAAACCATTAGTGAATAAACAACAATGCCTCGGCAAAAATAATCTTTGCCTTGCGTTTGAAATAACAAACATCACTAACCATCTTCATTCAACTTGTTTCAAAGATGCATAGATCTAGGAAAGAAGCAACATTGGAATTGGCTGGTGCGACTGAATGTATAGTACACCCAACGCGAGGCGCATATTCCTAACCAACTTATACCGAAAATTTCTAGAAGTAAAATCAAAGCAGACAGAAATGGTTAGAACCAATCCTAAAAAACTCATGTATACTTGTACACTATCAATACCATGACGGTCGCCCAAGACGTCGTCAAATACAATTCTAGTGAGGCAAAAGAGTAGA
>NC_134777.1:4778897-4781397 GCF_046742065.1 Oratosquilla oratoria
ACGAGAATTTCGTCAAACTACCTCATATTCTTAAGACTTTCAACATTCAAGTGGCATTTAAGAACTCCAATACAGTTAGAAGTCTTTTAATTAAAAACTCTCCATATAAGGAAGAAGGATGTATATATTCAATTCCATGTAAAAATTGCGACAAATGCTATATTGGTCAGACTGGAAAAGAATTAAAAGTAAGGTTAAAACAACATCAGTATAGCGTCAAGAGTGGGCAAATTTCTAATGCCTTATTTATTCACCTAAGGGATTTTAATCATTGTATAAATTGGGAGGGTGCTAAAGAAATTGTTAAAGATAAGTCATATTTGACGAGAAATATAATAGAATCCAGTCTGATCAAAGATACATTTGTCAATAACTTAAATTTAAGTCATGGTATGTATAAATTAGACAATTTCATTGTGAAAAAAGTAGTAGCCCAAACATCCGAGCCGCGAACGGGTCAGGTTGACATTAGATCCTCGCAACCTCTCCTGGTTCCCTCTCTGACCTCATACTCTTTGTATATATTCTTGTGTACTTTTTCTTTTCTATGTACCCTGAGGATGTCTGAATAGACGAAAGCGCTTGGTCATCAGTTTTTCTTTTTCCTTGGTGGTTTTTCCGCATATATATATATATATATATATATATATATATATATATATAATATATATATGTATATATATATATATATATATATATATATATATATTGGTGCAAGTCTATAAGGAGCGGGGAAGAGAAAATGAATGGTTATGGAAAGAAAATGCCGCATATGCTTAGGTAAAGGATAATTACAATAACTTATTTTGTAATGACGAGTCATATGTGGGTTTTGTGGAAATATTTGTGTTTATGATAATTACGATGATTATATTTTCGAGAGGCAACGAATGAAACCCTTTTCTTTATTTCTATAATACCACACATTGTCATGTATTGTCAAAGAAATTCGTGTAGGGTGATAATATATACACTTTTTTATAAGCGTATGTTTTATGTTGGATGAAGATTGGTTTGCAAAAATGAAGAGGTGGTTGTATGTGAGCCTTGTGGCAATACTTATTTCTAATAACTGGGACCGTTTAGTATTTTTCAAATACAATGAGTGAAATCTTGTTAATTTATATAACATGACACATAACCAGGTTCTACCACAGGATGGTGACATTATATGATATATTATATATTATATTATATCATATATATATTATATCATATATATTATATTATTATATTATTATATATTATATCATTATATTATTATATTATATTATTATATTATTATATTATATCATATATATTATATTATATCATATGGTGATATTAGGAAATGCACCTTTTTAGAGGCGTGAGGGTTGGGTAAAAATAGGTTCAACCAAACAAGCCAACCTTTTATCGTATGACAAACCATATTCGGTAACTTACAGTAAGTAGACATCAAATGTGGTGTCCATCACTGCATGGGTACAGGTGGCAACACGTGAATTTGTTCCAGCCAATCAGCGAGAGTCAAGCCAGTGACGTCATAGTGTAAAACCGTTAAGCGACGGCACAGACTCATTCGAACTTCTGCCTTTCTCATTTCCGACCCTTATTCTAACGGATCTAATTTCATATGTAGCAGTGGTAAGATTATGAACTATATTCATTACGCAGTTGAACAGTTGCACTAGAAGTTGAAATTTGTATTGTTTGCGTTGGATTTCTTAAAATTAGTGAAAAATTTATGTGAAAAAATAATCCTTATCTGATCATGCGGAACCTTGCACAAAATGTATGGATAACGCCAATTAAATTACTTATAGATATTCACTCCAGCCATCTAAGATTGACTATTTAACGCTAATGCTTCATTTGTACATGCGCACAAAATATCATTTAGGTTATGATCAAGGAACTTTAATCAAAAACCTAGCAATATGATATATCAATAATGAGTTGTGGATTGCATATTGCCACTAGTTTCTAGAACATTCTATAATCATTCATTAATTAAATTAAACCTTTATTGTTTTTATTTCGGCTTTATCGTAAGTAGTAAAATTTCTATCATCACACACATTTCCATGATATATTATGATGTTCATCTTATATAGCTTACATTGATACTAATCTTTACAATTAGTTTTAATACTATTAAAATCAATTTAGTTACTAAATATATATATATTTTGTATTTTTAAATAATTTCATTACTTTTGGCTTTCATGTTACAAAAAGAATCAGTAATTCCATATACATATTTTCCTTTGTCAAATAATGAGACTTAATTCTATATCATTACTTTCCTTCCACAGCAGCTTTAAATATCGCCCATAATTGTATCATAAGTAATTTCTATGGTCATGGCGAGTTATAGATATAACAAAACGGTGAAAAAAATATGTAAATCGTACATGCTACACAAAGCACCTAAAAATAATCAAACATCACGTAACATAATGTCGAGTGTTTATTTCGAGGAATTAAGTTTGTGCCTTGCTTTTGATATACAAGTTTA
>NC_134777.1:4798897-4801397 GCF_046742065.1 Oratosquilla oratoria
AAAGTCGTAAAAGATTGCCTCAAGTTTTTCTTTTTGAAATTTTGTCTCGTTTTTGCTCCAATTCGGAGAGTATTGATTGAAATGATTGCTTCTGAAACCTAGCGTTAACGCAAAGATTGTCGTCACGTGATTGTGGCTTGAATACAAATTTGGAAATAAGAACGAAAATAAATGTAACTGAACTTGCATTAGTTTCATACCTCGTTATTCAGATATCACGGTAATTTTGCTAAAAATCTTTTAGGGTTTCTTTTGGTAGTTAACATCGATTTCTCTTTATATGCAACATGTTTTTTCTCCACACATTAATTGATTGTATCCTTAGTGAAATTACGTTGTTTATACGTATATTCTTTGACCTGTCTCTGCATATTTTACAGACAATAACCCTTTATACTTTTGTGTATGTACGTCTACTATAAACATGTAAACACACACTCTCATACACGCACACAAATACAAACACACACAAACACACACAAACACACACACACACACACACACACACACACACACACACACACACACACACACACACACACACACACACACACACACACACACACACACACACACACACACACACACACACAAACACACACACACACACACACACACACACACACACACACACACACACACACACACACACACACACACAAGTATAAGCCCTCGCGAGTGGATCTGGTGTCAAAGGTAATATTCCTCATAAGTCTAATTAAAAAAAATATATAATAGAACTTCTAAGGGTTACCACGAAAATTAAATAAGCTATGTATGGCCATTACAAACACTTTCATAGAATAAAAAATCTAACGATATATCATAATGTGCAAAGTAGTATACATTACAAAACAAACCGTACAGGAATAAAAGGATAACGTGCTGCACGAAAATGTTGGCAATAAAGAATGATTATGGTGGCAAAATTACATGGCTGGAGGTCAAGGTATTACGACATCAGACGTAATTGCCTGGAGTATATTCTTAGGTAAAAGGAGTGAGACCAGATTGAGCATGCTAACCAAGGGAACATTTCTTGCCTGAATTAATTCAAAGTGTTTGTCATTTATATATATATATATATATATATATATTATATATATATATATAATCATTTATATATATATATGTATACACACACACACACATATATATATATATATATATAATCATTTATACATACATATATGTATACACACACATATATATATGTATATATATGTACAGTATATATATACATATGTATATATATCTACATACATACATATATATATATGTATATATATATATATATATATATGCATATATATATTTACATACATATGTCAAAGGCTTTTTCCCCCTTACACGGCGGGGTAGCCAGAAAGAAAAAGGTATAGAAAGCACTCCCACCAATTCCATCCCCTACATACCCCACTCCCCTCAACCCTCAACCCTCCCTCTTATCTTGGTACCTTCTGGATGACGGGTCATGCCTGCATCCCGTCCACTGCCCTAGGTCAGAAAGCAGTGTCGCAAGACACAGCACATCCACAGCAAGGCCGCTTCATTAATTCGGTGACCCCCCTCTCCGTCCTCTCATGCAGAAAAGGAGAAGACGGGGAGAAATCCCTTTGGGCTGCGTCAAATTTCTTATACATAGTTCCTCACCCCCCATCCCCCGCCCACTCCTCCTCATGCATCACAGCCTCATCTATACACAACACTTCTCCATTCCACCCTATCTTCTATCCTCTCCCGTCCTTTCTCAACAGACATTCCTCTCTTTTGTAATGCCATTTTACCCCATCTATCCATCTCATCCTAGGACGCTCCCTCATATTCATTCATTCCACCTCTACCTTCCACACCTCTTTTACTAATCTTTCTTCACTCATTCTTTCCATGTGTCCAAACCATCCTAATACTCTTTCATCGACCATATCTCCCAACTCCCTTTCCACCGCTGTTCTCCTCCTCACCTCCTCATTTCTCACTCTATCTAGCCTAGTAACCCCTATCATACTTCTCAGACATTTCATCTCAAATACATTCAAACTCCTTCTCTCTTCCTCTCTCATGTTCCATGTTTCTGCCCCATACAGTGCTGTCGGCACAATCACTCCTTCATATAACCTCCTCTTAGCATCTATTCCTAGATGTCTATTTCTCATTACACTTTTTAATCCACCAAGGCATTCACTCGCTTCTCTCAATCTACATTCTACCTCCACCCCCACTCCTCCCTCTCCTGCCACATTCGCTTCCAAGTATCTAAAACTATCCACTTCCTCCATTTGCTCCCCCTTAATGCTCACTTCCAGCCTGCTGTCACTCTCTCCCCTTGTACATCTCATCACCTTACTTTTGCCCACATTTATCTTCAGCTTCCTTCTTTCACACACCTTCTCAAACTCTGTCACTAACTTCCTCAATCCCTCCTCTGATCCTGCTACAAGCGCAGTGTCGTCAGCAAACAACAACTGGATTATTTCCAACTTTTCTCCATTTTCTTTAA
>NC_134777.1:4811397-4813897 GCF_046742065.1 Oratosquilla oratoria
AAACAGCCGAAACTGGCTCGATCCTAACGTTTCATTATGTATTAACCCTCCTGTCTTCTCCAGTCATGGAAGTATAGAGCAGACAATAATAAATTCTTACGGGATGCGTCACTTCATGGTCTTACCACAAACAATTTCTATTCAACTTATCTCTAGTTTCTCCCTTTCTCTCTAATCAGACTTTTTTTTCCTTTACCCAAGGATCCCTTCTCCTCATGCAACCTTTTCTCGGCCTTCCCCTCAAGCTCACTCCTTCCACCTCTGCTTTCCACACTCTTATTCCTAGTCACTCTTCCTTCATTCTTTCCAGATGCCCAGACCATCCCAGTATTTTTCTATCGACCCTAACTGCCAGCTCTCTCTTTTCCCTTACTACTCGCCTCAACTCCTCGGTTTTCACTCTATCCATTTTTATGACCTCCACCATATTTCTTAAACATTCGTTTCATGAACAATTAAACTCTTCTTTTCAACATTCCTTGAATTCTATGTCTCTGAACGATACAATGTCGTAGGCATAATCACCACTTCGTACAGTCTTCTCTTTACATTCATCTCTAGGCATCTGTTTTTCATAAAACTTTTCATTCCCACTAGATTCTATTTGCATCTCGATGTCTACAGTTTATCTTCATCCCAACTGCTCCACTCCCTGCTAAATGTAATCATAAATATTTGAAACCTTCCTTAACTACGCCACTAGGTGCCTTAGATCTTTCTTTAACAAAGCCCAAGCCTAGTGTCATCTGCAAATAACAACTAGCCTCAGCTCCCTCTTCCCTCCACTCTCACTTACCGTCTCCAAAGCCCCACCCATCACATGATATTATAAGACCATAATAAATGGGAGACTACAAGAGAGCATAAGGCCTACACTACACATGAAAATCCATGTGAACAAGTTGCATAAACACAGCAAAGGAAACATGGACTGAAAGTGAAGCGTTTATTCCTGACGTTTCGTCTAGTGACTTTCTCAAAGGAATGCGCTATGAGAAAGTCAGTAGACGAAACGTCAGGAATAAACGCTTCACTTCCAGTCCATGTTTCCTTTGCCGTGTTTATGCTACACTACACATTTTCATATCCATTACCACCTATCGTCCTCATCCATAAAACTGTCTAACCTTCTCTAAAAACAAATTATAGTTTCAGCTCTCACTACATGGTTACTGAGCCTTTTCCATTTGTTGACCACTCTATTGGTAAACCAGTTCATGTCCATTTCCATCTTAAATCTAAATTTGTCCAACCTAAATCCATTACCGTGAGTCTTGCTTTTTTGTCTTAATATGATGACCTTATCTTCATCATCCCTATTAAAGCCGTTGATCCATTTGAACATATCTATTAGATCACCCCCATATTTTGCGTCTTTCTATAGAGTGTAGATTAAGGTGCATATGCCTGACCTCGTAAGGGAAATTTGTGAGCCCATGTATGATATTGGTCATTCTACTTTGTATTGATTCTAATGAATTTACTGTATAGCCATTCTATAAGATGGAGACAAAAACTGTACCGCATGATCAAAGATAACTGCCTCTGCACTTTTATTTGTAATCCTCCTAGTAATAAAGCTTAATGCTCTGTTTGATCTATTCCTGGCGTTATTGCACTGTTTTTTGGATTTTAGATCAAGACTCATTAGCTCTCGTAAGTCTCTCTCACACATTTTTCTCTAAAAATGTATTATCTAAGCCATATCTGCTTTCTGGGTTGTGTATTTAATACACTGCACTTTGAGATACTAAGGTCCAATTTATTAAGATCTTCCAGTAATATCCTGGCGTCATCTCCTGACTAGATTATGTCTTCTACAATAGTGTCGTTCACGAACTTACTAACATCACTACTTATCCCAGTATCCAAGTCGTTTATATATACAATGAACAATAAGGGACCCAAAACCGAATCTTGGGGAACTCCACTAGTAACACCCCCATTTGTATTTTATACAGTTAATGGTGACCCTCTGTTTTCTGTCAATGATCCATGTTCTGATCCTTTCAAACACTTTCCCCCCTATGCCATGGGCTTTGATTTTTTTTTTTTTTTTTTTTTTTTTTACCTTTTTATATTATTATTATAATTACCCTTGCCTTGCTGATTTGGCGTATCACCTTTGGGCGTCCGGCCAGAAGTTGTGGAGACGTCACTGGACGGAAGTATCCTAATAGTTGGTTTTCTGCGTGTTGATGACGTTTATCTTCGTTCTTCTTCTTCTGTCTTTCTTTTATTTCATAACGCCTGGCGATTTGAGGGGGGACTGAGGGAAGAAGCCGTTTCTGTCGATGTACTCAAAGCCTAAGTGTCGGCCGGGGCAAAGTTATCCCCATCATCACTTTCCACCTCCACCATCCCGCACTGAATATGAACCTAATTTGTGTAACGTCATTATGGGATACCGGTATACATTATAAAAGATACATTTACTGTGTGTCCTATATAATTAAGGGAAAATTAAAGAGTAATATTTTATCATAAAAGAATAAAGTAG
>NC_134777.1:4818897-4823897 GCF_046742065.1 Oratosquilla oratoria
ATACTTTAGTCATCTTGAGGACTCACAAAGGCCAAGCGCACCGGCGAACCTTGAATGCTGGGATGGTGAGTTTGGTCTCGGGTTACCCCGAACTTTACCCTTCAGAGCCCACGACCTCAACGATGTCTCGGTGGTAGCAGGGTCGCCTTTCGTGGAGCTGCTTTGTGCTGTTGTCAGGTAGACGTTGAGGAGGAGTAGGACAAGGAGTCCCAAGAAGATGTTGCAGTCCTGTTGACGGAGACTCCAAGAAGCGCTTTCGTGGTGCATGGCTGCAGGAACCTCTGAAAGAACAAAAGGACAGGAATTTTGTAGAAGATGGCTATACACTAGCACGTTATTTCAGAAATGTGAATTTATGTTTTTGTGTGTTCGTTGTTTCTTTTGTGTGTGTGTGTGTGTGTGTGTGTGTGTGTGTGTGTGTGTGTGTGTGTGTGTGTGTGTGTGTGTGTGTGTGTGTGTGTGTGTGTGTGTGTGTGTGTGTGTGTGTGTGTGTGTGTGTGTGTGTGTGTTTACGTGAGCTTGCGAGTGCGAGTGCGCAGGTCAGAGAATGAGAAAGTTTGCGTGTATATGCGTGATCCATCATAGCTTTGGACTGCATCCTGGGCTCATGATTAGCAGCGTTTACTCTAGTGTGTGATAATTCAGAGCTAATATGGTCCAGCCAATGAATAATATTGTAGCCTTATCCATGTCGCTTACAGTTCCTTTTGATCATGAAGACATTAACGGCTAGCATTAATCTGACAGTTTCAAGCCTTGAATGACACCCATTTTCATATCTCCTGAAAAAAAAAAAAAAAAAATGCTAACCGCCATATGTACACACTTATACTAGGGGTGATCAGAAAGTAATGACAGTCGGACTCGTAGTTGAGAGACTATATGTGTTGGGGGGGGCGGGGAGCAAGGGGCAGCAAGTGTTGCCTGTTGTTACATGTTTGAGCTTGTCGCTGTTTGTCTAGCTTACATTTTATCGTTGCGCTGTGCGATTGCGTCATTGTTGGTTTGCCTCTCTAACCGGAAACATGGATTTTTCGAAAGAAAGCTGCAGATTCTACACCTTCACAAGGTGGAAACTTGGGAAAACAGCAACGGAGATCAGCGAGGAATTGTTGCAAGTTTTTCCCGAGTCTACTCCATCACTGGAAACTGTTTCCCGCTGGATATGTGTCTCTGTACGCACGATGGAATCTCCTATGTAGATAGCTTGACATATAACTTAGAAGCGTCATTAACATTTATATCATAGAAATATAGTAAACTGGGAAAAAGCCTGTGCTATAATGACATCAGTAAGCTAATCGTTGAAACTGGAATCTCTTATGTAGATATCTTGACATATAACTTAGAAGCGTCATCAGTATTTCTACCATAGAAATATAGTGAAATGGGAAAAAAAGTCTGTTATAATGACATCAGTAAACTAATCGTTGAAACTGTAATTACAAATATTCTGGTGTGTTAAAAATGCATTGCATATTTAAATTTCTGAAATTGTAGGCTATTTCAAAACCATAGGAGTTGAATCTTGTAATTGTTCCGAATAAGAGTTGTTTTATGTGACAATTTCTTTGATCCCCAATGGCTATTGAGTGATGACTCTAGAAAGTGTGGAGGACGGGTGTTAGTTGGGTATTGGTTTATAGATCATGCCTCTGTTATGTTCACAATGTTTCCCAATAATGGTCATTCTTGGCGCCGGGCACATCCTATACCTCCTTCCGTGACCCCAAATTGCATTGCTGGTGGACATCATCAAAAACGTCGTTGAGGGGTTCGTTGTTTTGGAAACTGTCGTCAGTATTTTTCAAAAATTGTAGCTGTATTTCCAAAACATAGGTCTTAAGTAATAAAGTTAATATCAGCAAATTCCTTGTTCGAAATAATGAATGACGCGTCCAATCCTGACCTCGGTTAAGTTAGTTACGTGACTAAGAACCACGATGAGACTGACCATACATACATACATACATACATACATACATACATACATACATACATACATACATACATACATACATACATACATACTTACATACATACTGAGACGGTGGCGTTGGAAATTGATGTATCATGACTTGTAATGATGTCTACACTGTCTGGGAAACCAATTTCATACAGTTAGTGAAACATATTGTTCACAGCTTCTCCAAACCTATACTGTGATATCAATAGTCATGAATATCCTAATATTGTCATAGCGTCAAAGCAACCATACAACACATTCACAGGCACATTTGTTGCGATTGATCATTTTGTGTTATTCATTTGTGCGTGCTCTTGTACACATTTGTCCAAAATTAGCTTTATTGGTCTACAAAATCAACAACCATTGGAATCAAAGTAAATATTCATACCTTATTTCTAATTCATGAAAAATTATAGCACCTAGTTTTATACTGTATGATGATTATGTTGATTGTATGATTGTTTTATTATATATACATACATACATACATACATATATATATATATATATATGTATATATAACATATATATATATATATATATATATATATATATATTTGTATATATAACATATATATATATATATATATATATATATATTTCAGAGACACGTGATTTAGATGATCGTACATGAATAATACATGTCGAGTGAGAAGGTGATACTATTGATAAAAAATATATTGGTTTATAGAGTAGTTCATTTATTTTTGTTATTTTTCAATCATTGATGTTGATATTCAATTATACTTGCATCCAACAAATCTAACTTTTCTCATTCTTTAGATAATGTAATGTATCATGCTGAGACTAGTATCGAATAATTTTAATAATTTCATGTGTGATTCTTGTGAAGAGGAATAAAGTCACTCTCGGAAGACCATCTCCTTCGGTAGCTTTGTTTAGGTTAAATGGGAGGCACCTTGAATAGGCTCATGTATGTCCTTTCGACTAAAATATTGAAGGTCTTGACTAATCTATTCCATTACTTCGATGACTACATTTTTTTCAAATGTCATGGAATTTCATTCGGTTTAAAGACGGCCTTTGAAGCAAATGGTTTATGTTCAATGATTTTATTTGTTTAGATGAATGGCAGGTACCTTGACTCGGCACATGTATGTCCTTTCGACTAAAATATTGAAGGTCTTGAATAATCCATCCCATTCGTTCGATGACTACGTGTTTTTTTTTTTTTTTTTGTGTGTTTTTTTTTTGTGTCATGGAATTTCATTCGGTTTCAAGACGCTCTTGAGGCAAATGTTTTGAGTTAAATGATTTTGTAAGCGGGGCCTAGACCTCCAGAATCTTCCTTTCTCTTATATAAAAGGATTGGATTCTTTCGGTTTTTGTTTTGATTCAATGTAAGCCTCGGGTAAGACCAGATTTTGACCAAAAGCGATTTGATGGACCGAAGTGGAGAATTATTTATTAAAAAAATCGTTGCTTAAGAAGCTTACCAATAATCAAAAGAAATATTTTTATTAAAATGTTTGTGTTTCATTAAGTTTGCAATTTTTCTTCGTTTACATTATTTCCACAAAATTACACAAAAAAGAATTAGTCATTTACATGAAATTCCTATTTGTAAAAAAAAAATAATCTTAATATTCAGATAGACTATCTCAAAGGATGCAGATGCTTTAGACATTTAAGGCTTCCTCAATCTTTCAGGAAATTTCAATTCATATCTTACTATTAATCATCTTCGTATTTTGAGAGGAGCAAAAGTAAAATTTTTACATCATATGCAAACGATCTTTTCATTATGGCCGATCCATGTCATGCTATTAATGATGGAAGACACACACACACACACAGAAACATGCACGCACGCGCACACATACACTTACAAACACATACCCACACACACACATACACGACTCGGTGGCGCGGTTGGTAGAGTCCCTGACTGTCACTACGGCGGTCCGGGTTCGAATCCTGCCCAGGGTTGAAATAATTTCAGTATCGCTGCGCTTCGAGTCGTTACTCCAACTCTCGTGGGCGGGGATTTGGGTGTGTGTGTGTGCGTGTAAGGGAGGGAAGTAGCTGTAGATCACGAATTCAACACGTGATCCAAAGACCAAGGTAAATCATACACACACACACACACACACACACACACACACACACACACACACACACACACACACACACACACACACACACACACACACACACACACACACACACACACACACACACACACACACCCTACATATATATATACATATATATATATATATATATATATATATATACAGTATATATATATACATATATATATACATATATGTATATATATATATATATCCATGAATCCCTAAAAATATGAAGTGGAGCGATTCCTACGCACGGGGTACAGTCTAAAATCACGAACCCTAGTGGCATGATATATAGGAAAGGCTCATATTTCAAAACGCACGCATACAAAGATAATGGAAGGCAGAAATAATATATCACTTATCAAATGCAAAATATTTGAGACAATCGGAAAGTACAGTATGTGGAAATTTATTACGTATTTCTACCGGTATCTGTACATAAATGCATGCAGGGTAGGTATGTCTGCTTCCACGTCTGGTTGCATTGCCTGTGTGTGTGTGTGTGTGTGTGTGTGTGTGTGTGTGTGTGTGTGTGTGTGTGTGTGTGTGTGTGTGTGTGTGTGTGTGTGTGTGTGTGTGTGTGTGTGTGTGTGTGTGTGTGTGTGTGTGTGTGTGTGTGTGTGTGTGTGTGTGTGTGTGTGTGTGTGTGTGTGTGTGTGTGTGTGTGTGTGTGTGTGTGTGTGTGTGTGTGTGTGTGTGTGTGTGTGTGTGTGTGTGTACGTGTGTGTTTGTGTGTGTTTGTGAGAGTATTTGATTTATTTTTTTGTGGCACAAGAGGCAGAGTAATGAGAGGTCTGGCGTAGATCAGTTTTTCAACAAAAAACGGATAGGCGGTTGGACACTGAGAGTACCGGAAGAGAAAAACAGAACGAGGGTAGATTTCTAGTGAGAGATAACTTAAAATAAGATGCAGTCTGAGAAGCACTGGG
>NC_134777.1:4836397-4838897 GCF_046742065.1 Oratosquilla oratoria
TTGCGTGAACCTACGCTTTTACTTATCCGAATTTATAGAATGTGTATTTCTTTATCAGAAAAAGGGTTTTTTATATTATGAATATACATGTCAGATCTGAGTTTTGATTACTGGTGACACATTTTTTCTTACTTTAGTTTTTTTCAATTCAAGATTGGTTTCATAGTTTAGAAGGGACATGAATATAAAGAAAGAAGAGAGAAGAGGAAAAAGAAGGAGAAGGATCAAGAGAAAGAGAAGGAGAAATAGAAAGAGAAAGAGAAAGAGAAAGAGAAAGAGAAAGAGAAAGAGAAAGAGAAAGAGAAAGAGAAAGAGAAAGAAAAGGAGAAGGAGAAGGAGGACATGGAGATGGATGGAGATGAAGATGAAGATGGAGAAGGAGAAGAAGAAAGAGGAGAAGGAAAAGGAGAAAGCGAAGGGGAAGGAGGAGATATAGAAGAAGACGGAGAAATAAAAGAAGACGGAGAAATAAGTGGAGACGGAGATATAAAAGGAGGCAGAGAAACAAAAGGAGACAGAAAAATAAAAGGAGACAGAGAAATTGAAGGAGACGGAGAAATAAAAGGAGACGAAGAAATAGAAGTAGACGGAGAAATAGAAGGAGACGGAGAAATAAAAAGAGACATAGAAATAGAAGGAGACGGAAAAATAGAAGGAGACAGAGAAACAAAAGGAAACGGAGAAATAAAAGGAGACGGAGAAATAGAGGGAGACAGAGAAACAAAAGGAGACGGAGAAATAAAAGGAGACGAAGAAATAGAAGGAGACGGAGAAATAAAAGGAGACAGAGAAACAAAAGGAGACAGAGAAACAAAAGGAAACGGAGAAATAAAAGAAGACGGAGAAATAGAAGGAGACAGAAACAAAAGGAAACGGAGAAATAGAAGGAAACGGAGAAATAGCAGGAGACGGAGAAATAATAGGAGACGGAAAAATAGAAAGAGGAGAAATGGGAGACTGATAAATGGAATGATACGGAGAAATAGGAGACACAGAAATAGAAGGAGGTGGAGAAATAGAGAGAAGAGAAATAGATGAAACGGAGAAATCGAAGGTAACGGAGAAATAGAGAGAAACGGAGAAATAGGTGACGGAGAAATATAGAAAAGAGAAAAAGGAGACAAAGAAACAGAAGTAGAGAGAGAAATAGAAGGAGGTGGACACATAGAAAGAAACGGAAAAATATGAGTGGAATGAGAAATAGAAGGAGACGGAAAAATAGGAAGAAAAAGAGAAACAGGAGAAATTTAAGAATATAAACAACTGATCACCTTGTACTAAGACATCTGCTTAATCTTACTGTAGTTTGACTTACCACGGCTGAAGCGTGTGGCAAGACGGTGGCTGTGCAGGTCAGGACCAGGTTCGAACCCGTCTTGATGTATCGTTCAGCAGGACCCTCGAAGCCCGCAGACGGAACTGGAGAAAGAAAAAAAGAAGTTCAGGATTACACTGGGCAAGAAGGGATTTAGTCCCAAAGAGGCATTGGAAATAAAATTGAATATATATGTATACACACACACTCAATATTCCCCAGTATACAGTGTGTGTGTCTGTGTGTGTGTGTGTGTGTGTGTGTGTGTGTGTGTGTGTGTGTGTGTGTGTGTGTGTGTGTGTGTGTGTGTGTGTGTGTGTGTGCGTATGTGTACGTGTGGGTGTGTCTGGGATGTTGTATGTGCGTGACAAACGAAGAAATGAAAGGCACAACAAATCTCTTTGTAGAGCAGTTTTATATGCAATTGCTCTATGCTTGGAAATGCCATATGGTTCTAATTGCACTCTGATATAGGACTATGTTGATGATAGTAATTTTCATCTACGCTATAAATTTGGAAATGCGTACGTATGTTTGACCTTAAAAGGTCATTTGAGGTCATATTCATTTTGTGAAAAAAACAGCCATATGTGACTACCTGCATATGTAACATAATATGTATACAAACCCCTTACAAAACAAAGTCCCTATATACCTGAGACCTAATGTATGATTTGTCAACATCAATCAAGACCAATCCTTATTTTTTGCACTGTATTGATGTATACAGTCAAGACAAAGACATGGGGTAAGTATAACTATATCCACATTTGAACTAAATTGGACAACTTGAAGTAGATAAAAAGGACAAAGAAACAAACCTAGTTTAATCATAAACAATATTGCACTACCGGGCTTAAAAGTACGGACGTAGAAAAAAATCGTTGGTCTATTGAGCATTACTGAGATACGTACAGATTGTCTCATTTTAATTATTCGTCCTTAATTTCCGATTTGGTATTGCTAAGTACATTAGTTTTTATTCTGATATCTGCCAAATTACTTTCTTCATCTCTCCGACCCCTGCTAAGTACGGATTTTGTTTTACTAATTAATCTGTATAATTTCCATTCTTGGCCTTTATGATTCTACTGACATTAGTACAATGAACTCTATAACAAACAGAGAAATCTCTTGCATGAATATTTTTTCTTTTCTTCTGCAGAGATTCTGCATGATAATCTT
>NC_134777.1:4846397-4848897 GCF_046742065.1 Oratosquilla oratoria
AGAACATTACACACTATTGATATATACAATATTTTTTGCTAATGCACTCTGTTTCCACCATTGCAACATTAATATTAGTAGAGAAAAACTGTTCTTTTTTAAGTAGCAGTATTACAACTGCAACACACTCGATACAATTCTGAACACTCCTTGCTTATGAGAAGAAGCTCGTTGTAGAACATTCATAAGATGGTATTATTGTATGGGTTTAGTATGGAGGTAGTCATGAATTTGTTAAGCTGATTCAAAATAACATTCGCAGTCATGGCCAAACGAAACCTGTTTTTATTGAGAAACTGACGCATACAGGTAAACTTGACATAAACGTCAAACCAGCTGTTGCAGTGTATGGAGGTATAACACTACGTTTATTGGCTGTACATATTTCTCCCCTCGAGTTCATAATAGCACTGGCGTTGATAGGAATCACGCTTGGAATCAAATCCTGATTAATAGCGTTTGTTATCCTATAATCCTTAATCATCACATTCAACTTTACCTTTAACAAAGAGACGCTTTTAATCAAAAGTTTCTGTTTCGATTTGCGCTAAGTGATTTCATTCAACCAAGGGTAGATTCCGGATTAAATGGAACTTATACCACGACTGAATAAAATCGGTTTATCTGGGTTACGCGGTAGCAAAGTGGGAAAAGATGTCAAACTTATGAGCAGATGGTCGTGAGTTCGATTCCCGGGCCCCGTTGTAGGCTTCCTCCTTTGGTTACCGACAGACCTGGCCAGACGGGGAGGCAACCCAAACATCTTAAAAAGCCCAGAGGTTTGCTGCATCTGACAGGGCTTGTCCTTCCAGGGATTTAAAAAAAAAAAAAAAAAAAAAAAAAGGGCCATTGTGACAAACAGGTTGACGACGAATATCTCCCAGGCGTAAACAGATTATATGATACTTTCTGATACTGTCAATATACCACTTCACAAATCCTTCCAGATTTACAGTATACTTGAGATTCTACATTACTCTGATAAATAATGAACGATTATATTCAACTGTGGGATCCGTCACCCTTGAAAACATTAGCCAAATTGTTATGACCTGGATAATCTAAGATTTTCATAATAAAACCATCATTCGTGAGCTCGAATTTCTACGGCTCCTCACTCCATCTTTTCAAGGGATTATATGATGTGTACCTTGCACCACTATTACCTGCTGGCAAGTTCCCATGGGACTCGTCACCATCTCGAGGGTGACGCCCAGTTCTGTTATGATAAACAGTGTGTTATGGTGTATCAGGCATTGAAGTTTGGGAGGCCTAATTATATGTGTGATATGCTCGTGGAGTTCCGAATAGATAGTGATATAGCCTTGCGACACAGTACTGAAGTGAATAGACTATTAGAGCCAAAATTTTATAGAGAATCTGGGCGTAGAGCGTTTGTTAATAGTGCTCCCCGTCTCTATAATAGACTTCCTGAAAATGTTAAAATGGCTGAAACTACGACCATCTTCAAGAAGAGACTGAAGACACACTTCTTCACTGCTTCGTATGACTTGGAGAATGCAGTGATGAAATCAGATTTTGGACTTTAGATATTCTACGTGGGGGGCTTGGAGAGCCGTCATCGGCTGAAAGCCCCTAGAAGCCATCACCTAAGTAACCTAAGTAAGATAAGATCTTTACTCCCTATATTTGGCAAGCTGTCTGTTCCTCCAAAACTGAGTCGCCATATTTATGTGTATAACAACCGTTACCTTCCAAGCGAAACTTTCAGTGAACAGTTTAATACAGAAAATGTTGGCCCATGTAAACATATATATATACTTGTAGGTCCTATTTAGAAAGAAATATTATTGAATCCAGTGATATTAAACTTACACACCTTTGATCATAATATTAATTCAAGTTTAGGCATATATAAACATGATGACTTTATTACTAAGAAGATTGTAGAATATTCTCCATGTGTTACCAGACCTATGGGGATGTAACTTCACATGTAAACAAATGTGTATTAGTGAAAACATTTCTCGACCTGGAATGGAGTATATTGTGTGACCTTACCATGTTCCCAACCTTGTCTATTACTTTATGTATATATGTACACGACCTATACCGTTGAGGGCATTCGCTGGCAACATTTATGTATCGTCCTATGTCAGTGTTCTTCCTTTACACGGTAGTTTCGTGTCGGCCATTTAGCGAATTTACAAGGACGTCGAGAAAGGAGATCTTGTGATGTGAGCTAAGCTCGTATGTGAAGTATAATACTGAGGAATATTCCATTGTTTGTGGGCGACCTGCTAGTTAGGATTCACTGCTAACTTCCACGAAAAGTTGTGGACACAATCATCACAACACTCAAGCAAGCAGATGTGGTATACCAATACTCCTGTCCTGAAGAATGTTATAAACTTCTACCCTACATATCATACATTAGTGTTACCATTACTTCGCTTAGCAGGAGGCTCACAATGCATGCCCGTAGGGGTAGAATACTAAAACACATGACTCAATCCCACAACAGAAATCCCAGAAGGCA
>NC_134777.1:4853897-4858897 GCF_046742065.1 Oratosquilla oratoria
CATGTCCGGCCAATCTCATGTTGGCTGTGGCCAGAAGGACTTCGATGCTGGGCATCTTAATTATGTCAAGAATCTCAATTTTTGGCACGCGGATCCCATTGCTGTACAGAGCTCAGCCGCATCATGTGTCACCTATACAGAGTACCTGCTTCCAGGGCATAGAGAAAGGTTAAGACTGCAATAGATCGGTACATTGCTAGTTGGGTTTCAAACTTTAGGTCGTGGGTATTCCAAAAATCGTTGCAAAGTTTTCTGAAAGCTGTACATGCAGCCTAGATTCTCGTTGTCATCTCCAGGTGCATTGAGCTGGTATTAGTCACAGCACTAGTAAAGTAAACAAAATCTTTTGTTGCTTTCAATTCAGTGCCGCCAAAAGCAAAGATCGGGTCGACAACGGCCCCAGATGGTGCTGGCTGGAAACACACTTCTTTCTTATCAGTATTGATTCCAAGGCCGAACATCTGGGAAGCGGAAGCAAAGCGAATCAGTATTGCGTTCAAGGTATCATGGGATTTTTCAACTAATGCCACTTCGTCAGCGTAGAGGAGTTCCTTGACACAATGCTGCTGGACTTTGGTCTTAGGACTTGAGCGTGCTAGATTGAAGACTTTTACCATCCGATTGCGTCATTAGATGAGCTCCATCAGCTGCATCGAGCTCAGCTTAGAACATAAGAACATAAGAATGAAGGAGACTGCAAGAAACCATAAGGCCTACACTAGGCAGCTCCGTATCCATCACCACCTGTCATCCCCATCCATAAAGTTGTCTAATCGTTCCTTAAAACAACTGACAATTTCAGCGCTTACTACATGGCTACTAAGTTTATTTCCTTCGTCGACCACCCTATTAGTAAACCAATTCTTGCCTACTTTCTTTTTAAATTTTAATTTGTCTTAAAAAGGAAAGCTTTAGCAAGAACTGAAAGATACAGAGTGGACGTGGCTGCTCTTCAAGAGACAAGATTCCATGGTAATAAGCAAATGATGGAGAGAAATTACATCTTCTTTTGGAATGGCAAATCTACTGATGAACGAGTAAAATCTGGTGTAGAGTTTACGATTAGTAATTGCATAGTGCAGAGCCTCTCTGATACGATTGTGCCTGTATCTCACAGAATCATGACTACGCTCCTCTATTACCAATTGATACGTGACATTTGTGTGTGCCTAGGTGTCGACCCTGGACAGCACCAAAAAGAGTATGCTGTTGTTCTACAGATCGTTCAATGACGTGCTCAAATGTGTCGGTAGTAATGATAAATTAATCGTGTTAGGTGACCTCAACGCTCGCGTGGGTGCTATTGAGCACGACTGGTGTGGTGTCCTGGGACATTTCGGCAGAGAAAGATGCATGAAAATGGGTCCTGCTTACTCATGAATTTCACCAAACATGACCTGGTGATCACTAATAACTTCTTCAAAGTGCCTGAAAGATGGTATGGGTCGAAGTGCCATCCACCCTCCAAGCACTCCCACCTCATCGATTTTTATCATTACTTGGCGCTTTGGTCTGAACGACTTTCACAACACCCGCGTAATGAGAGGCACAGAGTACAACACTGATTATTTCATAGTAAAACAAGTTGTATCTTTCAGTCTCAGGAAGATCGCAGAAGCCAGGTAGAGGAGCAAATCAGTGACAAAAATCGACCCAGGCAAATTAAAGAATAAAAGCATCACCCATACATACAGGAACTCCCTTGCAGACAAATTTGACTATGCTCCAGCCTGGTCATATGCAAAGGAAGAGTTATAGTCTCTTATAAAAGCTGCAGTCAGAGAAATAGCCTTGAAAAAAAGGTAAATCACAGTAAATATTATCCGATTGGTTTATGCAAAACGAAGATGAAATTAAAGCCCTTATCTATTGCTGTTAAGAATAGAGCTTATGTAGCAACGCTGCATGACCAAGTAAAAGAAGGGCCAAGGTTGATCTCCTCGAGGCGCGTGAAGAGCTTTAGCGTTGACTGCATGTACTCAAGAACCAATGGTGGTCAGATAAACCTCAGGAAATTCAACAGGTTACATGCAGATAAAAAAAAAAGAAAAAAAAAATCTACGCTTGTCTCCGAAAAGTGTATGGCCCACGGTTGAGCTCGGTTGACTAGTGTTCTGAGCGACGATTGTACGACCTTGCCAACATAGATGACATAGCAGATACATGGAAACAGCACTATCCACAGCTGCTGAATTGCAATCATACTTCAAGTCTTAAAAGCTCTGTTGGGCCTGGAGTGGAAGTCTTCTCATCACTCTATTGAACAACTTTCTACATTAAACAAAGTAAAAGCCGTTGTAAAGAGTCTGAGAGATGGAAAAGCTCCTGGAATTATATATATATAAATATATATATATACATATATATATATATATGTATATATACATGTATATATATGTATATACATATATATATGTATATATTATACATTTATATATATACATGTATATACATATATATATATATATATATATATGTATATATATATATATTTTCAACCACATACAACTTTTAATTCCGTACCATCGTAAACGAGACTGAGAATCGCTCGAAAGAGGCATCAGTTGGAAATTGAAACATAGACGAGCCGAGGATTCGAACCCAGCTAACTCGTAACAAAGTTACATTGACGTAACCTAATATGCTATCAAGAGATTGGTATACGTCAATGTAACTTTGTTACGGGTTAGCTGGGTTCGAATCCTCGGCTCGTCTACGTTTCAATTTCCAAAGTATGCCTCCTTCGAGTGATTCTCAGTCTCATTTGCGATGGTACGGAATTAAAAGTGATATGTGGTTGAAAAAGATATTAATTGATCACTGGGAACCATTCACTGTGTATGTATATATATATTTATATATATATATACATATATATATATACATATATATATATATATATATATATATATATATATATATATATATATACATACATACATATGCAAGAATGAATAATTAGATCACCTGGCTTTGGTAAATATAACGTTCATACGTAGCAGAACTGATTGAACAGTAAGAACAGAATTAACACATTATACAGTCATGACGGAAGGGGACAGCAATGCAAAACGTTCCGAGCGATGCCCTTTAGGTTGGCGGTGATTTTTTTTGGGGGGGTCCCCAGCTTCTATTTACAGACCCAGAATGTTCTCTTCGTGATTCGAAATTCCCCAAATTCGGCAGAGCTGAAGTCCCATTGAATCCAATTACCAAACTTTTAGTGTATGATGTCTCTCGTGTCTAGATTTCTCCTCTTCTTAACAATTCCAATCCCGATGGGATTACCACAGAGATCAATGAAATTGCCTGATGGCAGTAAAAAATTAGTTTTGGAATTGACACCTGGAGCGAAATGGTGAATTGAAATATGTTATAATCTCTTTGCTACCGAGGGAGTACCATGAAGATAAATGAAACAAACTATTGGCAACCAAAATATAGGGGAAAGTGCAACTGTTACGAAGGCTTTAACTAAGACAAGCCAACCCGTGATAGAGAATTACACGATATTGTCCACGTGAGTGGCACTGAACGCATGGTGCGGTAGGGGATGTTGAAGAATACAGGCAGAAGGCGCGTAGCTACAAACAAAGCAGTCATCATTGCTTTATGCATTTAGATAGTTGGTGCAGGTAACAATCACTGCTAAGAATCGGAGAGTGACGTGGGACTCGAACCCGCAATTAGTGGTATGTAACATCCGCAGCCCTCCTAATACGACACCAGCAAACTGGTGTGTACGGAAAGTAGGCGTTAAGGTAGTCATTATCGTAATTTTTTCTAAATAGATTGAAACCATGAAACGTTTTTTGACGACGGATTCTTCTAAGGTTTGATCAGTTTTTCAGTTTGGCATACGTGTGTATTAGTTCATTTGATCCATGAAGCCGTTTTCGCTACATTTAAGATGTCAGTTATTATCACTTAACAGACTCTATCACTGTTACTACTGAGAGAGGTTTCATGGAGACGAATAGAAAACCCTGGTGTAGTCGGAATAATAAGGAATACACCACCATGTACCAGGGAATCAATTTAAAAAGAATCAAAGTTCTATATTTAACCCTCAGATTCCAAACGGAAGGACCTTCACAAGTTTACTTTCTCGTGTATCTTCTGCTTCTTCTCTTTTTCTTTTTTTTTCTTCCATTTTTACCCTTTTCATGTAGTTTTGCTTTCTATTCTTTCTTTGTTCCTCATTCTTATTTTCCTTATTCTTTTATTCCTACTACCTTTATTTTTTTTCTTTTGCTGGTTGTAGAGTATCCATATGTTTTCTTATTATTAGCCTCTGCCAATTCTTATTTCTTAATTAATTGTGCGCTCAAGTTCCAGATGAATATTAGTGTAATATTTACTGATTATTAAAGAACGTTCATATTCTCAACATATTTGCTGTTTTGACATACTTTATAGATTCTATTTTAGGTAAAATCGAATAATCTTACTCAACTCAGTAAGCATCATCTGACAGAAAGAAATTAACACTTTCATCACGATGATTTAAGTCGTTTGGTGTATGCTAGATGAGAATCTCTGATAGAAATAAAATGTGTTTAATCTTCAAGTTATGCTTGAGCAAAGTGGATGTGATGTGTCTGTTCCAAGAGATAATGTGCTTTGGGTAAAGTCGTTATTTAGCCCTTTATGATTAGATAGCCTTCAAAAGTGGCATTTATCATTAATTGTTGGGAATAAGAAATAATCTCGCAGCGGCACGTAAGATTGGAATAGTGTGAAAATACACACTTCTTTAAGAGAGAGAAAAAAATGGGGTAATTCGGGTGATACTTATATGGAAATTTCTGATACGTTCTTCACTTGCACAGAAGTAAAAAAAAAAAAAAAAAAGCACTCTCTGATTTTTTTTTTCTTCAGTTCTTTATTTTCCTTTTTCCTTTTGGATCAGAAACAAACCCCCTTTTTTCATTTGCTTGTTTTCATTTTTCCTTTCTTTAGGATTTGAAACATAGTCCTTTGATTCTCATGATAAAAAT
>NC_134777.1:4886397-4891897 GCF_046742065.1 Oratosquilla oratoria
ATATATATTCACTTATGGTTCATATTTATACTAATTCATCCTATCTTTTAGTTTGTTTGTCCATGTATCCATATATATATGTATTTGTTTATATAGTTTTGCTTATTTATTTACTTTCTTGCTTGTCTGCTGTCCTTCTCTATTCATCTATTTATTTGTCTGTTTATATATCTATTTATCTATGTATCTATTCCTTTATTTATCTATTTTCATTTTTGTATAGGAGTAATAATGGTTACCTCATTCCACTTTCGCAACGTGAACACAATGCACTCTCAGTTATGTTCCGTTGTCATTCGTGGAAATTGTACTTTTTTCGTAGTGAGCGGCACTTATTCCTTTACTGTGGCTGCCGGGAAGCAGTTTTACTTAATTGCACGTAACTCTTTTAATCACAAAGAAAACTTTTCTAGATTAATCGTTTCCATACCTAGTAACTATTATCCTTTTATTATGGCTACTCTCAAGCTATTTTATTCAAATGTGCATGACCTCTTTCGTAGCAAAGCGATTAAAATTACATACATCCGTTTTCGTCGTTTTTAAGCAAACTAAGGTATAATGATATAAAACAAATGAAATCCTTGTTTCCAAGGCGTGTGTGGTTTGTGTGTTGCCAACATGACAATAGGTGACCAGCAGGGTACGTTGATTCACTCCATGAAATAAAATCTGAATATTTTTTTAATAAAAGTTGAGCTTTGTCCTCTTGCATCCTTCGAACATCTCTGCGAACCACGGAAATGAAGAAAACTCGTCAGAGAATATGATTACAAAATTAAGATTCGAACGCAGCAACTTTAGACTAGTTTGCCATTACTAGACGTATGCTCTGTTGAATTTTGAAGGCCATCAAACTTGTGAATTGGGCTGTCCTATGGAGTTGGCGTGGCCCGTCAGTCAGAAATGACCCGCTTTCAACTTTAGGTTGACCTGCATGGGCCAGAAATTACTGTGTGCAGAAACGATATAAAATTGCATAACCTTTCTACCCCCCTTAGCTAGTCTTTATGTCCCTCCACCCTTTTCTCACTTTGTCCGCGTGAGCTTTCATCCCTTTCTGTCTGCCACATTCATAGTCTTTTTTCTCCGTTCTTCTCTTCCTTTTTACTTACTTTCTACGACTCTTGCCTTCCTGTCTCATTTCACCTTCCTCCTATATCCTTCTATCACTTTCCTGTGTTCCTCTACTCTCACGTTTATTATTCTTTCTTCATTTATGTCTTTGTTCCTTTGCAGTACCAGACAACGTTTATTTGGACCTCGTAGCCCCTTCTTTCGATCGGCATTTAATTCCTCTGCAGTCTTTGACATCCTGATTTCTTCACCTTTTCTTCATGTCTGCACCATTTAATCAGAACCGAGTGAAATTTTTCTCTTCCTTCTAACCTCCTTTTCACATAATAATATTTGATTCCAGGTCTTATAGCAGCTGAGCTTGTTAAGCTATAGCTTTCACTGCTTGTCGGATAATTAATATATTCATAGCTAACTCCAGTACAATAACATTCGTTACAGACCGTATTTTACTATCGCCACTTTTAATACAACATCTTCCGTTATGCTTATGGCTCAATAAACGCTTCAAATGTCGCTTTGTATTTGACAGCCGTTATATATTTTTTCCGTGCGTCGATGACAATCAGAAACGTGCTGGTCTTGCATTCGCTTAGTTGTGAGTTCGAGTCCCGCACTCCTCAATACCCAGCAGCGAGTGTTACCTGCCACAACAGTCCAAGTACACAGGGCAAAGGTGCCCTTGGCGTTGGCTCCTCATCACCATCACCGTTCATTCCATTTTCATGTCTATTGCTACATACTCAAACGATATAAATTCCTGTACCCTATTCTCCTTCAACGTTTATCTAAGGTACCTTCACTTCTTTTCATCTATAGAAAAAAAAATCCTATTTGTATTCACCTTGATTCTAACTTCAAAAACTTTACAAAACGTTTTCGCTAATATTTGTATCCTTCCACAACGGCCTCCTGTTTGCACCATATAGTCAACAAAGCAGCAGAATTTAAAGTCCTCTTTCTCTTTTTTCAGCTTACTTTCCTTCTGCTAAGGCTCTTTTTACCTTTTTCGCGATATATTTCACAAAAACTATGAATAGCCATGGTAAAACCCGATTCAACACAAATGCTTTGCTCACCCTCATATGTGCCTTGCTCCATCATACACTTTCTGTTACATACACCAGTTTATTTCTTCCCCGTAATATCCCAATACAATGCGGCATTTTCATTCACTGTATCATACATTTCCCGAAATCATCTAAAGTCACATTCACTCCTTTCTTTCCTTCCTATATCTTTTTTTTTTATAGATTTATTTTAGTGCCAAGCCTGAGCCTCCCTTCCTCTTTTTTTTTTTTTTTTTTTAAGCTGCAATATTCCTCCTCTTCCTCACTTGGTCCTCTTCCGTACACCGTCTGTCAATATCCTCCTCTCATCTCACCTGATTCAGTTAACAGGTTTATCCTTCTGTAAATCTTACATTTTCTACTTCCTTTCTTTTTTTTCGATAAATACCTTACAGTTCTCCTTCCATTTGCCCTGATATTTTCCTCCTTTGGGGAATATTACATTCCTTCCGGTCTTTCAAACATGCAATTCGCTCGGTTTTGCGGCGCTTTTCCTATTGTGCCTCTATTTCCAGCGTCGTTACCATTTCCAATACTTACACCGTTTTTTATAACTCCCTTTTGGCTCCTTCTTCTCCTCTTTCATCTGCGTTCCCTTTTTATCAATCCCACTTACTCCATAACTTCTCTTTTGTATGTATGTGTGTTTCAAGTATCTAGAGTCACATGTATCAACGAATAGAGGATTTGGGTCAGAGGTAAACTGTAGAATGAACTAAATAAGTAAATATTTTGAGAGAATGAAAAGTGTTGAGAGAAATAAAGTATCGAAGGATGAATACAAAGAGAAAAATTCAAGGCTTTGTATGGAGCAGAGATTTAGAATTCAAGTAAAGGCAGGAAGGAAGAGTTTAAATGTGCTTGAGATTAAATGTTTAAGAAGTATGGTGCTGGCTACGAGGGGAGAGAAATACAAAATGAGGAGGTGGGGTGTAGAATGGGGGTGAAAATATAGTTAGTAGATAGGGTTCATCAAAGAAGAGTGGAATGGTTTGGGGATATAGAAAAACTGAGTTAAGAAAACTAAGCATGTACACAATGGAAGGCTAAGTTATGTGGAATGATATTGAAAGAAAGATAAAATTTAAAATGGATAGATGGACAAAAGAAGGCACTGAATATATGACTTCATGCCTGTTGAGCAGAAAAGGGACAAAGCAACAGATAGAGTGAAGACTGGTTATAAATAAACGATAAATTGACGCAACCCGAAGGAATTTCTTCTTGTTATCCATATATTTCCCATGAGTTGACGATGGGAGAGCGTTGTCACATGAGCAAGAGGTTAGGATAAGCTAGCTTCGGCTGTCAGGCTCTGACCTGCATGTCCTGTCTCTTGCTGCATTGCCTCCCAGTCGAGCAAAGGACCGGGACAAAGGACGGCCCTTCATCCACGACGGACTCAGATAATAGGAAACATATATAGGTGTTGGATAGGAAAGAAAGGGGTGAAAGGTGGGTGTACGAATACGCTTTGGCTGTTGGTTGGTCACCTGCCTTACAAGAGAGAAAGGCCTATCGGTGAATGTATGTGTGTGTATATATGTGTGGGTCCATTTGTGTTTGCGCACGTGTGTGCATGCGCATACGCACGGACAAGAGCATTTTTGTGCGTATGTGTTTTTTGTGTTTTGTGTATATTCATGTATATATATGAAAGTATATACAGTTATATATACATATATATATATATATATGTATATATATATGAATATACATATGTATATATATATATGTATATATATATACATATATGAATATACATATGTTATTATATAGATATTATATATATATATATATATAATATGTATATGTATATGATATATATATATGTATATATATATATATATATACATATTTGTGTGTGTGTTGTGCGTGTGCGCGTGCGCGCTCGCGTGATGTACGAAAATGTTGTAAAAAAAAAAAATGGTCCCAACAATCGTCAGTTGAGCAACCTCTACACAGTTACCCTAGAGTATTATCAAATGAAGAAAGACCTCAATTCGGAATGTTTATGAAGGTTGTATTTACCCTCGTACTGTAATTAGATATGTTCTGACACAAATTGTCTGATTGTTTCCGCTGGAAAAGTGAAATAGGAACAGCCGAGTGTTACTTAACATTTAGGCTGGACTGTTTGCCCTCCCGCACATCAGATTAATGCAATGTGTGGTCAGCAATGGCTGGACCAGAAAACGATGCAATCCAGTTATGACTAGCCATTTATTTTCTCCCTTTTTCTGATGAAATGGTCGGACAATTTGCGTCAGAAAATGTCCGATTCCACAATTTGCTGGGTGGAGCCGAACGACCCTACTACATAGAGATCACTCCCTCATTAAAAAAAATTCGTTTTCAGCTACGTGTCCTCCAATGGCAGTTCATTTTGTTTGTGTAATTACCTTGTCCATGTATGGCGTTTTGAACCAAATATAACACACTTGAACATTATGTTTTGTCTAGTATTAAGCACTTTTTTCAAGTTACATGATCTTCTTTGTTATAGAGAATTAAACATTTGCATCGATTAATTTTTCTAGATCACCCTGTAGAGTTTTGTATAAAATTTAACACAGTAATGAATTTTGGGTGGACTAGATACAAACTGACTTATTTCGTTGAGAAGAACGTCCTCTACATATATGATTAATGTATATTGATGAACTATGTATGGCATTTTGACTGAATGTGAAATATCTGATCATTCAATTTTGGCAAAGATAGATAATTTCATTTGGTTTAGGGGAACCATTAGTCTATGCATGGTGAAATCTTTATTTGATTCCATCCACTACCATGTATGTGAAGACTCTTCTAACTCAAAGAAAATGCTATCTTAGTTACTGACTTAAAATAAGTTAATTGCTTCCTTGTCACATCTTTTGAACTTTACTTTAAAAAGAACAATGTATGATAAACCTACATGACCTCTTCATTCTACATTTACTTTATTTTATTTGTTATTTATATTATCATAGTTTATATTTATTCATTTATTATTATTATGATTTTTTTTCTTTACATCCGACCTAGATATGGACCAAAAGGTCTTCCATCGGCATGCTCCACCTTTGTAATCCTTTGTACTTTCTCCGTCCTCTTGCACCGTCTTGGGCGGAGACGGGAGAAAGAGTTTTCTGTCTCTGGCAAGATGGACAGCTTGGATGGGTGGGATGTTCTGTGTCTTCAGGCTTTCTTACACACCCTCAATCCAGGCCTTCCTTGGCTTTCCTCTTGCCTTGTAACCTGATATTTTCTTATTGTATGCTTTACTGACACGTCGATGAGGTGCCATGCGTGTCAGATGCCCAAACCGCATGCCAATTGTTTTGTTTGTCTCTGAATATAACAGA
>NC_134777.1:4892397-4894897 GCF_046742065.1 Oratosquilla oratoria
AGTCTCTAGCAGGGCACCTTGTCGAATGCTTTGCTAAAGTCAAAGTTAATATTGTAGCTATTATTGTCATCTGACGCCTTATATACTTTATTGTAAAAAATATAAGACTAGTCATACATGAATTAACCTTGAAGAAACCATGTTGTGTGTCACGAATCAAATTATGTCTCCCCGATGCGTTCTGAATCTATTAATTATTATTGATTTAAGTATTTTACATATAACTGCTGTCAAACTGATTGGTCTTCTTATTTTTCTTCTTCTATTTCATTTTCTTCTTTTTCTTCTTCTCTCTTGTTTTATCACTCTCTAGTTTACTCACGTTTTCTTCTTCATTTTTTATATTTTTCTTCTTCTTTTTCTTCTTCCTCTTCTTTTCCTTGATCTCTTTCTTGTTTCTTCTTCTTCTTCTTCTTCTTCTTCTTCTTCTTCTTCTTCTTCTTCTTCTTCTTCTTCTTCTTCTTCTTCTTCTTCTTCTCCTTCTTTTTCTTCTAATTCTTCTTCTTCTTCTTCTTCTTCTCCTTCTTCTTCTTCTTCTTCTTTTTCTTCTTCTTTTTCCTTTTCTTCTTCTTCTTCTTCTTCTTCTTCTACTTCTTCTTCTTCTCCTTCTTCTTCTTTTTCCTCTTGTTCTTCTTCGAATTGTTGTTGCTGTTGTTGCTCTTCCTCTTCTTCTTCTTCTTCTTCTTCTTCTTCTTCTTCTTCTTACATAAGAACATAAGAATGAAGGAGACTGCATGAGACCATAATGCCGACACTACGCAGTTCCATGTCCATTGCCCCCTGCCATCCCCATCCATAAAGTTGTCTAACCGTTTTTTAAAACAACTGATAGTTTCAGCGCTCACTACATGGTTACTAAATCTATTCCATTCGTTGACCACCTCATTAGTAAACCAATTCTTGCCTATTTCCTTCTTAAATATAAATTTGTCCAGTTTAAACCCATTACTGTGACTCCTGACTTGCTGTCTAAATATGATGACTTTGTTTGCGTCACCCTTGTTAAATCCTATGATCCCCTTAAACACCTCTATTAGATCACCTCTCTTCGTAAGGTAAATTTCTGAACCAATGTATCATTTTGGTCATTCTCCTCTGGACTATTTCTAGTGAAATGATGTTCATTCTATAAGACGAAGACCAAAAATGTACCGCATAGTCAAGGATGGGTCTAACTAACGCTAGATAGAGTTTGATAATTACCTCTGCACTTCTATTCGCAACCGCCCTAGCAATGAAACCTAATGCTCTGTTAACTTTATTCTTGGTGCTAATGCAGTGATTCCTGGATTTAAGGTCAGGACTCACTAGACCTTCCAGGTATCTCTCGCATTCAGTTTTCTCTAAGAACGTGTCATCTAAGCTATATCTATTTTCGGGGTTGTGTAGACCCACGTTTAACACACTGCACTTTGAAATATTGAACTTCATTTCCTATTTCACTGGCCATGCCAACAATATCTTAAAATCATCCTGCAGAATCTCTGCGTCGTCTCCTAACCTAATTAGGCGTCCTATTTTAGTGTCGTTCGCAAACTTACTAATATCACTGTTAATCCCATTGTCCAAGTCATTTATGTACATAATGAACAATAAGGGATCCCATTAGAAACAATTCCCCGACCTGGATTTTATGCCATTTATGGTGACCCGCTGTTTTCTGTGACTGATCCAATCTCTAAATCCTTTTCACAAATTTCCTCGTATGCCATGGGCTTTGATATTATTTGGTAGTCTCTAGCAGGGCACCTTGTCAAATGCTTTGCTAAAGTCAAGGTTAATATTATAGCTATCATTGTCATCTGACGCCTTATATATTTTATTGTAAAAAAAATATGAGATTAGTCACACATGACTTACCCTTGAAGAAACCATGCTGTGTGTCACGAATCAAATTATGTCTCTCGATATGTTCTCTGAGTCTATCAATTATTATTGATTCAAGCATTTTACATATAACTGATGTCAAACTGATTGGCCTTCTTCTTTTTTTTCTTCTTCTTCATTTTCTTCTCTTTCTTCTTCTCTCTTGTTTTATCACTGTGTTGTTTACTTACGTTTTCTTCTTCCTCTTTTTCTTTATTAACTCTCTCTCTCTCTCTCTCTCTCTCTCTCTCTCTCTCTCTCTCTCTCTCTCTCTCTCTCTATCTCTCTCTCTCTCTCTCTCTATCTTTCTCTCCCTCTCTCTTTCTCTCTCTCTTTTCCTTTCTC
This sequence comes from Oratosquilla oratoria, assembly GCF_046742065.1. Classification (NCBI taxonomy): domain Eukaryota; kingdom Metazoa; phylum Arthropoda; class Malacostraca; order Stomatopoda; family Squillidae; genus Oratosquilla; species Oratosquilla oratoria. Next base: position 4,894,609 of record NC_134777.1, read on the forward strand.
CCTTTTTCTCTCTTTCTCTCTTTCTCTCCCTACCATTCTTTTCCTTCATTCACAACCTCAAATCTATATTGTTTTTCCTTTCCACTTTTCTTACTACTCGCTTGGTTTTATTTTCTCTCCTCACTCATCCTCCATCCCTCTGTTCCTGACAACCTCAAAACTCCTTTATTCCCCAGATCTCTTTTTATCCCTTCCGAGTCACTCAAATCCTACCAACTCAGTTCCTCATATGCTCCAGCCCTTACTTCTTCTTTTACTTTCGTCCTTCTCTCTCTCTCTCTCTCTCTCT
>NC_134777.1:4899897-4902397 GCF_046742065.1 Oratosquilla oratoria
GAGTGAGGAGAATGGATGAGAAATAAGGAAGGATGAGGTGAAGGCAGTTGTAAAGATGATGAAAGCAGGTAAGGCACCTGGTCTGGATGGATGCCATGCAGAATGTCTGAAAAAGGGAGGTTCAGTGATGGTGGACTGGTTGGTGAGGTTATTTAATGTTTGCTGGAGAGAGGGTAGAGTACCGGAGGACTGGAGAAGTGCCTGTATAGTTCCTCTTTACAAGGGAAAAGGGGACAATTGTGAATGTAGTAGTTTCAGAGGGATTAGCCTGTTAAGTGTAGTAGGGAAGGCTTATGGGAGGATCTTAATTGAGAGGATTAGGAGAGGAACAGAAGGAGTAATTGATGAGGAACAGTGTGGATTTAGGACAGGTAGAGGTTGTGTAGATCAGATCTTTGTGGTAAGACAGATATGTGAGAAAGCTATAGGAAAGGGGAAGGATGTTTTTTGGGCTTTTATGGATCTGGAAAAGGCTTATGATAGGGTAGACAGAAAGGCACTGTGGGAGGTTATGCAGATTTATGGGATAGGAGGAAAGCTTCTGGGAGCTGTCAAGAGTTTTTATGAGTGTAGTAGAGCTTGTGTCAGGATTAGAAATGGAGAGAGTGAGTGGTTTGAAGTAAAGGTGGGACTTCGTCAAGGATGCGTTATGTCGCCCTGGCTGTTCAACTTATACATGGATGGGGTGGTGCGAGAGGTGAATGCTAGGGTAGTGGGTCAGGGATTGGAGATGGTTAAAGAAAATGGAGAAAAGTGGGAGGTGAGCCAGCTGTTGTTTGCGGACGACACTGCGCTTGTGGCAGGGTCAGAGGAGGGGTTGAGGAAGCTGGTGGCAGAGTTTGGGAGAGTATGTGATAGAAGAAAGCTAAAGCTAAATGTAGGTAAAAGTAAGGTGATGAGATGTACAAGGGGTGAAAGTGGCAGTACACTGGAAGTGAACATTAAAGGAGAGCGACTGGAGGAAGTAGATAGTTTTAGATACTTGGGCGCAAGTGTAGCAGGAAAAGGTGGAGTGAAGGTGGAGGTAGAATGTAGATTGAGAGAAGCGAGTAAATGCCTTGGTGGATTAAAGAGTGTAATGAGGAATAGACATTTGGGAATGGATGCAAAGAGGAGACTGTATGAAGGAGTGATTGTGCCAACAGCACTGTATGGAGCAGAAACGTGGAACATAAGAGAAGAAGAGAGAAGGAGTTTGAATGTGTTTGAGATGAGGTGTCTGAGAAGTATGGTGGGGGTTACTAGGCTGGATAGAGTGAGAAATGAGGAGGTGAGGAGGAGAACAGGGGTGAAAAAGGAGCTGGGAGATAGGGTTGATGAAAGAATATTAGGATGGTTTGGACACATGGAAAGAATGAGTGAAGAAAGACTAGTAAAAGAGGTATGGAAGGCCGATGTGGAGGGAGTGAACATGAGAGGACGTCCTAGGATGAGGTGGATGGATGGGGTGAAGGGGGCTTTGGGGAAGAGGGGAATGTCTGTTGAGGAAGGAAGGGAGAGGACGGAAGACAGAGGTGAGTGGAGAATGGTTGTATATGGATGATGTTGTGAGTAAATTTTGACGCAGCCCGAAGGGATTTCTCCCCGTCCTCTCCTTATATGCAAAGGGGGACGGAGAGGGGGGGTCGCCGATTTGGTGAAGTGGCCTTGCTGTGGATGTGCCGTGCCTTGCGACACTGCTTCTGACCCAGGGCGGTGGATGGGGTGCAGGGGTGGCCCGTCGTCCGGTAGGTGCTAAGATAAGAGGGAGGGTGGGAGTGGTGTGGAGTGTGTGTGGGGATGAAATGGGTGGGAGTGTTTTTATGCCTTTCCCTTTTTGGCTACCTCCCTTGTAAGGGGGAAAAAGCCTTGGTATATGTATGTATGTATGTACACTTCATAAATCCATTTGCTATCTTACTGTAAAGTGGCCGGGTATTTGGGTTTTTGTCGCAGTTGGGAGTTTAAGACATTGTACTCTTAGCCCTAATGTACTGACCATACTGGACTCAAACAGCCATTCTTCGTGCCTCCAAATGCTGATACCATATTCCAAATGGTCTCCACGCTACCAATATTTAAGCTCTAAACACCTAAATGGATTTAACTATTTTGCATTGATGATGTATTCTACAGGTTCAGTTCTGGCTGATAATAAACAACCTTATTGAGGATAGAATATGTCACCATAGGAAGACTATTATAGTTCTCTGTTATCTTCGATATACTCAAAGAGTCAAGATATTTAATTTTAACAAGGGACAGTCAATTCTATTAAGCTTATGATGGATCACCGTAACAATGTAATAGAATTACATCGCATTGATTAAAGCTTACTGCACTCAACTGAATAGACTATTATTGTCTAAACCAGAAAAAAATCAGTAAAGGATGTAGTTGTAGCAACAGAGTATATCTCTCCCGTGCTAGTAATCACTCTTCCTTACATTTTGTTTGTCGCTTGGTAATTTCGTTCTTCTTATTGTCATCTTCTTACTCCTGTCTCGGTGAGCCCTTTTCG
>NC_134777.1:4914897-4919897 GCF_046742065.1 Oratosquilla oratoria
GATACATTTCACAAAAATTATGAATAGATATGGCAAAACCCGATTCAACACAAATGCTTTGCTCACCCTCATATGTGCCTTGCTCCATCATACACTTTCTGTTACATACACCACTTTATTTCTTCCCCGTAATATCCCAATACAATGCGGCATTTTCATTCACTGTATCATACATTTCCCGAAATCATCTAAAGTCACATTCACTCCTTTCTTTCTTTCCTATGTTTTTTATAGATTTATTTTAGTGCCAAGCCTGAGCCTCCCTTCCTCTTTTTTTTTTTTTTTTTTTTTTAAGCTGCCATATTCCTCCTCTTCCTCACTTGGTCCTCTTCCGTACACCGTCTGTCAATATCCTCCTCTCATCTCACCTGATTCAGTTAACAGGTTTATCTTTCTATAAATCTTAAATTTTCTACTTCCTTTTTTCTTTTCTTTTTTCGATAAATACCTTACAGTTCTCCTTCCATTTGCCCTGATATTTTCCTCCTTTGGGGAATATTACATTCCTTCCGGTCTTTCAAACATGGAATTCTCTCGGTTTTGCGGCGCTTTTCCTATTGTGCCTCTATTTCCGACGCCGTTACCATTTCCAATACTTACACCGTTTTCTATAACTCCCTTTTGGCTCCTTCTTCTCCTCTTTCATCTGCGTTCCCTTTTTATCAATCTCACTAGAGGATTTGGGTCAGAGGTGAAGTGTAGAATGAACTAAATAAGTAAATATTTTGAGAGAATGAAAAGTGTTGAGAGAAATAAAGTATCGAAGGATGAATACAAAGAGAAAAATTCAAGGCTTTGTATGGAGCAGAGATTTAGAATTCAAGTAAAGGCAGGAAGGAAGAGTTTAAATGTGCTTGAGATTAAATGTTTAAGAAGTATGGTGCTGGCTACGAGGGGAGAGAAATACAAAATGAGGAGGTGGGGTGTAGAATGGGGGTGAAAATAAAGTTAGTAGCTAGGGTTCATCAAAGAAGAGTAGAATGGTTTGGGGATATAGAAAAACTGAGTTAAGAAAACTAAGCATGTACAAAATGGAAGGCTAAGTTATGTGGAATGAAATTGAAAGAAAGATAAAATTCAAAATGGATAGATGGACAAAAGAAGGCATTGAATATATGACTTCATGCCCGTTGAGCAGAAAAGGGACAAAGCAACAGATAGAGTGAAGACTGGTTATAAATAAACGATAAATTGACGCAACCCGAAGGAATTTCTTCTTTTTACCCATACATTTCCCATGAATGGACGATGGGAAAGCGTTGTCACATGAGCAAGAGGTTAGGATAAGCTAGCTTCAGCTGTCAGGCTCTGACCTGCATGTCCTGTCTCTTGCTGCATTGCCTCCCAGTCGAGCAAAGGACCGTGACAAAGGACGGCCCTTCATCCACGACGGACTCAGATAATAGGAAACATATATAGGTGTTGGATAGGAAAGAAAGGGGTGAAAGGTGGGTGTACGAATACGCTTTGGTTGTTGGTTGGTCACCTGCCTTACAAGAGAGAAAGGCCTATTGGTGAATGTATGTGTGTGTGTATATGTGCGGGTCCATTTGTGTTTGCGCACGTGTGTGCATGCGCATACGCACGGACAAGAGCATGTTTGTGCGTATGTGTTTTTTGTGTTTTGTGTATATTCATGTATATATGAAAGTATATACAGTTATATATATATATATATGTATATATATATACATATATATACACATATACATATATATGTATATATATATATGAATATACATATGTATATATTATATATGTATATATATACATATATATATATATATATATATATATATATATATATATATATATATATATTTGCGTGTGTGTGCGTGTGCGCGTGCGCGCTCGCGTGATGTACGAAAATGTAAAAAAAAAAAAAAATGGTCCAAACAATCGTCAGTTGAGCAACCTCTACACAGTTACCCTAGAGTATTATCAAATGAAGAAAGACCTCAATTCGGAATGTTTATGAAGGTTGTATTTACCCTCGTACTGTAATTAGATATGTTCTGACACAAATTGTCTGATTGTTTCCGCTGGAAAAGTGAAATAGGAACAGCCGAGTGTTACTTAACATTTAGGCTGAACTGTTTGCCCTCCCGCACATCAGATTAATGCAATGTGTGGTCAGCAATGGCTGGACCAGAAAACGATGCAATCCAGTTATGACTAGCCATTTATTTTCTCCCTTTTTCTGATGAAATGGTCGGACAATTTGCGTCAGAAAATGTCCGATTCCACAATTTGCTGGGTGGAGCCGAACGACCCTACTGCATAGAGATCACTCCCTCATTAAAAAAAAATTCGTTTTCAGCTACGTGTCCTCCAATGTCAGTTCATTTTGTTTGTGTAATTACCTTGTCCATGTATGGCGTTTTGAACCAAATATAACACACTTGAACATTATGTTTTGTCTAGTATTATGCACTTTTTTCAAATTACATGATCTTCTTTGTTATAGAGTATTAAACGTTTGCATCGATTAATCTCTCTAGATCACCCTGTAGAGTTTTGTACCAAATTTAATACAATAATGAATTTTGGGTCTACTAAATACAAACTGACTTATTTCGTTGAGAAGAACGTCCTCTACATATATGATTAATGTATATTGATGAACTCTGTATGGCGTTTTGACTGAATGTGACATATCTGATCATTCAATTTTGGCAAAGATAGATAATTTCATTTGGTTTAGGGGAACCATTAGTCTATGCATGGTGAAATCTTTATTTGATTCCATCCACTACCATGTATGTGAAGACTCTTCTAACTCAAAGAAAATGCTAACTTAGTTACTGACTTAAAATGAGTTAATTGCTTCCTTGTCACATCTTTTGAACTTTACTTTAAAAAGAACAATGTATGATAAACCTACATGACCTCTTCATTCTACACTTACTTTATTTTATTTGTTATTTACATTATTATAGTTTTTATTTATTCATTTACAAAGGATTACAAAGGCGGAGCGTGCCGATAGGAGACCTTTTGATCCATATCTAGGTCGGATGCGAAAAAAAAATCAAATCAATAATGAAATAATAAATAAAAACTATAATTTATTATTTCATTATTATTATGATGATTTTTTTTTCGCATCCGACCTAGATATGGACCAAAAGGTCTTCTATCGGCATGCTCCACCTCTGTAATCCTTTGTACTTTATTCGTCCTCTTGCACCGTCTTGGGCGGAGACGGGAGAAAGAGTTTCCTGTCTCTGGCAAGATGGACGGCTTGGATGGGTGGGATGTTCTGTGTCTTCAGACTTTCTTTCACACCCTCAATCCAGGTCTTCCTTTGCTTTCCTCTTGCCTTGTAACCTGATATTTTCTTATTGTATGCTTTACTGACACGTCGGTGAGGTGCCATGCGTGTCAGATACCCAAACCGCCTGATTGTTTGTCTCTGAATATAACAGAGGACAGGTGTTGTTCCCCTCATTTCTCTTATTGTGGTGTTTCTGATCATGTTCCGTCTGGTCGTATTGACGGCTCTCCTCAGACATCGCATCTCATAGGTGGTTATTTTGCGTTCTAGATTTTTTGTCAGGCTCCATGTCTGGCACTGATATGTCAAGGTGGGGATGAAGATGGAGTTAATGAATTTGGCTTTAGTTTCATTAGGAATGTTTGGACGTTTGAGGAGTGAGGCAAGCTGATAGCTGACGCTGTTGACCTTCTGTTCTCTTGTCTCAATCTCTCTCTTGAGACGTCCGTCTTCAGTGAAAATACTACCGAGGTACTTAAACTCGCTGATTTGTTTCAGAGGAGTTTCGTCGATGCTGATTAGGTTGCTTGGTGTTTTGCTAACCTTCATCGTCTCGGTTTTGCTGATGCTAATCTTCATATCGAGCTTCTTGCACTGTGTGTTTAGGCTGTCTGTGTGCTCTTGAAGTTGATCTTCTTCCTCATGTACCAGGCTCTGATCGCCTGCGATCAGCATCTTATTCAGGTCTTCTGGGTTGGGGTTTGCCTGTTTCGTGATTTTGTCCATGTAGATGATAAAAAGTAGCGGTGATAGCACACATCCTTGTCTCACTCCAGATGAAACATCGAACTAGTCAGTGAGTCCGTTCTGGGTGCGGACTGCGCTCATGCTGTTGGTATAGATGTCTCTGATGTTATCTAGCAGCTGTCCCCTGATGCTGTACTCTTCAAGTGTTTGCCACAGCTAATTTCTGTATACTCAGTCAAACGCTTTTTCCTAGTGTACGAACACAAGATTCAGTTCTTTATTGTGTTTGATTGTCTTTTCGCTCAGTTGTCTGAGAGCGAAGATAGCGTCTGTACACCCTCTCCCTTTTCTGAAGCCCATCTGGGCCTCACTCAGCAATGGTTTCACTTTGTACCTTGTGCGCTGTTCCAAGATCGTTGCGTATATCTTGCCTGTGTGGCTCAGGAGCGAAATACCTCAATACGTGCTGCAATCTTTCTTACTGCCATTTTTCTTCCAGATTGGTACTACAACTGCCCGCTGCCATTCTTCCGGGACTTTCTACTCCGTCCATGCTTTCTGAAATATCGTGGTTAGCCAGGTAATTCCCGTTTTTCCAAGATGGCCTCGGTTGTAATACCATTGATGCCCGCTGCTTTGTTCTTTGGGCTGGTCTTCAGTGCCTACTGTATCTCTGATCTTAATATGTTTGGTTCATCTTCTTTTGGGTAGCGTTGCTGAAACTGGCTCTGTATGTTTCCTTGGTTGTTAGGGCTGAGAAGCTCTTTGAAATATTCCTGCCATCTGTTTTTTATGCTGTCTTCCTCACTGAGAGGGTTCCCATCTTTGTCATTGCTCACTGATGTTGCGCTATATGGCTCGTTTCGTACTCTCATTGCTTTGACGCTTTTGTAGAACTGTCGAGGTGAGTTCTTGCACAGTTCATTTAGTTCCTAGCCGCATTTCTTCCATTACTATTCCTTTGCATTTCTGACTGGCCTCTTGCTGTGTCGTCTTGCCAGTCTGTATTTCACGTTGTTCTCATCCAGCTTTGATT
>NC_134777.1:4927397-4932397 GCF_046742065.1 Oratosquilla oratoria
TCCTTGATTGTAAACTTCCTCAAGAAAGTTAATCAATATAGCATCTAAATATGAGAACAATATAAAAAGAAACTTTATTAAAAACATCTCATTTAACAACAAGGTATTAGTGTATGAAATTCTATGAAAAGGTTGTAACAAATTCATCTTGGATAAACGGAAAGTAACATTTGGAAACAAGAATTTTTCAACATATATATATTTAAAGTGAGACCTCCCCAAGTAAATAATTGTTTTATCATAAATCATTGAATAACCATCATATTGACTGATCTAGGGCAACAATCTTGGCTAAAGCAATTTTTTTACCTGAGAGAAACGTGACCAAATCATATTTAAAATCAGACAATTTTGAAGGAATTGTAAACTTAAGTTATAAACATTTTAAATGTGATCATTTGTTAACCAAACTGGTGGAGAAAAAGTTTACACCTGATTGAACCACAAGTAGTCATGTCGAAACGAGGGAGGTAAAGTCATACCCCCTCCCCATCTCCTACACAGTCCCCCTTCCTTCTTGCTGTTCCCCTATGTCCCTCCTCCTTCTCTAGTTTTGTATTTAAATACCTTTGTACCTGCCTTACTTCGCCTGAAGATGCAATATATGAAAGTACTCACTGTTTACAAGTTTCTCTTCTCCTATGGTGATATTGCATAAATCGTTCCACGGTGATGTGAAAGCCTGCATATATATATACATATATATATATATATATATATATATATATATATATATATATATATACATATATATATATATATGTATATATGTATATATATATATATATATGTATATATGTATATATATATATGTATACAGACACACACACACGCACACACACACACACACACACACACACACACACACACACACACACACACACACACATATATATATATGTATCATATATATGTATATATATATATATATATATATATATATATATATATATATACATATATATATATATATATATATATATATATATATATATATATATATATATATATATGTATATAATACTTTTAACCCACTAACGGGGAAATAACATCAGATACAGAAGATCTGTATATTTCGACCACTATCTCTGGTCTTCTTCAGCAAATATCTTCAGTAATGTCATTCTTAATAGTTTTGACCGGATGATAATTCACAAAAGTCTTTTATCCAACATCTGCACCTGCAGTAGATTCCAGATCCATTGATAAAACGACGAGCGCTACAGCTTTGCGCATTGTCTTGAATGCCTTGGAGATATATTGGTATTGTTACTATGCAATCATTTATCTGGTCACGTTTCCAACTGATTCATCTCATGTTCAATATTCTAATATTAATGGTTAATTACTATTTGCATATTGAACATGATATTGAGGATTTGGCTACGTGACCGGATGTATGAAGCACAGTATTGTTGTGGTCGTGGGAAACTATACCAAATTGTTACTATGGAGAAATTAGTCTAAGGTTTTGTCACGGTTAAGATGATAAAATAGCAGAGATAGGTCATCGAAAATTTCTTTACTACTGAGACCCCCCAAAAAAGAGAGAGAGAAAAAAAGAAAAAACACCATCATCGCCGCCGTCGTCGTCGTCGTCGTCGTCGTCGTCGTCGTCGTCGTCGTCGTCGTCGTCGTCGTCGTCGTCGTCGTCGTCGTCGTCGTCGTCGTCGTCGTCGTCGTCGTCGTCGTCGTCGTCAGGGTCATCGTCATCATCGTCGTCGTCGTCGTCGTCGTCGTCAGGGTCATCGTCATCATCATCATCGTCATCATCGTCGTCGTCGTCGTTGTCGCCGTCGCCGTCGTCGTCAGGGTCAACGTCATCATCGTCGTCATCATCATCATCGTCGTCATCATCATCATCATCATCGTCGTCGTCGTCGTCGTCGTCGTCATCGTCGTCGTTGTCATCGCCGTCGTTCATCATCATCATCATCATCATCATCATCATCATCATCATCATCATCATCATCATCATCATCATCATCATCATCATCATCATCATCATCATCATCATCATCATCATCATCATCATCATCAAAATTTTTGTATCCTACATTAAGCTTAAGGCAGTGTTTTCCATGATTACAAATTTCATCTTCATTTTCATTGAGACTGAAATGAGTTTTATATCTTTAGGCTCTGCCTTCCTTTGTGCTGGATCTGTCCTCATTTGATCGCAAATTTTTCTTTGTTAATAATGATAATTAGATACCATATCTTTAAACCATGTCTTAAAACCATATCTTAAACCATATCTTAAACCATATCTTAAACCATATCTTAAACCATATCTTAAACCATATCTTAAACCATATCTTAAACCATATCTTAATACCAGTGAAACTAACATTGTCAAAAAAATCCATCCCAATATTTATAATTTCAGCTTATGTTTTTTTTGAGGTTGAAAAGACAATTTTATTCTTATAAAAGAAAATATATATTCTCTTTTTAAAGGTTTCATACAATAAATACAAAGAACGTTCATGTGCAACGTATATACATATACATATGCACATACCAAGGTCTTCTCCTAACACATTTGTAATTGAGTGTTGAGAGGTTATTATAAGAAAAAAATTTACTAAATGACGTAAAAACAGGTATTTCACACGAATACATTACTTTTTAGAGTAGTCTAAAGAAAGAAGCAGTTTAGTCATAAAACGTAAACGAATTTAAATCAAAGTTTGTTTACTGGAAAAAGAGACAGATTTGTTCTTTTTCTAGAAGAATGCAATTACGCTTGTCCTCCTATTACAACAGACGTGTTTCAACGAACAGAATAAACAATACCCCCATAGGACCATTTAGGAAAGAAAAGAGCCGATCAAAATAATTTTAAGTCAAACACGTGTGTATGGAAAATGTATTGAAATTCTCTTTCGCCAAGAGTCCAAGTCATGGGCTAATGGTAAAGAATCAGGTGGAGGAGAGTTCCATAGTTTGCCAGTAGAAAGAGAGAGAGAGAAAAAAAAGAGCGCTTTGGATAACTCTTGTAACAGGTCATTCCATAGAAAACGGATGACACGATATAGGCAACCTACTGCTGCCTGGATTCATCTACTGAATTCTAATCAACTAATATCATAGAATTAGTTAGAGGAGATATATTAACAAAGTGGACAGTACATCCAAAAGTAGTCGGTAAGAATAAAGCACTGTATACTCCTAACGACTAAATAAAGCGTCCATGGTTAAACATGAGAAGTACAAAGAAATGAGTGTGAATATGTATAAAATCAGCACCTGAGATCAAAATACGACATTTTAAAGGGAGCACACAACATCTAATTTATATGAAACTGTCCTAAGAATATTTGAGATTTTTTATTCATATATATTATTTTACGTGAGTTTACTACCTGTAATTTGGGATATTTGAAAAAGAAAATTGTTTTACAAGAAAAAAAAAGTCAATACTTCTAAGGACGATCGTGTTGAGGAGGTTTGGTAGCGTGAAACGACACAAGGATTTCTTTGTTCCAAACAAGGGGGAAAGGTCAGAAGTCAGGCATTTCCAGCGAACTTCCTAAAATAATGAAACTCACGCAAACAAGCACACACACACACACACACACACACACACACACACACACACACACACACACACACACACACACACACACACACACACACACACACACACACGCACACACGCACACACATGCACACACACACACACACACACACACACACACACACACACACACACACACACACACACACACACACACACACACACACACACACACACACACGACTCGGTGGTGCGGTTGGTAGAGTTTCCGGCTGTTACTACGGTGATCCGTGTTCAAATCCTGCCCAGGGTTGAAATAATTTCAGTATCGCTGCGTTTCGAGTCGTTACTCCAACTCTCGTGGGCGGGGAGTTGGGTGTGTGTGTTCGTGTGAGGTCACAGCATTACCCATAGATCGGTTATACGAGCTGTGAACTCTCTTCCGGGAGGGTAGCAGTCGATCACGAGTCCAACTCGTGATCCAAAGATCATTGTGAATACACACACACACACACACACACACACACACACACACACACACACACACACACACACACACACACACACACACACACACACTTGCACACACTTACGCCATAAAAGCTTCACAGAATCTATAGTCTGTTACTATCCCCCTTGAGAAAGGGCATAGGCTTGTGGCGCTTCTAAAGCCACATTATTACCCATATATCCTCATACACGAGCTCAGAACTCTCATTTAGGAGAGTCATTGCCGTCATTCTCGAGAGCGGCACTTGATTCAAGGCCAATGTGAATCTTGGAGACACACAGATACACAGACACAAATACACATACGTGCAAACAATAAACACATGGACATACTTAGATACACATCGGCACACATTCAAGCACACTATGTGTGTGTGTGTATGTGTGTGTGTATGTATGTGTGTGTGTGTGTGTGTGTGTGTGTGTGTGTGTGTGTGTGTGTGTGTGTGTGTGTGTGTGTGTGTGTGTGTGTGTGTGTGTGTGTGTGTGTGTGTGTGTGTGTGTGTGTGTGTGTGTGTGTGTGTGTGTGTGTGTGTGTGTGTGTGTGTGTGTGTGTGTGTGTGTGTGTGTGTGTTTGTGTGTCTCTCTCTCTCTCTCTCTCTCTCTCTCTCTCTCTCTCTCTCTCTCTCTCTCTCTCTCTCTCTCTCTCTCTCTGTGCGTGTGAGCGTTTGTGTGTGCTTGTGCTTGTGTGTGTGCATGTGTGTGTTTATGTGCGTGTATGTGTGTGTCAGTGTTTGTGTGTATGTGTATGTGCGTGTGTAAACCTGTGTATGTGTGAGCTTCTGCTCCAGTGTGGTGTTAAAAGCATCCAAACTTGGTCCTCTTTTCCTTCTTAAATACGTAAGTAATGTCAACGATCTTGTCAAACATTCCTCTGTTGCTTCCTTCTCCGTTGTCACTTGTAAACTTAGGAAAGTGTCCCCTGAACACGAAGCTCATCTACTACAAAGAGTGCTGTTGGCCTTAT
>NC_134777.1:4947397-4954897 GCF_046742065.1 Oratosquilla oratoria
TATATATGCATATATATATATATACATATATATATATATGTATGTATATATATGTATATATATACACATATATTTATATATATACATATATTTATATATATATGTATATGTATATGTGTATATATATATTTATATATATATATATATATATATATATTTGTATGTATATGTATATATACATATATATATATACATATACATATACATATAATACATATATATATATATATATATATATATATATATCTATATATACACATACATAAAGGGAGAGGGAATAGAGGAAGTGGATAGTTTTAGATACTTTGGTGCGAATGTGGCAGGAATGGGAGTAGTGGAGGTGAAGTAGAATGTAGATTGAGAGAAGCAAGTAAATGTGTAAAAGGCTCGTAGACATAGGTAGAGAAGTGAGGTAGATAGAGGGGTAGATGGTGAGGATTTAATTTTTATGAGTTGGATGTTTGGTAAACAACAGTTCGTAGGTGAGCTTTGCGCAAGCTCGCTTTCTGCCTAAAGTTACAAAAATGGTCGGGAGCCGGGATGACGTGCATGTTGTGCCTTTTACCGTATGACATATTTTGCTGATGTAACAAAAGCGAGTATGCAGTGATTCGTGATTGCTTTGAGTAAACAATATTGCACACTGACTTGTAAGAACGACTCTGATAAGAGAAAGGTTGGAGGGGGAGAAAATTCAATTGGTTCACGATTGTAAGGTCACACCCTTAAGGGAGGTTCTTAAATATAATGTTGAAGATCACTGGACAAAAGAAATCATGACGTTACTGCAAAACTGACATAGGACCTAAATTGAGTGTTCTCGGCGGGAGTCCCTAGGTGTAACTTAGAGAACCAAGTGAAGTAATATCCGGTAAAAAAAGAAAGAAAAAAATTAAACTTTTAATTCTCCCTATACATAAAATATAGTAAAGTGACTTGTAGAAGCCTGACGGTGAAAAATATAGTTACTAAATGAACTCAGAAACTGAATAAGTTGAATGACCTGAAGCATGGGGTCTACCGACTAAAATAGTGAACAACAAAAAATATTTTTGAAAATACGAGGTATCTCTGAGAGGTAGAAATACCTTCTCCTTGCTGTCTTCTTGACGCATTTCCGTTGACCTTCTGGTTATAGATCTCGGATATTTGCTCACATTCCTAACACATTGTCATAATTTTTCTTATAAAACAATCTCATTTTTTCCTTACATAATCACCTTACCTGTACAAACATTGATTAATGTTCATATCTATCTCATGAATAGATTTGATCAAAATACATTCGTTTTTTTTTTGTCTATAATACTCTCGTAACACGTAATAACTTTAGGATTATACCAATCAACCGGAAGATTGAATTTGCTTATAGTAGTAAATGCACTACTGAATTGGTTTCTTTGTATAACATAATTCTTATGTTTATTGATTGTAGTTTTCAGTAATTTAGCCCTTTGACCAACTTAAATCTGATTATGCATTAAGAAATTATTTTGTATACACAATCTCTTTGAACTGTTAATGAGCAACTTTCTTACAGTGTTTCATCAAAAATGACTACTTTCATATTAGAATTTCTTAACAATATTTGGATGCCTAACAGGTTGTCTTGATAAGCAAAATTTGATGTGTTTTTTTTCTTGAATTTATATTTTGGCTGGGGTTGAAGAAAATTCTTTTTGCAAAGTTATAAGCTTATCAAGATGTTTAGAATATCTTATCTTAGTACCAATGTCGTAAATATATATAATTTTATCGTCAATATACCTGTAAACACGTAAATTCATAAGGAACAATGACACAAAAGCAGACTGTTTCTCGCCATCAGGATAAGACTATTTCAGGAGCGAGCTTGGACAGATATTAGAGAGAGGCATAAAGTGAGATAGTCTGAATCTCTTCATCGAGCAAATTCTGTTAAGCAATTCATCGCACCAAGAGTTTACTGAAATAGCTTTAACCTCATCATTGCGATCTTCTACCATCAGCCGAGAGAAATCACTTGTTCTTTGCTAAGACAGATTCTCTCAAGTTCGTCATTAAAGTAAGACTTAACCTTATTACTGAAAATCCCTCATATGACTGGAGCTGTCACAAAGGAACTTTTTCAACTGATGTTAGTGAAAAGATTATAGAAAAAATAAGAATGAGTCTTCATGATAATAGAAAAAATGGTAATGGAGGCTAGAATAGCTGTAAAGAAAAAAAGCGACAGATATCCAAGTGGATTTTGGACTTTGCAAGCAAGTTCAAATGGAACGTGCAGCAAAAACAAGAGCTAACAAGATTTTTTGGTTCTTAACTATGATACTTGGCGAAGGAATTGCACAAAGCTGTGTCATGCTCTTACCAAATTACATGAAGCTCAAAGTCGATATGCATTTAATTAACCTTTACGTATCCGTGTTCCAATTTTGTAATTTCAATCTAGGTAATGCCAGACATTTTTTCTACCTGACATTAGGTGGTTTTATTCTAGTCATAGTGAGGCAAGTTAAGTCATGCGATTTAGACGTTAAGTAACTTTATACTAGCTAGCAGAAGACAATTTATTCTTGTTAACGTACGAGGTTTCGTACAGTCATCAGTGACTGATATAGGCCCCTGCTTTTTGTTCATACATATACCAAAAGATTTTCCTCCTTACAAGGGAGGTAGCCAAAAGACAAAGGCATAGAAACCACTCCCACCCATTCCATCCCCCACATACTCCACTCCCCGCTACCCTCTTCCCTCCCTCTTATCATGGCACCTCCAGGATGACGGGTCATATCTGCATCTTGTCCACTGCCCTTGGTCAGAGGCAGTGTCGCAAGGCACAGCACATCCACAGCAAGGCCGCTTCATTAATTCGGCGGCCCCCCTCTCCATCCCCTCATGCAGAAAAGGAGAAGACGGGGAGAAATCCCTTCGGGCTGCGTCAATTTATTTCTCATCCCCCCCCCATCCCCCACCCACTCTCCGTCATGTATCACAGCATCATCCATACACAACCATTCTCCATTCACCCCTATCTATCCCTGCTTTTTTACTATAGAATAATAGTGGTTTCGATTTGGCCAACATACACTAAGTTGCTTGCACATTTTGCTTGCGAGAAATAAACAACGTTAAACCTTACAACGCAGTAAAGAGCTACTAAGGTTACTAAGGACAACACAACACGATTTGGCTTAAATGAAGGAGCGTCACTGTAATGAAGAAACTAAGGCGATTTTGTTCAAATGAGGAAGTATCAACGTATTGATGGGCGATAATACACCATATAATACTCGTAACCTGGAACTTCTGTCAACTGGGTGGCACTTTTTCTTTTAATCTGGTCGTCACCACCTTTCTATTCATCTCTGTTGCATTCCTGCGGGATCAAAGTGGCTATCTTGATTAGATATCATCTACCCATAGAAGTGGCTACTCTGATCAGTTGGGTCATCAGAGACGTAATCTTGATTGAGAGTCATTGTGAAATAGCCTTTTCAGTGCTAGAACCTACGCCAGCTGACTGTGCCATGTCACATTGATGTGGTCTGTAATGTATATATATATATATATATATGTATATACATGTATATATACATATATATATGTATATATACATATATACATATATATATACATATATATATATATGTATATATATATATATGTGTGTGTGTGTGTGTGTGTGTGTGTGTCTGTATATATATATCTTGAGAACAGGTTTTTATTTCAGTGATTGTGATTAAAATCAACTGCACTGGCATCTTTGATGATTTTAAGGTAGGAATTTCTTATATTTTGGAAAATCTTATTGTTTGTTCAGAGAGACTGGGTGAAATGATTAATTTCTCTCCGATCAGTAGGATAGCTTATTTAGAGAGCTGCTGTATGCAGACTTGTTTGAAAATCTTCTATTAACAAGGGTGACGAATGGCTACCTTAACCGAAACTCAAAGTTTTTCACCTCGATTTGAGGCTTCTTCACGGTGTAGATTACTGGCTGTTTCATTAGAGGTTTGGAAATTTAGCCAGGTTTATGTAATTCTACCCAGACACAGGATCCAGCCACCTGGACGCGAGTATAGCTCGAAGCTGATTGGCTGATAGGTAAACCCGGTAGCTGGTTGGGATCTCGAAGCGCTCTCATCAGACCTAGTGACCGTTACTGAACATTGATTGGCTGGAAGATGATTGGCCAGGAGAGCCGCTGTGGCGGCTTCAACAGGTACATTAATAGGACCTCCTCCACGCTACGGCACCGTCTACAGTATCATAGAAGTCAAGGTTCTATTTTCCAACATTATAAAGAATACAACATGAAACCTCCTCTACAAAACCTCATAAATCAAACTGAATTCATATACCTAGAATACGACTTCAGAACACTCCAAATTGTCGAATCCGTTGCTATCACCTCCCAATGTCCTTTTATCAATGTACAACAAAGTGTAGATTTCATTTTGCCATCTGCACGCCCACATGAAAAGCATGACCCACAATACAACCAAAACACCATTGACCCAACCAATCATCTTCCAGCCAATCAACGTTCAGGAACGGTCACTAAGTCTGTCATCAGAACTCTTTGAGATCCCGACCATCTACCGGGTTCACCTTTACTTGCGCTCAGGTAGCTTGATCCTGTGCCCGGATATAGATACCCAATCCTGGTTAGCTTTCCTCATTTTTCTCCAAACCTCCAGTAAAACAACTACTGTAGCAGTCTACACCTTAAAAAAGCCTAAAATTGAGGAGAAAAAAGCTGTGAGTTTCGGTGAAAAATAGTCAATAGTCTCCCTTGTTACAAGAAGATTTTCGAACAAGTCCGCAGACAGCAGCACTCTAAGTAAGCTATACTACTCATCAGACAGAAATCAATAATTTCATCCAGTCCCTCTTTGCAAACAATAAGAAGTTAAAAAATATATATACATTTGTATGTATATACATAAAGGTTTCGAACTAGCTTTGCCGAATGCTCGTGAGTTGTAATGCCACTGTCCTCCTTTATATTATTCCACTGAACTTCTCACTTATCACTAAATGGGACGGAGTGAGGAGACTTGTGATCCTTTACGCTATATTTTCTTTCTACGAAAACTCAAGGGATAAGAGGGTCTGAAAGGAGGACTACAATCATAACCCTAGTAGCTGGGCCATCAATATGCGTGGATATGTTAAAGGCGAGAGGAAAAGAGAGAAGATTGGCAGTTTCATTGTGTTATCCGTGACTGAAACTAAGTTGAAAGGGAGAGGTGAGTTGGAGTATGTGAGTGTGATGGAGAGGGTGTTAGATGTGGCACTAACGATAAGTTAAGAGATAGGAAATAGTGTGGTAAAATAGAAAGAAGTGTCTTTGAGGATAATGTGGTGAAGATAAAATCCGTATAAGAAATGTAGGTTTTTGTGGGTACATATAGTCCTCGTAGTGATGAAAATAAAGAAGAAAGGGAAATATTTGGACAAATAAAGATGAGTCAATATAAAGTTTTTTGGAGGAATGTGGATTTCGTGGTTTTGAGAAATATCACTGATACAATGGGAAATATGCAGATGAGTAGAATAGTAGTAATATTTGGGCTATCAGATAATGTATGTATTACAGAGATGGGTTTAGAAAAGAAGTTGATAATAGCTAATATAGTGTTTCAGAATAGAAACTAGCATAGGTATATATGGGAGAGTCGGATGGTAAGGTGGTCGAGAGGGCATTGATGAATTATGTACTGATATCCAAAGGGAAAACTGGAAGAGGTCTCAACATTAATATTGTCAGAGGGAAAGAGCAGGATATTGTTTGGGCGTTACTGGGTGAAAGGGAAACTAAGGAGGGAAGAAAGTGGAAAAGGAAGATAAGGACAAGAGGAAGAGACATGCTAGAGTAGACAAATCAAATGAGAAGACTAAAGAAAAGAGAGAACACTGGATGGTGGTAAGGTATAGGGGTAAAAAACATAAAATACAAGAGGAATGGGTTATGTTTCTAGGAGGAGGTGAAAAAGTCTGCAAAGATGGTATGTGGGACAAGGAAGACCGGAGATAATAGACAGAGAACTAGCAAATGTTGTGATGGAGAAGCTAACGCGGTGCTGGAAAGCAGAGGTGGGTGGGGGTGAACTCAAAGGGAAGACCAAGAATGGGATGGGTGGATGAGGTGAAAAGGGTCTTGTGTGTAAGGCGAATGTATGTAAGGCAGGGAAGGGAGACGACAAGAAATAAGTATGAATGGAGAGCGGGTCAGGGGAAAGGGTCGCCATGTAATGAATTGGTGGGGGATAACCACCCTTAGTTGTTGTTATAGTGCCGAGAAATAATTGGAGACGATTTTTAAAGTTTATCAATTGCAAATTATAAGATTTACAGTTGCTCTGCCCAGATTTAGACCAGATTACTTTCCTGGCACAAACTGACTTTATTGGTTCACCCGAATCCCTCTTATGGCTACTTTTTTTTTTTTATTAAAAGTTGATACATTTTCCTAATTATTTCTAATTTCTTTCCGATTTTAATGCTTTATTTTTATGATAGCTTAACTTGTTATTTATTTGATATTTATAAGGTACTCCTTTCTATAACTGCTTCTGACCCAGGGCGGTGGGCAGGGTGCAGGGATGACCCGTCATCCAGGAGGTGCTCAGATGAGAGGTAGGGTGGGGGGGGGGCCTGTGGAGTGTATTTAGGGATGAAATGGGTGGGAGTGTTTTTATGCCTTTCCCTTTTTGGCTACCTCCCTTGGAAGGGGGAAAAAGCCTTGGTATATGTATGTATGTACTCCTTTCTACCTCATTTATCCTCTTATTTTGATTAAAATTATTTTTTTTCCTATCCCTACTTCTGTCAATCTGTATGTATTGTGTTTTGCTCTCAATGGTTTGTCTACTTTCACACAAATCATTCTCAGCTCTGATACACTGTTGTTATTTGTGTCACTTAATCTCTCTTTCCGAAGTCTTACTCATGGTGGTAGTGGCTATTTATAACTCTGGTCCATGTTTGTGCCACGTGGTTTGAGCGTTCATTAAATTCTAAGTCTTCCTACGTTATGCAATATTGTTAGACCCTGCAGGGGAGATGCAGTGCCTTGCTATATTGGTTCTAACTCAAACAGCTAGCGAGGAACAAATACATATGATAAAAGGGATATCAAATGGGGCTAGATAGGTGTGATGTAAGTGCAAGATGGGCAAATTACTGTGCTACCTGCCCTCTTTAAAACGAGGAAACCACATTTTGGTATATGTAAACTTGTATGAATACTGTTGCCTCACCTTTAGTAGCAGTAAAGTTATTAAAAAACGTGTATGTATGTGTGTAGATTATAGATTTCTTATGAACTATGTAGCATGCCTACAATAGTGTTTTTTTTTAAGAGAGAGCTGATTCATACACTGAATAATACAAATTTTTAATCATATACCCTAGTGAAAGGTAAAGAATGTTTCTTCCTTTACAAATGAATGGACAGAGCCTGTTAGATAAATAGAATAGCGAGAAAAGGTAAAGAAAGATTCAATAACAATG
>NC_134777.1:4959897-4962397 GCF_046742065.1 Oratosquilla oratoria
TGCATATTAACTACTGGCATGGCGCCAAAATTTTATAGAAGACAAAATATGTGTGAGACACTGAAACTTTTGGGGAGTTTTATGAAATACACAGATGCAGTATACAACCTTTAAACCAGTAGTTCTTAACTTGGGACTCCTGTACTCACATGGAGTACGAAACCTTAAACATGGGGAGTACCAGACATGATAGCCAGTGCTTTGGTACTGTATATTTTTCATGAGAAAGCATAATGTGAATTCGTTGTATCATACTAATTGACATTTCTAATCTGAAATAAAGAAGTACCTTTGCTAAGTAATTTCATATATCTAATAATTTCTCTGCAAGGTTTGTATCACTAATCGTTTTCATATGTTTGCATTGTATTTATACTGAATGAGGGTACGTGATTTTTTTTTTTCAAAACGTACGGACACTGAAGAGGGCTAAGAACTACTGCTCTAAGCTATTTATATATCTCGGAATGAATGAAGAATGGACACTAGAATAGGGTATTCCACAGGGTGCCATTTCAAGTCTTTTTAACCACAGGAATTAATTAAATGAATTAAAGGAGGTGTAACATTAAATATGCTTCTGCTTTGTTCTATAGATTTTGGACTCTGAATGATTGCTACTTCAAGATATTTTCTATTTATATTGTAGATTCCCATAAAATCAATTAAGCATGATCCCAGTACATTAGGTGGCTGGTGTTGTCTCGGTATGTAACACATTTTTTTCACATCATTGCAATGTTTACGTATGTGATTTTTTAAATCACAAGATGTTTCGCAGACGTAAGACTTGGTACATCCTTTGCAATGGAATTTTGTATATTCCGGCTTTGTTGTTTTCTTTCTTGTTTTTTTTTTCTTTCTTTTGTAAATTCTTTGATCGTCTTGCTGATCTAGCATACTACTTCTATGTTGCTGGGTCTTAGTGTTCGGACAAAGGTTATGACGGTATTGTTAGTCGGAATTATGATTCTCGTAGCTGGTTATCGTTGCTGCTTCTGTTTGTTCACTCTCTTTGCTGATTTAGTTTTGCATTGTTTGGTAATGTATTCAAGGATTTTTAGTTCAGTGGATGTAAAGGCAATCTTCTTCAAAGGTACATAACACTACAGATCCTGAATGTTTTTAGAAGGAACTCAATCACTAAACCTTTTCTAAATCTTAAGTCATGTTGAGAGTAAAATTGTCTTTTTTATGTGAGTTTTCTGTATACTTTGAATGCCACCTGATTACCTTGCTTGAAAATACGAGGGTCTAGGAGTGGAAAGAAATCGTCAATTTCTTCCTCCAAGGTGAGTTGGATTGAAGGTTCTGCTGAGTTGAGCGATGTTTGAAATTCTTGGATGTTGAATCGCTTGGGTACGCTTACAAGGATGTTGTCTACATAACACAGCCAAGGTATTGAAGGAGGGATGATATCTGTAAACGGGCCTTCTTCATAAAACTCCATATACAGATTAGCGCTAAGGGCCCGTGATAATGCCAAACTTTGGCTGAAAGAATTATGTTTTGAAACTTGAAGTAATTAAACTCTAAGCCAAGCTGCACCGGATCGATGAAATTGTCGGAGGGCAACGGGAACTTGTTGGTGTCGTTCGTGATTTCTCCTTGAGTAGGTCAGTTGCTTTATGTTTTGGAAGACTTGAGAAGAGGGAAGAAAGCTGGCCAATTTTTGTTGCGCATGGCAATGTCCTTAATCATGTTGGGCAAAGCTCCTAAATGTTTCATTTGTGAATTGTAACCTCCATTTTACGAAGTGCACCAACACGTAAAGCTATTGACCAACACAGTGAAAAATCACGTGCGATATCATCGAGCTCCCGCTTCCCCCCAAATAATTGAGTTAATCTTGTGCAGATTTGCGTAGAGTTCGATTAGATTGACATATTTTACCAAATATTGATATAAAGTCTAAACACAATATGACCTTCCTCATTATTCATATATTTCTATTTTTTACATGAACGTCATTAATCTTATATTATATCTAGCACTTGAAAATGTTCATAGCGTACATACATATACACACACACATAGACATATATATATATATATATATATATATATATATATATATATATATATGCATATATATACACACACACACACATATATGTATATATATATATATATATACATACATATATATATATGTATATATACATATACACACACACACACATATATATATACATATATGTATATGTATATATATGTATATATACATATATACGTATATATATATATATATATATATATATATATATATATATATATATATATATACATATGTATATATATATACTTGTCACATGCTAGCAGAGGTTCGAGTTCTTGGCTGTACCAAATTTCAATTTCTGTATGTATGGCTCATCCAGTTTGTCGATGTTGATGGCTTAGAATTAAATTTAATTGTGGTTTATATATATGTATATATATATATATATATATATATATATATATATATATATATATACATATATATATATATACATATATA
>NC_134777.1:4967397-4977397 GCF_046742065.1 Oratosquilla oratoria
TCATGGCTGTAAGGTGCTATTGCCAAATACTCCGTCTATAGAAAGTTATCTTTCCCTTTTTCTGCAGATATAACTTCAGAAGCTTCAAGAACCGGCTCACCAATTGATCTCCTAACAGAATATCATAGAGATGAAGAAAATAGTCAGTCATCAGCCAGAATAGAAATAAGAATAATACCCAGTGCTAGAAGAATTAATCAAGAGGCCATAATCTTTCACTATCGACGAGCTACACGAAAAAGAATGAAATGAATTGATAGCAGCCAGAATGAAAGAAAAATTGGCAACTGCAGGGGGAGGGGTTAGGTGGTGCTATACGGACTGAAGGTGATATAGTATTTAGATAATTAAAAGAAAAAGTGTGTTCGTACTAATTACTGTGTGATTGTGTGTGTGTGTGTGTGTGTGTGTGTGTGTGTGTGTGTGTGTGTGTGTGTGTGTGTGTGTGTGTGTGTGTGTGTGTGTGTGTGTGTGTGTGTGTGTGTGTGTGTGTGTGTGTGTGTGTGTGTGTGTGTGTGTGTGTGTGTGTGTGTGCGTGTGCATATGTGTGTGTGTGTATGTATATGTATATGTGTATGTGCATGTGCATGTGTATGTGTATGTGTATGTATAAGTATATGTGTATGTGCATGTGTATGTGTATGTTTATGTGTATATGTATGTGTATGTGCATGTATATGTTTATATTTTTGTGTATATGTATGTATACATGTATGTGTATGTATATGTATGTGTATGTGCATGTATATGTGTATGTGAATGTGCATATATATGTGTATGTGTATGTGTATGTGTATGTGTATGTGTATGTGTATGTGTATGTGTATGTGTATGTGTATGTGTATGTGTATGCGTATGTGTATGTGTATGTGTGTGTATGTGTATGTGTATGTGCATGTGTATGTGTTTGTGTATGTGTATGTGTATGTTTGTGGGTGTTGTGGGTATGTGTGCGGCTGTGCAGTTGTGTGTTATGTGTGTGTGTGTGTGTGCGTATACATATGTAAGTGTGCAGGCACGTGCATTTCCACTCCACATGTAAATTTTAAGTTTTAAAAACTCAGAAATAAGAGCACAACTGACCTTGAAATCAGAGAACTGGAAACTGAAAAAATATAAATAAAACATTGTGCTCCCTTGTCTCTGTTCTCTCTCTGTTTATTCATGTTGGTTTCCTAGTGTGACTGTTGTCTATTTTGCCATTATTTTATTCTCAATCAGATTCCTATAACCGCTTACCTGAACACTGATTGTTCTATTATTTGTTGAAGTGTGTACTTTTTTGTTTGGCTTATGCAAGACAATTTTATACCAGTCACTCTTAACCTTTTTTTTTTTTTTTTTTTTTTGTTGTCTCTTGATATTCTATTCAAGCCAAGTTTGTCTTGTGGTTTGCTGCGTCCCTTATGTGTGTCATTCTCTTATTCTGACTGCAACCAAGTCTTTTCTTTTGTCTCCTTAGTGTCCTCATGGTAAGAGAAAGGCTCTAGTCTATCCTTTATTGAGCATTACTTTTGTTTTTATTTTGTTTTTTCCTTGGCTATTTCATTCATTTACGGTAATAATCAGGATAGACGTTTGATTTCATGAAAGATTTAAAGTGTATCGTGTTACTGAGTATATTGATGCATTACATTTATATAAATATGGATGTGGAAGGCAGAGGTAGAGGGAGTGAATATAAGGGGACGACCGAGGATGAGATGGATGGATGGGGTGAAGGGGATGTTAAGCAAGAGGGTATGTCTGTTCAACAAGAAAAGGAGAAGGCAGGAGATGGTGGTGAGTGGAGAGTGGCTGTATATAGATAATACTGTTATGCAAGGAAGGGAGGGGTGCGGGATGGGGGTAAGGGATGTGAATGATATTTTGACGTAGCCCAAAAGGATTTCTCCCCGGTTTTTATTATTATTTTTTTTCTGTGGGTGGTAGACGAAGAGGGTCGCGATTAATTACAGGCCTTTCTGTGGATGTACTGTGTCTTACTACATTGCTTCTGACCCAGGGCAGTGGGCGGGATATAGGGATGACCCATCATCCATGAGGAGCTAAGATGATAGGGAAGAAAGGGTGGTGGAGGGGAGTGGAGGGGTTAGGAGTGGGTACGTGTCTATCTTCCTTATAAAAAGGAAAACTCTCTTGGCATATAGATTGATAGACAGCCTAAGAAAGATATTCACTACCCCTGTAAATGTTAATAATTTTTCCTAATTATTTTTCATTCGAGCGATCTGTCATTAATCTTCGTAAATCTTTTGAGTTTCCTTTCCTTCATGATCTTGGCCTGTCCGAGTATTACTCAAATCTCGTTTTTGGGTAGCTCTCGCCTCCAATTCCTATTCCTTAAGCAATTCTCTCAAACAAACAAAACCATTTACTCCCTTCCAATGATTTATGTCCCTTTGAGGGTGAAAGGAGTCACAACAACGCATTTCCATCTCTTTTTGTGAGATATTTTATCATTAATATCTCCCTATTTGTCTTTCATAATGCCTGCCGTCAGGATATTTTAATCATCTCCTCTACAGTTCCCGGGTACTTGGTGGTTTCGTCCCTTTGATATTAAATGTTTCACTTCCTAACCATTTCTTTGTTCAACGCAGTCACAGACTTCAGTAATTTCTTTTTTTTTTATCTTGAATTTGAGAGAGGACGTACAACAAGACAGCTTCACAACATAAAAGAAATTGCAATGGAATTAGTTCTTAGTGAACACAATGTAATTTACTCTATTTCTATTCTAGCTATTATCAGGTGACTTTATTGAGTGTAGCTAAGGGAAATTAAATTGACAGGAAAAAGTGTTTAAGTTATCATGAACGAATGGTGAAACGAGATAGTATTAACACAACCGTACCAAGACATTTGCTGCAATGAAATGATATCTAAAGTACTGACTGTAGCAAAATGGGATAGGAGTATCAAACTTTTGATTTCTTGTGATAAAAGGACGTTTGGAACAAACATCAATACTACCTCGAAAAGAAAACATGTTAAACAGCTCTACAAAAGGAAAGCCTTGTATACCCGTCCAAGTTGAGTCTACAGTATCTCACCGGGCGTTTTGTTCAAAGCAAAAGTGTTTGTTTCGTCATGTATTGATGTTCTTAATTTTTCTTCTTTCCAGTGTACTCTGATTTTTTTTTTTTTTTTTTTTTTTTTTTTGGTAATGTAGGTAGTTATAGGTACAGGTAAGAATTCAAGTTCTGATACAAAAAAAAATCTGCAATTTATTATTCTTCTTGCAGAAAAAATAAATGGAAATTGAAACAGCCATTTTGTTTGAATCTAAATGTAATGAAATGAACAACAACAAATAACGTCATGCCAATAGAAAGAAAGAGTCCATGTTCTAATAAGACTGAAACAAATTATTTTGCAATTGATAAATTTCTGTTTAAAGGCAAGTCCATCGTAAGTTTGAGATATTAAACCTCTGGAGACCAGAATGAACTAGAAATCTTCCGCACAACGCCGAACAATTTAATTTAGTTTATCAGACTCTGGACTTCAGGGAGGTAAATACATTCATAGTTGACCTGCTAAATCCCACTAGGGATATTAAAGTTTTTGTTCTTTGTAACACCTGATGATTCAATCTAATTTACAACTTTGGTTTAAAACAGTTAGATATTTGGCATTAACAGTTACGTTGTATTGAGAGCATAGGATTGAATGAAAAAATATGATGACAGTCTTGCAGCTTTTGATAAAAAAAAGCCTTTGTATTAGCAAGAACACAATGTTGCCCTGAAAAAGTCTATTAAGAACAAATATAACTCTAAAATATATAACAGCAATCTTATCAAGATAAGATATAATTTTCAATATTAGCGTCTTCAGAGAGACACTTTGATAAAAAAGGGGTCTACATCAAGAGGCTCATGGACACGAGAGGAAAGAAATCTCAACAAAAATGTCTCTGCAATAAAGAAAGACTTCTGTGGAAACGAGAAATGCTGAAATGGATGGGAAACTAAATCACGACTCAGCCTACGTCGGCATTGGGCGGCGTGACAAAAGAGTAAGGTTGGAGACAAAACCAGAAACTCGTAGCTCCCAAGATTACGGCACACTGGAAAACTGAGTTCGGTAACAACAGGTTTTGCGGGCACGCTAAAATGAAATATTATGTCTTGACTTTAGTTACAAACAAAAACTCAGTACATACAACCACTCAGACTTTAAAGCAAGGATTTAACCACAGATTGCTCTCTCCCCATCTCTCTATCTAAGCTGTTATATATCATGTATATGTATATATATATATATATATAATATATATATATATATATATATATATATATATATATATATGTCTATATTATATGCTAGCCAATTACCCGCGCGTTGCTGCGAGTTTGTGAATCATCCCTAACCTAACCATACCCCACCTAACTTTAACCTTTAACCCTCACAATTTTTTTTTAAATGAAAAATAATTATTCAAGTACCTGGAGTGATAGGGTATCAGAATATATATGGTTATGGGGGTTTATCTGCAAAACCCTAGGAGGAGTTCGTGAACATGCAAACAAACAAACAAACAAACAAACAAACAAACAAACAAACAAACAAACAAACAAACAAACAAACAAACAAACAAACATACAAACAAACAAACAAATAGACAAACAAATTGACAGGCAAGTGAAAGATAGTAATCCAAGTGTCTTGGGTTATAAGGTTTCAGAATATATATGGTTATAGGAGGAGTTCGTGAATAATCTTATCCTAACCATACCCCACCTAAGTTTAACCCCTAATCCTAACCAAAATATATATATATATATATATGTATATATATATAGATATATATATATGTATATTCATATATATCACAACTAACACCACAGTCGGACGAAAGAAAAAGTTGCGTAAGCGGAACTATATATTTCGATTGCTACCTGCAATCCTCTTCAGTAGTACAAAGTGGCAGGGAGGAGGCTATCTTAAGTAGCAACCTCTTACAAAAGAAAGGGAACATGAGAAAATAAAGAACATCACTGCCCCAACCCTAGTTGACCTGAGGTTGACACGAGGTCGGGTCAGGGGGAGGGGGAGGAAGCTTGTTGACAATATTTTTGGTGATTAATATTCCTGAAATGATGGTGGCAGTGATGTTATTTATTTTCTCATGTTCCCTTTCTTTTTTAAGAGGTTGCTAATTAAGATAGCCTCCTCCCTGCCATCCTCATGACAAATGCGATAGTGACTTACCAACTAGGCTATCAAGAGAGATATAAGTTCAGCGCATTTTTTCTTACATATTTGTGTGTGTGTGTGTGTGTGTGTGTGTGTGTGTGTGTGTGTGTGTGTGTGTTTGTGTGTTTATGTATGTGTGCATGTGTGTTTGTTTGTGTATGTGTGTCTGTAAGTGTGTGTGTGTGCTTGTATGCATATAACGAAACGAGAGATAATAAATAGGTATTCATAAAACTATCTTGAATATTATATCATATATTCGTTCATCATAATCAGCTTATTCACATGTAAAGTTCTTTTAGTTGTTAGTATTAGAAATAAGGAAACTTATATATATATATGAATGTATATATATATATATATATATATATATATATATTTTCTCATATGAAATGAATTCGAAATGAGCGAGGTAATGAGGTGGAAGTGAGTATGTTTCCAAAATTTAATATCATCCCATTAAATTACTCTGCGGGTATTAGTACCTGCTTACATAAAAGTTACATATGTTCATATACAGAAAATACAAGCAACCTTGACACATACGAAAGATTGCCACGTATGTGCATAAAACATGCTTGCAGCGGTCGTAATAAAAGAGCAAAGTACCACCAATAGGAAATGAATTAAATGACGCATAACATAGCTTTACACCTTCAATTTAAAGAGTGCAATCTCCCACAGAATTCATTTTATGACGTCGCCTTTCTCGTAAATTTCAATTCAGACCATAAAGAGGCCAAAACAGTCCCACAGAGGTCATCAAACTTCACAAAATTCGGAATGTCAGCATTGGAGCCCAATGATTGCGTGCAAAAAAGTTAATCACTATTCGAGGTTTTACTCTACATATGCATACTTTTATACGAATATATACGCGTATATGATTGTATACATAAGTGTGGGTGAATATAATGTATACATGCTATATATATATATATATATATATATATATATATATATATATATGTATATATATATATATATATAAGGGTTCCGTTCTTGGGCCACTTCTATTCATAGTATATGTAAATGATATAGACCGTGGACAAAAATCTACTGTTTTCAAATTTCCTGATGATACAAAACTGTGCGGAATGGTAAATGATCACTTAAAGCTATTAGATATTCAAGAAGATTTAGATAATTTACAGCAATAGTCTGAAAAGTGGCTAATGATATTTAACACAAGTAAATGTAAGGTACTGCACATAGGTAAAAATAACAGTAAGTACGATTACAATTTATTTGGAAATTTGTTAACAAAAGTTCGTTAAAAAAAATTCTTTAACAACCAATAGTGAACAATATATCGGTGTAATTATCAGTAACGATCTCAAATCATCCAAACAGTGTATTTAAGCCTCTGAAAAAGTAAATAAGATTATAGGTCTGATTGCGCGATCTTTTGACTTCAAAAGTCCATCACTCATTAACAAGCTATATAAAGCATTAGTTAGTCCCCATTTGGAAAATACAGTTTCCGTATGGTCACCGAATATCATTAAAGACATTGACAGACTGGAAAAAGTACAACGGTGAGCCACAAAACTGATTCCAAATATAAAAGATAAATCATACGAAAATTGACTAAAACATATGAATCTGTTTTCCCTAAAAAAGCGTAGACTCAGAGGTGACTTGATACAGGTCTTTAAAATTCTAAAGGGAATTGTCAACATCAAAAGTGACAAAATATTCACACTGAATGAGAATCAGAGAAGAAACAATGGTCTCAAACTGTCCGGAAATAGATTCAATTTAGAGGTGGGTAGAAACAACTTCGCCAACCGTGTAGTTAATGAATGGAATAAACTTCCTGTAGAGGCAGTGCAATGTAGTTCAGTTCGAAGCTTTAAGAATCATTTAGACAAACACCTAAGCAAGATGCTCTAATGATTATCATTTATTTTATATTATTTGTTTTTTGTTTTGTTATCATTTGTCTGTTTGATTCTCATTTATTATTAGTTATATGTCAATTTATTATTATATACCTGTTTGTTTATCATTTAACTATACCTATGCATTTATTATGTATTTTATTCGTTATTTACATTATTATAGTTTTTACTTATTCATTTATTATTATTATGATTTTTTTTTCTCATCCAACCTAGATATGGACCAAAATGTCTCCTGTTGGCATGCTCCGCCTTTTTAATCCTTTATATATAGAAAAGCCACAAGGAAAATTACAGGAAATAGACCGAGCGCTTTCGTCTAGTTAGATATTTTGAAGGTACAGAGTAATAAACAAGAGATTAGGGTATACTCGTTTATACAGTGACCTACAGTTTATACAGTGACCTACAGTTTTCGGTCACCGAGAATTTGGGCAACAACTTTCCTAATGATAAATTGACCCAATTTATACAATCCTTGACTTAAATTTCAATTGTTAACAAATGTATTCTTGATCAAACTAGACTTCTGTTCAATCGTGAATTATTTTTAACTATTACTTTAACGCCCTCCCAATCAATGCAGTGGTCGAATTCCCTAAGGTGAACAAATAACGTGTTGAACATTTGCCAACTTGAAGCTGTACTTGCGTTGATATAATATTACATCTAATCCCTTTCCAGTCCGACCAATATAACATTTGTTGCAATTCCATGTAAAGATTGTAAAAATGCAATATTGGTCAGACTGGAGAGGAATTAGATATAAGATTAAAACAACAGGTGTACAGCGTTATCTATTTATTTAGGGACTTCAACCATTGCATTGTTCGGACGAATGCTAAAGTAATTATTAAAAGTAATTCACAATTGAATAGAAATATCATAGAGTCTAGTCTGATCAGGAATACCTTCAACAACATTTTGAGTTTAAGGCAAGGGTTGTATAAATTAGGTCATTTTATTATTTACAAAGTTGTTGCCCAAACTCTCGATAACCAAAAACTTTAGGCCATGTGTAGAAATTCATCTTACACTGTACATATACCCCAAACTCTTGTTTGATACTCTGTACCTTGAAAATTTTTAAATAGACAAAAGCTCTCGGTCTATTTACTGTTATTTTCTTTGTGGCTTTTCTGTACAGCTAGAATCACGTGTCTATGTTTTTTGCACGCACACACACACACACACACACACACACACACACACACACACACACACAGACAGACACACACATACACACACACACACACACACACACACACACACACACACACACACACACACACACACACACACACACACACACACACACACACACATATATATATATATATAAATATATATATGTATATATATATATATACTGTATATATATATATATTGTTTTAAATGGGCAGAGATAATTTTCTATCGATTATTCTCTAAGTGATTTTTTTAATTTCCGGAAGGATTACAAAGGCGGATTACAAAGGCAGAGCATGCCGACAGGAGACCTTTTGGTCCATATCGAGGTCGGATGCGAAAATAATCATAATGATAAATAAATGAACAAATATAAACTAATAATGTAAATGATAAATAAAATACATAAATAAATGCATAGATATATTTAGATAATAAACAGGTAAATAGTAAATAATAATAAATGGACGTATAACTACAGTAGTAAAAAATGAGAATCAAACAAATGATAATAAACAAACGGACAAATTATGACAAAACAAATAAACAAATAAAATGAAACAAATGATAGTTATTACAGCATCTTGCATCTTAAAGCTTCGAACTGAACTACATTGCACTGCCTCTGCAGGAAGTTTATTCCATTCATTAAGTACACGGTTGGCGAAGTTGTTTCTACCTACTTCCAAAGGAGTATTTATAACTCAAAGGGAGGTTAATCACCAGCCTTCCCGGTTCTATTTTGTTTTTCG
Source organism: Oratosquilla oratoria (assembly GCF_046742065.1). Classification (NCBI taxonomy): domain Eukaryota; kingdom Metazoa; phylum Arthropoda; class Malacostraca; order Stomatopoda; family Squillidae; genus Oratosquilla; species Oratosquilla oratoria. The sequence goes on from NC_134777.1 coordinate 4,976,447, forward strand.
AAAGAATAATATTACACAAATATAAAAATACAAGCTTTCGGTTGACTCATACAACCATTTTCAGGTAAGATATGACGATAAAATGAACATACAAAAGAGGTTATGAATTTTTATCGTGTTAAAGGTCATCATACAAGAACAGGTAGGTTGAAGCTGGGGGTTAATGGGGTCTTTATATTAGATGCTAGGGGCTTCATATTACCTGATAGTAGCCGGACATTTGATCACGGTAGTAGATGGACATGTAATCTTAGGAGGTCGCTTTTGCCACAAAGCTTAGGTGCGAAGCTGCTAAATAACAACTCTGTCAGTCTGTGTTTCAATGATTGGGGTGTGTTGTGAGATGTAGCCTCCTTTAAAAATATGTAGTTTCTTGTGACTGCTGCAGTGTTTAAGTGTTTCTGTGTCTTTAACTAAATCTTGACTGGCAGGAGTTTTATTGTGTGTTTGTGTCATATGTTTGCGTCTCTTGCTTACAGAGGTAGTAGTAATACCAATGTTCGAGGCAATGGGGAAGAGTTTGAAACCTTCTTATAAGCATGTGTATTGGTATACTACATTGGTCTGTTTACAAAGAGTGTTGTCTTTAATCAAGTTATTTTTCATAAGGTATTTTTGTAGTATATAATGAGGGTCAATTTGCCAAATGGGTTTTTGCATGTAACGTTTCACGGAATGATTTCTTCTAAAACAAGTTCATTTGGTTTTGATTGTTGGTGTTATTTGAATTTTTGTAATAAACTGTTTGCGTAAGGTGTGCTGTTTTGTGTGTGATGTGTTACGGTGCGGGTCACAAAAAGTCTCATCTACTCATCATTGATGGAGTTGGAAAAGGCATTTTTAGTGGATATCTATTTTTCTTCATGTTGGAAAAATGTCCAAAAGGAGGAGTTCCTTTATGTGAGTTGAAAAAATGTTCGAATGACTTTAAGTTTGTAACTCTAGGGGCAT
>NC_134777.1:4987397-4992397 GCF_046742065.1 Oratosquilla oratoria
ACCAAGTTTGTGAGATCCATTTTGAATTACAATTTTCTAGAATAGAATTGAATCAAATGTATGAAAAGTATGTTAGAAGAGTTAATGTAAAAGTCAAGATGAACCTGGTAGCTTTTGCTTTCTTCAGAGAAGTCTGAATTCATAAATGTTACGATCAGTAACAGCAATTTTATAACACTGTTGGAAAAAACAAAGTGCGGATTTTATGCTGACACGAGCATAGCTATTACCAAAGACATCATCTTTAATCTATGTGTTGGGACAACCAAGGCCAGTGACAAGAATTATTGTTCGCCATTGAACCGTGCATTTCTAAGAAAAGGAAACTCGATATCCACCTTCGAGGAAAAACAATTGGTGAAGTTTATGCCAGAAGGGCTTAAATGAATTCAAAATAGTCAACTTTATTTTTTATACCTGGACTGCCATGTAAGATATTGATTCCAGTCCAGATCCACGAAATTTACCGCGAGATGAAAACTAATAGCACACATTAGCAAAGTAAGATTAGATAAAGTAAAGAATATATATCTACCTCATTCATAACTTGTAATTGATTAGATAATTTAGTCTTTTCATATCAAATGTGGGAAAATAAACCGCTGAAATGTAAATTTGTTCGAGCTTTTGGAAAGCCTACTCAAATTTGCGTTGAGTGATGTGTACATGATTTTTACCTTAAGTTGAACGTGTTTGTTTGGTGCTGTCTAGTACAATATCTGACAATAGTGTCATCACAGGGTTTATTGGAACTAACTTGGCCTCTTCATCACACATTCTCAGTAATAAAAAGTCTCTGACTTTAACTAAAACAATATGTGTTGAGTGTCGTCACAGCAAAGGCATTGATTGAAATATCATACAAACCTACAAAACGATGTTCTACAAATAGATTAAAACTAATTACTCTGATAGAGTACCAAATACATATTAAGAAATAACTGATTATAAGGACACATAAATAACAAATAGGAACATTGTTTTATACTTATGTTTTCATCTGTCAACATGGTTAAAGTAGACACCAGGTGAGGGTGGAAGATATATCAATTATAAAACATTTCGCATGTTTTTTCTTATTGAATATACAAAAAAATTAAGCGAAATGTCGCATATTTTATAAAGATTTGATCCTCATATGGAGTCTACTCTGATCATTTTGTCGGCAATTGCTATTCTAAAACATCTCAATCATCCTATCACCGTAGTTACGTTATCGATTTTTGTTTTCGTTTTGATTGCCATAAGTGAGTTTTATCAGTGAAGGGAACACCTCCCCGAAGTGGAAAGGTTTAAACTAAATCCAGATTAACTTTTTTACTACGTTCTACGACTTTAGCATTTGTTGTGGCTGCTGCTGTAAAAATAAAATGCTTTTTTCCAGGTGGAGGAAATCCTCTTTGCAGGTAGTGTGTTCGGACATCGTAGTGCAGCAGTCTAATAAATTCATATTCACTTATAAGAAAACGCTAACACTAAATTCAAAGGTTCAGTTTTAGGAATAAAATATAAGCATTGAAGATATATGACAAAATAAGTTAAAAAGAAAATAACATGTAATTGAAGTAAGCATTAGTTGGAAAATGTTAATGTAAAAAAACAAATATCCCCACAAAGAGAAAGAAGAAACAAAAATACCTAGGAGTTGACTGGAAAATTTTACACATAAGGACTCGTGCTCATATGCCCACGTATGCAACACACACGCACATACGCACACAAACACACACACACACAAACACAAATACACACACACACACACACACACACACACACACACACACACACACACACACACACACACACACACACACACACACACACACACACACACACACACACACACACACACACACACACACATTATTATTTACACATACACACATGTATACACTCTCGCACAAATACACACAGACAAACGCATCCACTCTAACACGCGCGAGCTTACGTTTGGATGTAGTACAAAGAATCTTCTCAATTTTCACCGAACGTAAGTTGAGCCAAAGACTGTCATTAATCCAGGCTCGTCTCCAGGCAGTACGATTCTCATACAGCTTTTCCTCTACGTTGTTGCATCTCTTCTCTTCAACTCCTTCAATTTTGCCTCTACTTCTTACTTTTGGTCTGTCTACTGGCCCCTACGGTATTCATTTGTAATATTTCTTGGGTATCTCTTCTCTTCCATCCTCTTGATGTGTTATGATTTCTTATAAAGACTAGCTTGTGGTGCAAGTCTTAATGATCGAGTTCTTGTCATAATTTTGTTCTTCTATAACTTCTGTTTTTCGTCGTTCGCTAGCTTTTTTAGATTCCTCCGGAAAGTATTCAAGTGTTCTTAATTTTTCAGTGTCTCAACGACAATTTTTTTTTTTTTTTTTACCTTTTGCACTCATTATTTAGAGTTTTGCTAGAACCGTTCTATGTTACTAGGCAATATATATATATATATATATATATATATATATATATATATATATATATATATATATATATATAGTGCCTTGATGTCTCTAAAATTCTTGTTATTTGTAAGTATTATATCTATCATATAGTTTTCTTTATTGTTTTATAATTTAGCTTATGCTTATAAAGTGTTATCATTGTTATTTTGTTTTTATTTCCTTAACTTTTGTATTCTTTTCATCAATACTGAGAGATCCGATCGCGTTATTCACCTGCTATCAACAGCGAAGTGTCCATTTATGTGTCGTACAATCAGATCTTCATTGTATGAGATTAAGTCTTTAGTTTGTTGTAGGTCTTTATTTATTTTCTAGCAAACGCCTTCGTGGTGTATAATTCAATATTGAAGAAAAATCATGTCCATTTTATGAAGATGCTTATAAGTGTTTGATATAGGTCTTTTGGATATTGTGTTTTTTGTACTATCTCTTTGATGACCAAAAAATCCACTCCATGACTTGTTTTATTTCTCCTTTTATGAAATAACTGGTGATCGCTAGGTAGGAACTTCTTTCCTTTATTCAAGCAAATATCACACAAACCCTTTGATTACAATATCCTATTCCTCATCAGTAAAAATAACTTTCTCCCTCCCAGTGTATTTGTATTGGTCATGGTAGCGCTAGAAATCCTGTTTTTAAAGAGTGTTTCTTGTACACATCCATTTTCATTTGCAGACCCGTCCTGTGTCCGAGCATTTGACGATTTAGAATTCAGCAAATATAAAAGGAATTCGAGCCTTTGTAAGAGATGTGTGACTCGAGGGTAGTAGAGGGAAGGAGACCAAAAAGACTAAGAATGCTAATGAGTGTTTGAAGAGTAAGGTGATGAATATGAAAGAGGTGAGGTTCCTGGCAGAGGATAGGGTGAATGCAAGAAGAAAAAGGATATGAAAAACTGTAAAGGAAAAATTGAAGGAAAGATGTATATAAGATGAAGGACGCGACTTCTGTAAAATGAAATTTAAATGAAAAAACAATATGACAAATGCAACACTTTCTTCTTTTTGTTCAGTTGAAAGTTATGAATAGTGAAGGACCAAACAGAATTTTTTTGTTTCACTGGAAAGTGATAGAAAACGGGGAAGCTATGTCGAAGGAAAGATTCAGGAAAAATGGTTGTCATTGTTGGGGTCTGTAGTTTACCAGCGTATCTACCCTTGTGAACAACCTTGCACTGTTGTCATATAGAACAAAAAGATAACAATTTGAAAATACTGAGGTAGTTTACGCTAAAGGTATGGACTGACTTCCGTAAGACTATAGATAGATGACCGTTTAAGAAAATAAAAAAGGACAAAATGTGTTCAGTATAGAACAAGCTTAATAAAGATAGTTATAACTGTGAGTGTCAATTGCAAGATTCAAACAACAACTCAGACGGCGAGTAGTCAATGCCTTAGCCTCCTTCCTGCCCAGGTACATTTCTTCCATGATGTATGAAATATATTACTAGAAGTGTCATAAATTTGAATTTGAGTCACGTTGTACCGGTTTACTATATGTAATGTGATTGTGTTGTGGATTGTATTGTAATGTGATTGTATTGTGACTGAGGGATATAAAGTATAAATTTAATTACTACTGCTTTCGTATTATTCCGCTGTGAGAGGTAGTGCAGAGTATATTCTATAGAAATTTAATAATGTATGTTTACAGTATGTTTTATAAGACCCAAGAAAATATTCTTTATTGTATTGTCAAATTGTGAGACAAGGATGACATATGTGAGTAATGACGAATTCTGGAAATGTTATCCTTCATACGCATTAAACGCTAACACAGCCTTCATTGCTATGCAGTTCTGGGAAGTGGGCCTTTTTGTGGTAGCAGCCAAGGAACCCACACACATGGGGGTTCAGCTGGTGATCCCTTCTTGTTGGTAAGCTCGATTAGTGAACACATTGAGTTTAGGGTTGTTGTTTAATGGTGAGAAAGATGCCTATGATCCCTCTACAGTGAATTAATTTGGTGCATTATTCCTCATACAAACCCCCTAGACTCCTGTGTTTCCTTTATATTCATGCCTCACATTTTCCATGGAGTCTGAACTAGTGGTGCTGTGATAATATTTAAGTGGGAGAAGGAAAATGAATAATTGGTTTAGGAACAAAGAAAAAAGATAGGAAGAGAAATAATAACAATGAAAACGTGAAAAGATGGAATATTTTCAAAGTTTATATCAGAGGAGCTTCTGAATTATGGAGCAGTTTCTCTGATCTACCTGATAGTCAAATGTATGAAAAATTATGAGAAAATATGAATAAATTATTTGCAGGGAAAAGAGATCTTGGAAGACATTCAATTCAAGTGAAAAAAGGAAGGTCTTGTGTAACCAACATGTTAACATTTTAGTCATGAGGGGATGGTGTGTTACGTGATAGTGCTACATAAATCATGTATACCTTGATAAGGAAAAATCTTTTAAAAAGACGCGGCACAAAGTAGCTTAAAGGAAGTTAAACAACAGTCTTAAAAGGAGCATAACGAAAGGAATGAAATATTTCTTGAAAGATATGCACATACATGCATTAGTAA
>NC_134777.1:5017397-5023077 GCF_046742065.1 Oratosquilla oratoria
GTATATATATCCACCTTTGTCTCTGTAACTGTGTATTCCTTGATAATGTCTTAAATAGACGAAAACGTTGGGACTAAGCATCCTATTTCCCAGTGGTCTTTTCTGCATATTATTTTCACGTGTGCCTTGTGAATTACTGTAAAAAAAATATATATATATATATATATATATATATATATATATATATTATAATAAAGTAGTAGCCTCTGTCTGTCTGATTGCTTATTTGTTTGTACACGAACTCCTCCTAGGGTTTTAGAGATAGACCCCCCTAACAATATATATTCTGATACCCTATCACTCCAGGTACTTGGATAACTATATTTCATTTCGAAAAAAAATGGTTAGGGTTAAGGGTTAAAGTTAGGAGGTTTATGTAGTATTCCCTGAATTTACGTAGTATTTTTTTGTGACTTAAGAATTAATATGATTAAACAAACCATTGTATGTATCCATAAATATTATTTACATTTGTGAAACTAATGCTGCCACAAACCATTATAGCTTTTGTAAGAATATAGCATGTTTATGGAAAATGATTGTATAATTTTACCAAATGATGAAATATTGTTATTTTTATTTAATTTTATGCTTGGGCGGAAGTAATTCATTCAAAAACTCCTACATTTTTGCAGATAAACATCTATAACTATATATATACTGAAGATAAACAAACTAGATACAATTCTTCATCTTTCAGCTGTAGACATTTATTGTCAATCCACACACACACACACACACATGCACATACACACGCAAACAAAAGAATGTGTACACGATATTTGTGTTTGTGTATGCATGTATTTTCAAACTAGGGTTTCCCATCTTCGGGAGGAGGGGGGTGCGCACACCTGGGAGAGGGAGTATTTAAATATTGCTTATTTTAATTTAATTTTAGTGCGGCCGAAATTTCACTTACACAACAACGTCGAGACTGTACAATTTCAAACCAGGCTTAATAACCACCTTATGAGTCGATAGCCTTAATACATATGTATATATATATATATATATATATATATATATATATATATACTTATATGTATAATATATATATATATATATATATATATGTATATAATATATATATATGTATATATATATATATATATATATATATATATATATATATATATACAAACTCTTCCTAGGTTTTTCCAAATAAACGCCTATAACCATATATATTCTAAAGATAAATAAAGTAGATACATTTCTTCACCTTTTAGCTGTAGGCATTTATTGTCAATCCACACACATTCACACACGCACCCAAAAGAATGTGCACATGATGTTTGTGTATGCATGTATTTTTAAACTAGGGTTTCCCAACCTTCGAGTAGTGGGGGCGCACATATGGGAGGGGGAGTGTTTAAAGCTATATTTCATTTAGGAAAATATTTTGGTTAGGGTTAAGGGGTAAAGTTAGGTATGGTATGGTTATGTTAGGGATTATTCACGAACTCGCAGTAACGCGCGGGTAATTGGGTAGTGTATAGAAATATATATATAATATATATATATATATATATATGTATATACGTATATGTATATATATACATACATACATATGTATATATGTATATGTATATATATAAATACATACATATATGTATATATTATGGGAAAGGTGGAGGGGGAAACACGGGTCTTTATCTGATGATCGAGTTTATTCCTGACCGGTTTTGCTTACAATAGCTTCTTCAGAGGAAACCGGTCAGGAATAAACTCGATCATCCCCCTCCACCTTTCCCATAATTTGTCCCAATGTCTCTACATATACATATACATATATATATATATATATGTATACATGTATATATATATATATGCACAAATTTCACAAGTCACACGTGAATCACAAATATGCAGAGTCCACTAGAAAAAGGAAAAACACACGGAGTCCGAGTCTCTCTTGTCCTATTCATACTCTGTATCTCCATTTTTTTCTCATTTTTCTGTACTCCTTGATAATGTGAATATATCACGAAAGCGCTCGGACTCTGCATATACGTATATATGTATATGTATAAGGCATATACAAATGTACATAAACACATTCATAATACATACTAATGTTCATACATGAATATATACATAAGAACTTAAGAATGGAGGTCATTGTAAGAGACCAGAGGGTCTACACATATTCCTTCTTATCATATCAGTCATTCTACTCAGTTATGATTCTAATAAATTAATACCTATTTTATATAAGGAAAACAAAAATTCTACTGCATAGTCAGGGAAGGGTCCAATTATCTTCAATTGGATTACCTTTGCACTCTGAAAAAGGCTTAGCAATAAATCCTAATGCCTTGTTAGCTTTATTCCTAGCACTCATGCAGTCCTGGATTTAAGGTCGGGATTCACTAACACTTATAGACCCTTTTCATATTATCTTTTCTTTAATATGGCATTATCTAGGTCATACATGTTAGCTGGGTTGTGTAATCATACCTTTAACACATGTGTAAAGACAAGAGAAACTATTTCCATGATTCTACTAATTCATTATCAGTAAACAAAACGCATGAAACATAACGGTGCAGCGTCAGAAATACCCACTCTTTCACTTGTTCTCTCCCCCTCCCCCTGGCCTCAAATTACAAGACCAAGCATGTATCGTCACATTAAATCATTGCTTGAATCCCTCATAACGATATATTGCATACATATCAATCGATCTTCAGGGGAAACGAGGGAAGCATTTTCTTAGGTTAAATGTCTGGTGTTGACAAAATATACCATTTTTTGTGGAACAGAATCTTCTTGAAACATTTTAAATGAAGTCTGTGTATCACTTACGAAGGAAGTGAATGTAGTTAATATTCACTAAATCCAAGTCCTTTTGTCGGTTAGGTTTGTCGAGTGTGGCGTTGTCTACTATATTTTCAATGACAGCACTCAGGTTGTCATCTTATCAAATATGCTTAAAACTCAGGTTAGAATATGTGTGAATTCATATATGAGTCAGCACTTGGACAGTTGTCAAAAGAGTGCACTAGATGCCGCCAACATAAGAATATTCTGGATGGTCAACACACATTCACACGCACATATACTTACACACATACACACACACACACACAAACACATACATAAACACACACACACACACACACACACACACACACACACACACACACACACACACACACACACACACACACACACACACACACACACACACACACACACACACACACACACACACACACACACACACACACACACAAACAACACAACACACACACACACACACACACACACACACACACACACACACACACACACACACACCCACACACACACACACACACACACACACACTCTCTCTCTCTCTCTCTCTCTCTCTCTCTCTCTCTCTCTCTCTCTCTCTCTCTCTCTCTCTCTCTCTCTCTCTCTCTCTCTCTCTCTCTCTCTCTCTCTCTCTCTCTCTCTCTCTCTCTCTCTCTCTCTCTCTCTCTCTCTCTCTCTCTCTCTCTCTCTCTCTCTCTCTCTCTCTCTCTCTCTCTCTCTCTCTCTCTCTCTTTACCACTCTCTTTCTCTCTTTCTCCCCTTCTCTTCTCCCTCTATTTTGATCTAAGATCATGATATATCATAAACTCAGAGAGCCCATAGATCGTGCCATATGAGCTATAAAGCTCTCATTCGAGAGGGTAATGGTTCTCACTCTAGTGTCCAGCCAGTGATCCAAGGCCATAGTGAATCTCTCACTCTCTTGTCCTCTCTCTCTCTCTCTCTTTCTCTCTCTCTCTCTCTCGCTCTCTCTCTCTTTGTTTCTGTCTCCCTCTCCCTCTTTCTCTCATCCTCCTTCTCCTTATCTCAATAACCATGATTAAACATGGTACTAGACTCCTTACAGTAACTTTTCTAGTAGAAGTCCGACTACTTAGACAAAATTGCCTCGTCTTCATGCTCAACTGGTCCCGTCTTTGTCTTGAGGAAAGGGGAACAGGGATCTGAGTGGCCTATTTTCCAGTTTATTGTTCTTTACAGACTTTCTTACAATGTTTCTATGTAAGGAAAGAGTATTTCATTGAAGTGGATATCCCCGATATCTACTGAACATTCGATGACACAAATAACCACCCCTTTAGGAGCTAGATATATCATTTACTTGTTACAAGGGTATTTGGTTTATTGTCAAATCATACATTCTATTGAAATTACTCATCCCTCCAACATTCTGAGAGTGAAAGAGGTTTGCTTAGGTGAACAAAATTATCTGTGAAATACTGTAGGGCTCTCTACAATGTCGTTAATATTTCTTCACAGTTTTCTCTACATCTGCTCTAGACCTCAATATGTCCAAAGAAATTCTACGCATGGTTACCGAGATAATGTCACGAGAGAAGATGAAATAACATGATAGTAAAAAAAAAAAAAAAAAAAAAATGATAATAATAATAATAATAATAATAATAATGATAAATACATAGATAAATAAATAAATAAATAAATAAATAGATAAATGAATAAATAAATAAATAAATAAATAAATAAATAGATAAATAAATAAATAAATAAATAAATAAATAAATAAATAGATAAATAAATAAAAGAGATTTGTTGGAATAGGCTCCGATCCTTTTCCTTCTGAGCAGGTTCCATGGAAATGAATAAAACAGCTTGGTGACAGCCATATTGAAAAAGAGTTCACGCGCAAGTAAGTGTCCTTGTTTTTGTATGTATCTGTGTGCGTGTGTGTGTGCATGTGTATGTACGTGTGTGTGTGTGTGTGTGTGTGTGTGTGTGTGTGTGTGTGTGTGTGTGTGTGTGTGTGTGTGTGTGTGTGTGTGTGTGTGTGTGTGTGTGTGTGTGTGTGTGTGTGTGTGTGTGTGTGTGTGTGTGTGTGTGTGTGTGTGTGTGTGTGTGTGCGTGTATGTATTTGCGATTGCTTGCGTCTCCGTTTGTTTATACTTTTAACAAATAGAGTGAGACAAAAATAATAGAGAAGGGGAACGAAGAAAAAACAATAAAAAGACAGAAAATGTACATTTTTTCCAATTTATGTATATGGATTGGTAAATTACAAGGGAGGATCTTTTCATATATATTGGAATTAAAGTGCCCTATCACTTCTCTTAATGAGACCATATTGAATATAAGTCTTTGTAATAAGGCCGTGTCCCCTTATAATGATAAAATTCATTTATTAGTCACGAAAGTAGATGTCCATATTACATAAATTTTCTTTATCATAATTGTTTCGTTCGTTGTCTAATACCATATATCATCGCCGTTTCCATATGAATGTTAAATATATGAGCATACAATCAAATCATGATTGAAACTTTTATTTCTATTGCAGCCGAGGGATTGCCTCACTGACGAATTAGGCAGTCAAGCATAAGGCATTGCAATGGGCAAAGTGCCACAGGTTACAGAATTGAGTGATTGAGAAAGGATATGACTCCTCTATTCCCAGGACGATGTCACATATATAGATAGACTATATTGGTGACAGCTATATAAGAATTAAAAATGCCACTCAATTCTAAAGGGATTTATAATTTCCCCATTTACATTGTTTTGGAATTTTGGTGACAGATATGTTTTTGGTAATGATTCAGATAAAACAAACAACGACCATCAACATCTTTGTTTAATCCGTCAATAGTTAAAGGAATACTTTTCATTCCACAGTCAAACCATACCATCTTTATCAGTGTCACCA
>NC_134777.1:5028577-5033577 GCF_046742065.1 Oratosquilla oratoria
TTCTTGTTAACGCACGAGGTTTCGTACAGTTATTAGTGACTGACATAGGCCCCTGCTTTTCATACATACATATACCAAAAGATTTTCCTCCTTACAAGGGAGGTAGCCAAAAGACAAAGGCATAGAAACCACTCCCACCCATTCCATCCCCCACATACTCCACTCCCCGCTATCCTCTTCCCTCCCTCTTATCATGGCACCTCCTGGATGACGGGTCATATCTGCATCTTGTCCACTGCCCTTGGGCAGAGGCAGAGTCGCAAGACACAGCACATCCACAGCAAGGCCGCTTCATTAATTCGGCGACCCCCCCTCTCCGTTCCCACATGCAGAAAATGAGAAGACGGGGAGAAATCCCTTCGGGCTGCGTCAATGCATTTCTCACCCCCCCCCCATCCCCCACCCACTCTCCGTCATGTATCACAGCATCATCCATACACAACTATTCTCCATTCACCCCTATCTGTCCCTGCTTTTTCACTATAGAATATTAGTGGTTTCGATTTGGCCAACATACACTAATTTGCTTGCACATTTTGCTTGCGAGAAATAAACAACGTTAAACCCTATAACGCAGTAAAGAGTTACTAAGGTTACTAAGGACAACACTACACGATTTGGCTTAACTGAAGGGGCGTCACTGTAATGAAGAAACTAAGGCGATTTTGTTCAAATGAGGAAGTATCAACGTATTGATGGGCGATAATACACCATATAATACTCGTAACCTGGAACTTCCGTCAACTGGGTGGCACTTTTTCTTTCAATCTGGTCGTCACCACCTTTCTATTTATCTCTGTAGCATTCCTGCGGGATCAAAGTGGCTATAGACCATCTTGATTAGATATCTTCTATCCATAGAAGTGGTTACTCTGATCAGCTGGGTCATCAGAGACGTAATCTTAATTGAAAGTCATTGTGAAATAGCCTTTTTAGTGCTAGAACCTACGCTAGCTGACTGTGCCATGTCACATTGATGTGGTCTGTAACGTAGTTATAATAAATATATATATATGTATACATATCTATATATATATATGTATATACACATATATATATATATATTGTATATATATATAAACATATATACATGTATATATATATACATATATATATATATGTATATGTGTGTGTGTGGGTGTGTGGGTGTGTCTGTATATATATATCTTGAGAACAGGTTTTTCTTTTAGTAATTGTGATTAAAATCAACTGCACTGGTATCTTTGATGATTTTAAGGTAGGGATTTCTTATATTTAGGAAAATCCTATTGTTTGTTCAGAGGGACTGGGTAAAATTATTAGTTGGTTTTTGATCAGTAGGATAGCTTATTTAGAGAGCTGCTGTATGCAGACTTGTTTGAAAATCTTCTATTAACAAGGGTGACGAATGGCTACCTTAACCGAAACTCAAAGTTTTTCACCTCGATTTGAGGCTTCTTCATGGTGTAGATTGCTGGCTGTTTCATTGAAGGTTTGGAAAGTTAGCCAGGTTTATGTAATTCTATCCAGACACAGGATCCAGCCACCTGGACGCGAGTATAGCTCGAAGCTGATTGGCTGACAGGTAAACCCGGTAGCTGGTCGGGATCTTGAAGCGCTCTGATAGCAGACCTAGTGACCGTTACTGAACATTGATTGGCTGGAAGATGATTGGCTGGAATATGATTGGCCAGTAGAGCCGCTGTGGCGGCTTCAACAGGTACATCAATAGGACCTCCTTCACGCTACGGCTCCGTCTACAATATCATAGAAGTCAAGGTTCTATTTTCCAACATTATACAGAAAAGCATGAAACCACCCCTACACAACTTGATAAATCAAACTGAAATCAAACACCAAGAAGATGACTTCAGAGCACTCCAAATTGCCGAAGACGTTTCCATAACCTGCCAACGTTCTTCCATCAATGTATTACAAAGTGTATATTTCATTTTGCCATCCCCACGCCCACACGAGGAGCATAGACAACAACACAACCAAAACACCATTGACCCAACCAATCATCTTCCAACCGATCAACGTTCAGGAACGGTCACTAAGTCTGTCATCAGAACTCTTTGAGATCCCGACCATCTACCGGGTTCACCTTTACTTGCGCTCAGGTAGCTTGATCCTGTGCCCGGATATAGATACCCAATCCTGGTTAGCTTTCCTCATTTTTCTCCAAACCTCCAGTAAAACAACTACTGTAGCAGTCTACACCTTAAAAAAGCCTAAAATTGAGGAGAAAAAAGCTGTGAGTTTCGGTGAAAAATAGTCAATAGTCTCCCTTGTTACAAGAAGATTTTCGAACAAGTCCGCAGACAGCAGCACTCTAAGTAAGCTATACTACTCATCAGACAGAAATCAATAATTTCATCCAGTCCCTCTTTGCAAACAATAAGAAGTTAAAAAATATATATACATTTGTATGTATATACATAAAGGTTTCGAACTAGCTTTGCCGAATGCTCGTGAGTTGTAATGCCACTGTCCTCCTTTATATTATTCCACTGAACTTCTCACTTATCACTAAATGGGACGGAGTGAGGAGACTTGTGATCCTTTACGCTATATTTTCTTTCTACGAAAACTCAAGGGATAAGAGGGTCTGAAAGGAGGACTACAATCATAACCCTAGTAGCTGGGCCATCAATATGCGTGGATATGTTAAAGGCGAGAGGAAAAGAGAGAAGATTGGCAGTTTCATTGTGTTATCCGTGACTGAAACTAAGTTGAAAGGGAGAGGTGAGTTGGAGTATGTGAGTGTGATGGAGAGGGTGTTAGATGTGGCACTAACGATAAGTTAAGAGATAGGAAATAGTGTGGTAAAATAGAAAGAAGTGTCTTTGAGGATAATGTGGTGAAGATAAAATCCGTATAAGAAATGTAGGTTTTTGTGGGTACATATAGTCCTCGTAGTGATGAAAATAAAGAAGAAAGGGAAATATTTGGACAAATAAAGATGAGTCAATATAAAGTTTTTTGGAGGAATGTGGATTTCGTGGTTTTGAGAAATATCACTGATACAATGGGAAATATGCAGATAAGTAGAACAGTAGTAATATTTGGGCTATCAGATAATGTATTTAGTACAGAGATGTGTTCAGAAAAGAAGTTGATTATAGCTAATATAGTGTTTCAGAATAGAGACTAGCGTAGGTGTACATGGGAAAGAGAGTCGGATGGTAAGGTGGTCGAGAGGGTATTGATGAATTATGTACTGACACCCAAAGGGAAAGCTGGAAGAGGTCTCAACATTAATATTTTCAGAGGGAAAGAGCAGGAGATTGTTTGGGCGTTACTGGGTGAAAGGGAAACTAAGGAGGGAAGAAAATGGAAAATGAAGATAAGGACAAGAGAAAGAGATATGCTAGAGTAAATGCTAGAGTAATATGCTAGTATAAATCATACGAAAATCGACTTAAGCACATGAATCTGTTTTCCCTAAAAAAGCGTAGACTCAGAGGTGACTTGATACAGGTCTTTAAGATTTTAAAGGGAATTGACAACATCAAAAGTGACCAAATTTTCACATTGAATGAGAATCAGACAAGAAACAATTGTCTCAAACTGTCCGGAAATAGATTCAATTTGGAAGTAGGTAGAAACAACTTTGCCAACCGTGTAGTTAATGAATGGAATAAACTTCCTGCACAGGTAGTGCAATGTAGTTCAGTTCGAAGCTTTAAGAATCATTTAGATAAATACCTAAGTAAGATGCTGTAATTATTATAATTTATGTTATATTATTTGTTTTTGTTTTGTTATAATTTGTCTGTCAGATTTTCATTTATTATTAGTTATATGTCAATTTATTATCATTTACTATTTACCTGTTTGTTTGTTATTCAACTATACCAATGCATTTATTTATGTATTTTAATTGTTATTTACATTGTTATAGTTTTAATTTATTATTAATATGATTTTTTTTTTTTTTTTTTTTTTTTTTTTTTGGCATCCGACCTAGATATGGATCAAAAGGTCTCCTGTCGGCATGCTTTGCCTTTGTAATCCTTTGTAAACAAATCGAATGAGAAGACTAAAGAAAAGAGAGAACACTGGATGGTGGTAAGATATAGGGGCAGAAAACATAAAATACAAGAGGAATGGTTATGTTTCTAGGAGGAGGTGAAAAAGTTCGCAAAGATGGTATGTGGGACAAGGAAGACCGGAGATAATAGACAGAGAAGTAGCAGATGGTGTGATGGAGAGGCTAACGCGGTTCTGGAAAGCAGAGGTGGGTGGGGTGAACTCAAGGGGAAGACCAAGAATGGGATGGGTGGATAAGGTGAAAAGGGTCTTGTGTGTAAGGCGAATGTATGTAAGGCAGGGAAGGGAGAAGACAAGAAATAAGTATGAATGTAGAGCGAAAGAGGAATGAGAGGAAAGGGTCGCTACTTTTTGAACCAACCCTTGAGATTACAAGTTGACATTTTTTTCCTAATTATTTCTATCACCTTTCCGACTTTTTATGTTTTAACTATATGATAACTTAATTTTTTATTTATCTTATATCTATAAGGTACTCCTTTCTACCTCATTTATCCTCTTATTTTGATTACAAATAAAAAAATTCCTATCCCTATTTCTATGAATCTGTATGTATCGTGTTTGCTCTCAATGGTTTGTCTGCTTTCACACAAATCATTCTCAGCTCTGATACACTGTTGTTATTTGTGTCACTTAATCTCTCTTTCCAAAGTCTTAATCATGGTGGTAGTGGCTATTTATAACTCTGGTCCATGTTCGTGCCACGTGGTTTGAGCGTTCATTAAATGCAAAGTCTTCCTACGTTATGCAATATTGTTAGACCCTGCAGGGGAGGTGTAGTGCCTTGCTATATTGGTTCTAACTCAAATAGTGAGCAAAGACCAAATACATATAATAAAAGGGACATCAAATGGGGCTGAGGTGTGATGTAGGTGCAAGATGGGCAAATGACTGTGCTGCCTGCCCTCTTTAAAACGAGGAAACCACTTTTTGGTATATGTAAACTTGTATGACCATTGTTGCCT
>NC_134777.1:5038577-5041077 GCF_046742065.1 Oratosquilla oratoria
CTCATGCAGTTCAGACTGATGCAATAGAGACGCAACTGAAAAGTTAACACAGTGTAGCAGTATCACATTACAACATAAATATGAACACAATTGTTATAATTGAAAATAGTTGCTTGGGAAGATTAGAATATTTGGAAATGATATTACTCACAAATTATTACCGATCCACTATTGCATATTAACTACTGGCATGGCGCCAAAATTTTATAGAAGACAAAATATGTGTGAGACACTGAAACTTTTGGGGAGTTTTATGAAATACACAGATGCAGTATACAACCTTTAAACCAGTAGTTCTTAACTTGGGACTCCTGTACTCCCATGATGTACGAAACCTTAAACATAGGGAGTACCAGACATGATAGCCAGTGCTTTGGTACTGTATATTTTTCATGAGAAAGCATAATGTGAATTCATTGTATCATACTAATTGACATTTCTAATCTGAAATAAAGAAGTACCTTTGCTAAGTAATTTAATATATCTAATAATTTCTCTGCAAGGTTTGTATCTCTAATCTTTTTCATATGTTTGCATTGTATTTATACTGAGTGAGGGTACGTGATTTTTTTTATATTCAAATGGGAACGGACACTGAAGAGGGCTAAGAACTACTGCTCTAAGCTATTTATATATCTCGGAATGAATGAAGAATGGACACTAGAATAGGGTATTCCACAGGGTGCCATTCCAAGTCTTTTTAACCACAGGAATTAATTAAATGAATTAAAGGGGGTGTAACATTAAACATGCCTCTGATTTGTTCTATAGATTTTGGACTCTGAATGATTGCTACTTCAAGATATTTTCTATTTATATTGTAGATTCCCATAAAATCAATTAAGCATGATCCCAGTACATTAGGTGGCTGGTGTTGTCTCGGTGTGTAACATTTTTTTTTCACATCATTGCAATGTTTACGTATGTGATTTTTTAAATCACAAGATGTTTCGCAGACGTAAGACTTGGTACATCCTTTGCAATGGAATTTTGTATATTCCGTTTTTTTTTTTTTTTTTTTTTTTTTCTTTTGTAAATTCTTTGATCGTCTTGCTGATCTAGCATACTACTTCTATGTTGCTGGGTCTTAGTGTTCGGACAAAGGTTATGACGGTATTGTTAGTCGGAATTATGATTCTCGTAGCTGGTTATCGTTGCTGCTTCTGTTTGTTCACTATCTTTGCTGATTTAGTTTTGCATTGTTTGGTAATGTATTCGAGGATTTTTAGTTCAGTGGATGTAAAGGCAATCTTCTTCAAAGGTACATAACACTACAGATCCTGAATGTTTTTAGAAGGAACTCAATCACTAAACCTTTTCTAAATCTTAAGTCATGTTGAGAGTAAAATTGTCTTTTTTATGTGAGTTTTCTGTATACTTTGAATGTAAGATGATTACCTTGCTTGAAAATACGAGGGTCTAGGAGTGGAAAGAAATCGTCAACCTCTTCTTCCAAGGTGAGTTGGATTAAAGGTTATACAGTGTTGAGAGATGTTTCAAATTCTTGGATGTTGAATCGCTCGGGTGCGCTTACAAGGATGTTGTCTACATAACACAGCCAAGGTATTGAAGGAGGGATGATATCTGTAAACGGGCCTTCTTCATAAAACTCCATATACAGATTAGCGCTAAGGGCCCGTGATAATGCCAAACTTTGGCTGAAAGAATTATGTTTTGAAACTTGAAGTAATTAAACTCTAAGCCAAGCTGCACCGGATCGATGAAATTGTCGGAGGGCAACGGGAACTTGTTGGTGTCGTTCGTGATTTCTCCTTGAGTAGGTCAGTTGCTTTATGATTTGGAAGACGTGAGAAGAGAGAAGAAAGGTGACCAAATTTTGTTGCGCATGGCAATGTCCTTAATCATGTTGGGCAAAGCTCCTAAATGTTTCATTTGTGAACTGTAACCTCCATTTTACGAAGTGCACCAACACATAAAGCTATTGACCAACACAGTGAAAAATCACGTGCGAAATCATCGAGCTCCCGTTTTCCCCCAAATAATTGAGTTAATCTTGTGCAGATTTGCGTAGAGTTCGATTAGATTGACATATTTTACCAAATATTGATATAAAGTCTAAACACAATATGACCTTCCTCATTATTCATATATTTCTATTTTTACATGTACGTCATTGATCTCATATCATATCCAGCACTTGAAAATGTTCATAGCGTACATATGTATATATATATATATATATATACATATATATTTATATTATATATATATATATATATATGTATATACATACCGGTATATATATATATATATGTATATATATATATATATATATTTATATGTATATATATTTATATATACATATATATATATATACATATATATGTATATATATATATATATACATATATATATATATATATATATATATGTAAATATATATATATATATATATATATATATATATATGTGTATATATATATATATATATATACTTGTCACATGCTAGCAGAGGTTCGAGTCCTTCTCTGTACCAAAT
>NC_134777.1:5048577-5051077 GCF_046742065.1 Oratosquilla oratoria
TTTTGTTTTTATTTTGTTTTTTCCTTGGCTATTTCATTCATTTACGGTAATAATCAGGATAGACGTTTGATTTCATGAAAGATTTAAAATGTATCGTGTTACTGAAAGGAGTATATTGATGCATTACATTCATAAATATAGGTGTGAAAGGCAGAGGTAGAGGGAGTGAATATAAGGGGACGACCGAGGATGAGATGGATGGATGGGGTGAAGGGGACGTTAAGCAAGAGGGTACGTCTGTTGAACAAGAAAGGGAGAAGGCAGGAGATGGTGGTGAGTGGAGAGTGGCTGTATATAGATAATACTGTTATGCAAGGAAGGGAGGGGTGCGGGATGGGGGTAAGGGGTGTGAATGATATTTTGACGTAGCCCAAAAAATGATTTCTCCCCGGTTTTTATTTTTTTTTCTGTGGGTGGTAGACGGAGAAGAGGGTCGCGATTAAGTACAGGCCTTGCTGTGGATGTACTGTGTCTTGCTACATTGCTTCTGACCCAGGGTAGTGGGCGGGATGTAGGGATGACCCATCATCCATGAGGAGCTAAGATGATAGGGAAGAAAGGGTGGTGGAGGGGAGTGGAAGGGTTAGGAGTGGGTACGTACCTACCTTCCTTATAAAAGGGAAAAATCTCTTGGTATATAGACTGATAGACAGCCTAAGAAAGATATTCACTACCCCTGTAAATGTTAATAATTTTTCCTAATTATCTTTCATTCGAGCAATCTGTCATTAATCTTCGTAAATCTTTTGAGTTTCCTTTCCTTCACGATCTTGGCCTTTCCGAGTATTACTCAAATCTCGTTTCTGGGTAGCTCTCGCCTCCAATTCCTATTCCTTAAGCAATTCTCTCAAACAAACAAAACCATTTACTCCCTTCCAATGATTTATGTCCCTTTGAGGGTGAAAGGAGTCACAACAACGCATTTCCATCTCTTTTTGTGAGATATTTTATCATTAATATCTCCCTATTTGTCTTTCATAATGCCTGCCGTCAGGATATTCTAATCATCTCCTCTACAGTTCCCGGGTATTTGGTGGTTTCGTCCCTTTGATATTAAATGTTTCACTTCCTAACCATTTCTTTGTTCAACGCAGTCACAGACTACAGTAAAGTTTTATTGTATTATTTGATCTTGAATTTGAGAGAAGCCAGTACATCAAGACAGCTTCACAACATAAAATAAATTGCAATGAAATTAGTTCTTAGTGTGTACAATGTAATTTACTCTATTTCTATTCTAGCTATTTTCAGGTGACTTTATTGAGTGTAGCTAAGGGAAGATCAATTGACAGGAAAAAGTGTTTAAGTTATCATGAACGAATGATGAAACGAAATAGTATTAACACAACAGTACCAAGACATTTGCTGCATTGTAATAATATCTAAAGTACTGACGGTAGCAAAATGGGATAGGAGTATCAAGCTTTTGATTTTTTGTGATAAAAGGACGTTTAGAACAAACATCAATATGCCTGGAAAAGAAAAATGTTAAACAGCTCTACAGAAGAAAAGCCTTGCACATTCGTCCAAGAGTCTACAGTATATCACCGAGTGTTTTGTTCAAAGCAAAAGTGAATATTCCGTCATGTATTGATGTTCTTAATTTTTCTTCTTTCCAGTGTACTCTGATTTTATTTATTTTTTTATTTATTTTGGTAATGTAGGTACCTATAGATACAGGTAAAAATTCAAGTTCTGATACCAAAAAAAAAAAAAAAAAAAAAAAACCTGCAATTTATTCTTCTTCTTGCAGAAAAAATTAATGGAAATTGAAACATGGCCATTTTGTTTGAATCTAAATGTAATGAAATGAACAACAAAAAATAACGCCATGCCAATAGGAAGGAAGAGTCCATATTCTAATAAGACTGAAACAAATTATTTTACATTTGATAAATTTCTGTTTAAAGGCAAGTCTACCTTAAGTTTGAGATATTAAACCTCTGGAGACCAGAATGAACTAGAAATCTTCCGCACAACGCTAAACAATTTAATTTAGTTTATCAGACTCTGGACTTCAGGGAGGTAAATACATTTATAGTTGACCTGCTAAATCCCACTAGGGATATTAAAGTTTTTGTTCTTTGTAGCACCTGATGATTCAATCTAATTTACAACTTTGGTTTAAAACAGTTAGATATTTGGCATTAACAGTTACGTTGTATTGAGAGCATGGGATTGAATGAAAAAATATGGTGACAGTCTTGCAGCTTTTGATAAAAAAAAGCCTTTGTATTAGCAAGAACACAATTTTGCCCTGAAAAAGTCTATTAAGAACAAATATAACTCTAAAATATATAACAGCAATCTTATCAAGATAAGATATAATTTTCAATATTAGCGTCTTCAGAGAGAGAGACACTTTGATAAAAAAGGGGTCTACATCAAGAGGCTCATGGACACGAGAGGAAAGAAATCTCAACAAAAATGTCTCTGCAATAAAGAAAGACTTCTGTGGAAACGAGAAATGCTGAAATGGATGGGAAACTAAATCACGACT
>NC_134777.1:5058577-5078577 GCF_046742065.1 Oratosquilla oratoria
AAGGATGTATATGTGCTAAGGGGAGAGGGTGGGGGAATATCAGATAATTTTTTGGTGGAAGGTAAGCTGAGAGTGGAGGATAGATGGAGAAAGAGGAAAGGGACAAAAGGTAGGGAGGTTCTTAGGGTGAACTCCTTGAATGAAAAGGAAAAGGAGAAGGAGTACGAAAAGAAGCTGAAGGAGGAGTGGGAGGGAGTAAAGGATAGAGCAGAGATGGGTGTGGAGGAGGAATGGGGATGGTTCAAGGAGGGAGTCTTAAAGTGTGCAAGGATGGTGTGTGGAACAAGAAGGACAGGGGGAAATAGAAGAAAGGGTAGTGAATGGTGGGATGAGGAAACAAAGAAGGTTGTAGAAGAGAAGAAGCGAGCATTCACAGATTGGTTACAAAAGAGGACGGGGGAGTCATATGAGATGTACAAAGAAAAGAAAAGAGAAGTAAAGCAAAAGGTAAAGGAGGCAAAGAGGAGAGCAGATGTGAAATGGGGTAGGAGTATGACAGAAAATTTTGAAAGTAATAAAAAGATGTTTTGGAAAGAAATAAAGAGAGGAAGAGGAGGCGAATCAAGTAGAGAAGAAAAGGTAAAAGGTACAGATGGAGAGATGATAATGGAAGAGATGGCAGTAAGGGGAAGATGGGCAGAATATTTTAGGGAGTTGCTAAATGTGAAGGAGGATAGGGAAGGAAAGATAGCTGCAGTGGGAAATGCGAAGAAAATGAGAGTAATGAGTGAGGAGAATGGAGGAGAAATAAGGAAGGATGAGGTGAAGGCAGTTGTAAAGATGATGAAAGCAGGTAAGGCACCTGGTCTGGATGGATGCCATGCAGAATGTCTGAAAAAGGGAGATTCAGTGATGGTGGACTGGTTGGTGAGGTTATTTAATGTTTGCTGGAGAGAGGGTAGAGTACCGGAGGACTGGAGAAGTGCCTGTATAGTTCCTCTTTACAAGGGAAAAGGGGACAAGTGTGAATGTAGTAGTTTCAGAGGGATTAGCCTGTTAAGTGTAGTAGGGAAGGCTTATGGGAGGATCTTGATTGAGAGGATTAGGAGAGGAATAGAGGGAGTAATTGGTGAGGAACAGTGTGGATTTAAGACAGGTAGAGGTTGTGTAGATCAGATCTTTGTGGTAAGACAGATATGTGAGAAAGCTATAGGAAAGGGGAAGGATGTTTTTTGGGCTTTTATGGATCTGGAAAAGGCTTATGATAGGGTAGACAGAAAGGCACTGTGGGAGGTTATGCAGATTTATGGGATAGGAGGAAAGCTTCTAGGAGCTGTCAAGAGTTTTTATGAGAGTAGTAGAGCTTGTGTCAGGATTAGAAATGGAGAGAGTGAGTGGTTTGAGGTAAAGGTGGGATTTAGTCAGGGATGTGTTATGTCGCCCTGGCTGTTCAATTTATACATGGATGGGGTGGTGCGAGAGGTGAATGCTGGGGTGATGGGTCAGGGATTGGAGACGGTTAAAGAAAAATGTAAATAGTAAATAATGATAAATAAATGCATAGGTGTAGTTAAATAATAAACAGTAAATAGTAGATAATAATAAATTGATATAACTAATAATAAATGAGAATCAAACAAATAATAATAAACAAACGGACAAATGATAACAAAACAAATAAACAAATGATATATAATAAATTATAATCATTACAGCATCTTGCTTAGATGTTTATCTAAATTATTCTTAAAGCTTAGAACTGAACTGCATTGCACTACCTCTGCAGGAAGTTTATTCCATTCATCTACACGGTTGGCGAAGTTGTTTGTACCTACTTCCAAATGAGTGTTTTTAACTCAAAGGGAGGTTAAACATAAGCCTTCCTTTTTCTATTTTGTTTTTCGAAAGAATAATATCACACAGATATAAAAATACAAGCTTTCGGTTGACTTATACAACCATTTTCAGGTAAGAAATGTTGATAAAACGAACATACAGAAGAGGTTATGAATTTTAATCGTGTTAAAGGTCATCATACAAGAACAGGTAGGTTGAAGCTGGGGTGTGCGTGAGCAAGAGGAGGACGTTCGCTCTTTTATCTCTCGTCGTGGAGTATTTTTATTTTTTTATTTTTCTTTATTTTATTTTTTATTTTCTAAGCTGGGGGTCAATGGGGTCTTTATATTAGATGCTAGGGGCTTCGTATTACCTGGTAGTAGCTGGACATTTGATCACGGTAGTAGATGAACATGGGATCCTCGGAGGTCGCTTTTGCCACACAGCTTAGGTGTGTAACTGCTAAATGACAACTCTGTCTGTCTGTATTTTAATGATTGGGGTGTGTTGTGAGTTGTAGCCTCCTTCTAAAATGTGTAGTCATTCGCTTTTGATATTCAGACATCTACCTGCACTGATCTATTTCTTGTAAGCTGTGGCCTCGTATTTGTTTTATTGAGAGTGAAGACGTCGAGGAAAGGGATCTTGTTGTGTATATTGAGTCTATGGGTGAAATGTAATACAGAGGTCATTCTCACGAGACTTGTTCCTGAATTCAATGAAAATGTCGCCGATATAGCTACAATATGTTTGAGGAGTCTTAAGAGTTTTGGAATATTGTGTTCTCTAAATTGCACATATTGAATTCGGCAAAAGTACAACCTAAAGGTGAACCCATAGGGCCACCTTCCAATTGCAGGTATTGCTGGTTCGTTGGGCTTCTAAAGGACAATTTAGTTGTGCAAGCAAGAAGTAGATTCTTCATAATATTCTCCGGATCCTTAGGGTGGAGGTGGTGCTGGGTGACGGTACATATTATTCCACGTAACTTTTAATGCATCAATCTATGTGACAAATTAGCCCACATCAAATACAACAAAACTACAAAAGACTTGAAATTTTTTTTATAAAAAAAAAAAGTTTGACTAAAGACAACACTTTCTTTAAACAGAGTTTTAAAGACATTTTACCTTTTTATGTCCTCTTTCTTTATTTTCTATATTCATGTATTCATCTGTTTCATTATTAGTCTTGTTTATTTTGCTATTTATTCATCTATATATGTATTTACTTCTTTATCTACTTATTTATTGATTTTCTATTTTATATATATACGTCTATCTATTTATTTGTTTATCTACTTGTTTGTTATTTATTTAGTCGTTTACCTACTAGTTTTTCTATTTATTCATTTATTTTTAGTTTTACTTATTTATGAATCTATATATTTATTTGTGTACTTATATATTTACTTTTATTTATTTAGTTATCTATTTCCTTAATCGTTTTTTTTTTTTATTATTTTCTTATTTATATCTTTACTTATTTTGTTATCTATTTGTTCATCTATTCATTTGTTTATTTTTATTCATTCTTTTATTATTTGTTTTTCATTTATTAATCTACTTATTGATTGGTTGATTTACCTATCTATTTATTATATTTATTTTTCTACATATTCATTTATATACATATCAATTTTTCTTTGTTTATTTATTAACTTATTTATGCCTTTACTTTGTTTGTTCATTTATTCATTAATTTTACTTTTGATTTCCATTTCTCTAATATTTCATTTATTTGATTATTCAGTAATTATATTTCTTGTTTATTTATTCATATATATATATATATATGTATATATATATTTATATATATATATACATATATATATGTGTATATATATTTGTATATATATATAATATTATATACATATATATATGTGTATATATATATATTTGTATATATGTACATATATATATATATATATATATCTTTGTGTGTGTGTGTGTGTGTGTGTGTGTATGTGTGTGTGTGTGTGTGTGTGTGTATGTGTGTGTGTGTGTGTGTGTGTGTGTGTGTGTGTGTGTGTGTGTGTGTGTGTGTGTGTGTGTGTGTGTGTGTGTGTGTGTGTGTGTGTGTGTGTGTGTGTGTGTGTTATTTATCCATTTATTCATCTATTTATTTATTTAATCTTTTAATGTATTATACTTTTTTTGCGTTATTTATTCTATTTTCTTTTATACTTTTTTCTTCTTCTTTTCTTCATCAAATTTTCTTTATCCAAAAACCGATTTTTTTCCCCTAAAGAAGGCTCAAGTAAAAACTCATTTTGATCCTTGTCGAGGAGACAAGAGAACACCGTACTGACAGTGAAGGATATCTGTGTTGACAGATACGAGTGCAGACGTGAGTAATGGGGCTTCATGGAGACAGGGTATATGCTGTTCCTTAGCAAGATGGTAGTCCCAGGAAGGAAAAAAGATTTGTAGGCAGTATATACTTTCAATGAAGTCCTACGCTGTTAGGTAGGCCTACCAGAATAAATGTAGAAAACTATAAAGCGCAATTATATAAATTACTTAAAGAAAATTTGAGGATAGATGTGAACATTTCTTTCAGGAATGTGGTTCCTCCAGATGAATAAAATCACCTGGAGATTATTGGGATAAAAAATGAAACATAGAATAGGGCAGAAGAGTTACTACATTCATTGGGTTCCTAGAAGAACGACTTCCTCTCAAATCACTTCGTAGATATACACTAGTCATCTCAATCTTCGATGTAAGGAACCCACGGAGATTCTGATACTTTACGCGCCATAAATTGGGCTGAGAGTCCACATTAACATTCTCTGCAATTGCACTGGATTCGGCAAACGTCCTACAAAGTTCGAATCCTAACGCTGAAGGAATCGTTTTACGTTGTCAAGAATGTGTGGAGTAAAGCTGCCTTGCTCTCCCAAAGACACACACACAGACAAACGGAGACATGCCTTCCCATTCACGGGATTCACATATAAACTCTAATGCGCATGCAGGAACACGCCTCCACACTGATGCAAACACACACAGACACGTAAACAAGGCACGCACATGTGTATCGAGTGCCTTACTCAAACTGTGAAAAGTTTACTATAGTCCAAGCCGATACTTTTCCCGTTGACCATGGGAGAAGCGTGTATGTGGTGTGTGCAAAGTCACTATAGTAACTATAGAAGTAAAAAAAAACACACACACACATACACATACACACACACACACACACACACACACACACACACACACACACACACACACACACACACACACACACACACACATATATATATATATATATATATATATATATATATATATATATATATACATATACATATATATACATATATATATATAATCATCCTCAATGGCCACAGCATGTCTGACGGTCACATTATCAGAGCTCTTTTCATCTCATTGGCTCAACCCGAAGAACTCGAGACGCTCCCAAAGCGCAGAAGCTCGGGCATTGTCTCATTTGAAGAGTGGAAGTAGTTAGTCCCAAGAGGCAGCGTCTGTGTTTTGCGGTCTTCCACAACCATTCCCGCGGTCACTGTCCAAAGGAAAGGGGGGGTTTCGGCTCCAACAACATCCCCAAACCCAAGCCCCTGGACGAACACCCTCCAATTCATTCTGGGAATTACGAGGCTCAGATGGTCGCGGTGGGAGCAAGCAAATAGAATGTCAGGGACGCGGAAAGGGCAGGACGCCTTGATAAGGTTGTCCCAGCTAAGTCTAAGAAGATTGAAATTGAAAGGGACAAGGGGGAAAGAAAGTAAAATAGTTGCTTAGACAGATAAGTAAATAGATAGATAGAAAGATAAACAGACAAATAATTAGATATGTAGATACATACATACATGCATACATACATACATACATACATACATATATACATACATACACATACATACATAGATTCATAGAGGGAAAGATGGAGAGAAAGAGAGAGATAGACTTAGAGAAATAATGGGGAGAGAGAAATTTAGATAAATGTGAAAATAAAGATAGATATATAGATAGAAATAAAATAAATATAAGAATATAAATATATAAGATAAAAAGAGATAGATATAGAAATAGAGACAGGGATAGAGACAGACTGTAATAGAGATGGAGATGGAGATAAATATATAGATAGTTATAGAGATAGAGATAGAGACAGAGATAGAGAGAGAAAAATTGAGGCAGAAATAGAGATAGATATACATATAGTTGTATATATAGAGATAGAGTAACTGTGTGCAGAGGTAAAAAGAATAAAGCATAAATTCCTGTAAATAAGAAAATAGCACAAGTAGACAACTGAAAAGCAAGAGAGCGCTAATAGAATTAAGGAAATGTTGAGGCCTGTAGTGTCCTAGGATCCTCTCCCCGTGTGGTGTAAAACCACCACAGCCATTGAAACATAGAATATTTTGTTGTTTACCTTGCAAGGAGTGACCTATTCTTTCACTCAAAGGGAGGGTTTAATTATGTGTTGACTTTAAGCTCCCTTAGCATCCTACGCGCGCGCGCACGTGTGTGTGTGTGTGTGTGTGTGTGTGTGTGTGTGTGTGTGTGTGTGTGTGTGTGTGTGTGTGTGTGTGTGTGTGTGTGTGTGTGTGTGTGTGTGTGTGTGTGTGTGTGTGTGTGTGTGTGTGTGTGTGATCAAATGTGCATTGTCTTGTTATATGTAATTTTTTCAACTAAATCATTTTAGATGGGGGGTTATATTACACTGGCTAGCACTATGATTAGATTACTCATGATGACGATGACAAAAAATACCTGGTAGCTTTTAACTTTCCAGAAAGTCTTCTAGGAAGATGTTGCTGTTGCTATGGAAAAGGCTCTCATTCGCTTGTTAAACATGATTCACGCTAACCGTAGACTTTTTTCAAAAAGTATATGAGATTAACGTCTGTGTAGGTGGCGCTTTTATTTTATTCAATTTCATATAATTTATCTATCTATCTATCTATCTATCTATCTATATATCTATCTATCTATCTATCTATCTATCTATCTATCTATCTATCTATCTACCTATCTATCTATCTATCTATCTATCTATCTATCTATCTATCTATCTATCTATCTATCTATCTATTTTCACTCATTTATCCATTCCTTTATTTTTCATTTATTTATCTATTTATAATTTTATATGTGTATTTATTTACTTATTTATTTATTTATTTATTTATTTATTTATTTATTCACTTATTTATTTATCTATTTATTTATTCATTTATTTATCTATCTATATATTTTTGTCTTAGCTTGAGCCGAAAAGATTCCCTCATCATCATGACAGTCCCAAGAGTGGTGAATGGGACTATGTCAATTAACATCTTACTTATTGGTTGCCACTTTTCATTTTCGTACGGCTGCCACCAAGCAAGCGCCTATGTGTCTTCCCATCCCCTTGAAAACTGTACCTTGCTTTCCTGGATTACCTTTACTCCAATAAATTATTTGATCTCTGAAACTCGTTTCTTGTTGTTATAGTTTCTTTGTTATATGAGGCAAGTTTCCAAAACAACCCTTTGTATAAATAAGCATTAAGTTCTCGTTTTCGTCATTCGTGGTATTTAGTAGATGGTACATGCATGTTTGATATATAATCAGTCGGAGCGCAGCAGTTGTATTAATGATAAGTTTTATGCATAAATCAAACGCAAACACTACACACTTTAAGGTAGAAAATATAGAACAAATAAATGGAAGATGAATCACGTCAACAATCTTAAGTTATAAAAAAAATCTTCTCTTACCTCTAATTGAGTATTTTAATCACATAATCTTCTGTGAATAAAACAGTCATGAGAATATATTTTCGTAAATGAGACCCTGCATTGTATGAGAACAGGAATGAAGACTGTATGATACAGACTCCAGCAAATAGGCAACGACGCTAGCATACTCGTATGCATCACATATCCTTAGGGCAATAAGAACAACACAGGGAAAATATAACGCCAAAAAATAAACATCTTAAATATATTTAGACAAAAGAACAGAGACAAAGATACAGATAGACAGACAGACAGACA
Organism: Oratosquilla oratoria; assembly: GCF_046742065.1. Taxonomy (NCBI): domain Eukaryota; kingdom Metazoa; phylum Arthropoda; class Malacostraca; order Stomatopoda; family Squillidae; genus Oratosquilla; species Oratosquilla oratoria. The sequence continues at coordinate 5,066,373 of NC_134777.1, forward strand.
GACAGCAGACAGACTGACAAACAGGCGGAAAGTCTGACAGACAGAGAGACAGGAAGTCAGATAGCCAGGAAGACAAGACAGACAGAAAAAATAGACTGGAAAACAGAGAGAGAGAGAGAGAGAGACAGGCAAACAGACAGAAAGGAAGACAGTCTGATAGGGAGACAGACAAAGAGACATACAGACAAGCAGTTAGACTTGCAGGCAGACAGACAGGCAGGCATACAAAAAGACACACACACACACACACACACACACACACACACACACACACACACACACACACACACACACACACACACACACACACACACACACACACACACACACACACACACACACACACACACACACACACACACACACACACACACACACACACACACACACACACAGAAAGAGAGAGAGAGGGGGGAGGGCAGACACTGGAAACCTCCGCAGTGCGTGTCCATGAATATTATGTTAATTAGAAGAGAAGGGTAAATCTCCAAAGGAAAAGAAAAATCTTGATCTCTTCATCTTCTTCAGTCTGGAAACTGCCCTTGCGCCGAATAGAGTTACTTAGCCTCGTTCTCAGCAATTTTCATTATTTCATCAATTTGAAGACAACAATCATGACTTTGTGGCTAACACACCTTCCCTACCAAAGCAGTGTCATGAGGACTAAAGAAATAGTCTGATGGTAGACTAAATGAAGGTGATATAACAACGAATTACGGATGGGATGAAACTTAGAAGATTTATTCTGTTGTAAAATAGATCGTGGTGTATATGATAGTAAACAAAAAACTGTATAATGAAACAATAAATAAAAGATAAAATATTCTTTGAACTAAACAAACAGGGGTACGTCAGTAGAATGAAATGAGACAATTTGAATGAGTCATATGTGAATTTGTAAAAGTTCGAATGAAATACATATATTTTAATGAAATGAAAGAAAAATTATGTGAGATGTGGTGAAGCTTGATAGAATTGTCAGAGAAAATAAGACGAATTAAGAAAATATATAGAAAAGAAATAAGAATTGTTAAATAAGATGAAACAGAGCAAAAGAAGATTTATATGCTTTAGTAGAAAGAAAATATTAAACCAAATAGAATAAGATATAAGAAAAATAATAATAGATAAGTTAATGTTAAATAAAGAACATATCAAACAACATGATAAAATATAGTTGTTCAACAAAAACCAAATAGAATGATAAAACACTTACAAGATATGATGAAATGAAATTGTTATATAAATTGAATGAAATAACATGAGATATAAATAAGTCAGAGTATTGCAACATATAGCAAGATAAATATAGATTAAAACAAGATGAAATGGAACAGGATATGACAGAATAATATAAGTTATAACACAATGAAATGGATAATCTCATACAGAATAAAACGAAGACATTTAGAATATATATATAAATATATATATATATACATATATATATATATTCATATATATATACATATGTATGCTAATAAGAACACGAGTACGTGTGTTCACATATGCAAAGTAGACCACTTGGAAAAAGAAACTACCGAAGCAGAGCGTTTTCGTATATTACATCTTCAGTGCAACAAGTGCACTGAAGATGTAATATACGAAAGCGCTCTGCTTCGTTAGTTTCTTTTTCCAAGTGGTCTACTTTGCATATATATATATGCGTGTACATATATATGTGTGTACATATATGTATGTATGTATATATGTATAACATATATATATATATATATATTCATATATATATTTGTATGTATAAATATATACATACATATATATATATATAAACATATATATATATATATATATATATATATAACAGAAAGAAAGATTCTGATTAGTTGGTTGAATTGGATAACCTCATACAAAATAATCAAAGGAAGTCAGAATGAAATAAATGTGTTAACATATTAAAAAAAAAAAGAAATCTGATCTACATTTGTTTGAATCGCGTTCGTGACATTAATTTGCAGATAACAAATAGGACATTAAAAGCTGGCTCCTGTTTGTATCAGCAGCCAGGATGCACAAATGCATTAGTGAGAAGAAATGAATTGCTTTAATTGTGAAGTTGACGTAAAAAGTGAAACGTGTAAAAAATTTAAATATATAACCCAAAGTATATAATAGGATGATATTTTACTCGAGAAGTGGCTTGTATGGGATATTAGGAGAGGATAGAAAAAGGGAAACCCAATGATTTCTGAATAGAATCACCAGTGACGGGGATGTCAATCAAATAATTGCGACAGTCATTGGCTTGCAAGAAGCAAAGCCAACGCTCTACCAACTGAGCAGTTGGGAGAGCGTCGGCTTGGCCTCTAGCAAGCCACGGTTTGAGTCCAGGGACGACTGTCAGAATTATTTAATGGTTTCTGGTGAACTCTTTTACTGTCGTAAGTGTTTTTAAATGTTTGTGATAGTGTTCTTTTTATATAAGCTATCACGATGAACCCTTTTGCTGTCTGAAGTGGCTTTAAAATTTTATTCTGGCAACCATCAGGTAATTTTATTCAAGAGAAAGAAGCCTTCAACAAAAATAGATTTAAGACTTTAGAGCATGAGGAATGAATGAAATGAAGGTTGAATATAAATTCTATATGTAAAAACAGGAAGATACGTGTATATATGAATTAAGCTATGAAGGCGACATATCAAAAATAGAAAACCACAAATATTACCTTGAAAATGATAAGAAATACTCATATAATTGGGAGATGACGTGCAAGTGATTTGAAGGAGACTAAAAGAGCCGACAATCAAATTTATTAAACTATGTAAATAAACACGAAATTTTCAGTAAAATCTATGTAAGTCAAACGAAAAGCAAAGTGTGTGTATGTGTGCGTGTGTGTGTGTGTGTGTGTGTGTGTGTGTGTGTGTGTGTATGTGTGTGTGTGTGTGTGTGTGTGTGTGTGTGTGTGTGTGTGTGTGTGTGTGTGTGTGTGTGTGTGTGTGTGTGTGTGTGCGTGTGTGTGTGTATATGTGTGTGTGTGTGTGTGTGCGAGCGAATATATGCTTTTACGGGTTCGTATGTGGACATATGTACCCTGAAGAACCAACCGAAACTCGAGAGACTCTTGTTTGTTCTGGAGCGAGGGGGAGGAACCAAAAAAAAAAAAAAAAGAAAAATATAAGTTTGTTCCCGGGAAGATTAATGGCGAAGTCTGTTGCTTGAGGTGTGAGGCGCCATAGAAGAGTTTGTTTACCCACGAGTGAGGGATGACATCCGGAGGGAAGGACACCCTTCAAAGTATCAATACATAAAGGATGAGGTTGCCACTTGAGATATTAACCCTTTCCATACCTAAGAGTTGCCGCAATGACTAATATAATAACCTGAATATGAAATGAATAATTATTTTTATCTCTATTTTGGCTATCAGAACAAAAGATGTTTAGAATATCAGTGCCTATCAAAACGGAGGAGGTTTTCTAAAATGAAAATAATTGTGTACAGTTAGGCACAAGAAAAAGATTATTTGGTAGTCAAAAATTAATGTTTGAACTTGACTTGCAACGGCAGAATGAATCAAACTGATGTCGGCATGAATACGTTGTTTTCTTAAATAGTTGACTAATAAAGAATAAAGAGACACCCCATACGATCAATATTATTGACAATATATATTGCCTTATTATTATTACGTCTGCCTATTCATGCCTTCATCAATAGTGTCTATATACTGCCCATAATATTACGCAATAATCCGTATTGCACTATACGATCGTGTAGGAACTGCTTGAATTACCAGAGTGTTAGTTGAGATGATATTTAACTTGTCTACGTCTGAATGATTTGTCAACCAGAAAAAATAAAAATATGACATAGAACCAAGTTTGTGAGATCCATTTTGAATTACAATTTTCTAGAATAGAATTGAATCAAATGTATGAAAAGTATGTTAGAAGAGTTAATGTAAAAGTCAAGATGAACCTGGTAGCTTTTGCTTTCTTCAGAGAAGTCTGAATTCATAAATGTTACGATCAGTAACAGTAATTTTATAACACTGCTAGAAAAAAAATCTAGAATAGAATTGAATCAAATGTATGAAAAGTATGTTAGAAGAGTTAATGTAAAAGTCAAGATGAACCTGGTAGCTTTTGCTTTCTTCAGAGAAGTCTGAATTCATAAATGTTACGATCAGTAACAGTAATTTTATAACACTGTTGGAAAAAACAAAGTGCGGATTTTATGCTGACACGAGCATAGCTATTACCAAAGACATCACCTTTAATCTATGTGTTGGGACAACCAAGGCCAGTGACAAGAATTATTGTTCGCCATTGAACCGTGCATTTCTAAGAAAAGGAAACTCGATATCCACCTTCGAGGAAAAACAAAAAGTGAAGTTTATGCCAGAATGGCTTAAATGAATTCAAAATAGTCAACTTTATTTTTTATACCTGGACTGCCATGTGAGATATTGATTCGAGTCCAGATCCACGAAATTTACCGCGAGATGAAAACTAATAGCACACATTGGCAAATTAAGATTAGATAAAGTAAAGAATATATATCTACCTCATTCATAACTTGTAATTGATTAGATGATTTAGTCTTTTCATATCAAATGTGGGAAAATAAACCGCTGAAATGTAAATTTGTTCGAGCTTTTGGAAAGCCTACTCAAATTTGCGTTGAGTGATGTGTACATGATTTTTACCTTAAGTTGAACGTGTTTGTTTGGTGCTGTCTAGTACAATATCTGACAGTAGTGTCATCACAGGGTTTATTGGAACTAACTTGGCCTCTTCATCACACATTCTCAATATGACGTAATAAAAAGTCTCTGACTTTAACTAAAACAATATGTGTTGAGTGTCGCCATAGCAAAGGCATTGATTGAAATATCATACAAACCTACAATACGATGTTCTACAAATAGATTAAAAATTAATTACTCTGATAGAGTACCAAATACATATTAAGAAATAACTGATTATAAGGACACATAAATAACAAATAGGGACATTGTTTTATACTTATGTTTTCATCTGTCAACATGGTTAACGTAGACACCAGGTTAGGGTGGAAGATATATCAGTTGTAAAACATTTCGCATGTTTGTTTTTTATTAAATATACAACATTTCTTTTTAAGCGAAATGTTGCACATTTGATAAAGATTTCATCCTCATATGGAGTCTACTCTGATAATTTTGTCGGCAATTGCTATTCTAAAACATCTCAATCATTCTATCACCGTAATTACGTTATCGACTTTTGCATTCGTTTTGATTGCCATAAGTGAGTTTTATCAGTGAAGGGAACACCTCCCAGAAGTGGAAGGGTTTAAGCCAAATCCAGATTAACTTTTTTACTACGTTCTATGACTTTAGCATTTGTTGTGGCTGCTGCTGTAAAAAAAAAAAGCTTTTTTCCAGGAGGAGGAAATCCTCTTTGCAGATAGTGTGTTCGGAAGTCGTAGTGCAACAGTCTAATAAATTCATATTCACTTATAAGAAAACGCTAACACTAAATTCAAAGGTTCAGTTTTAGAAGTAAAATATAAGCAATGAAGATATATGACAAAATAAGTAAACAAGAAAAGAACATGTAACTGAAGTAAGCATTAGTTGGAAAATGTTAATGTAAAAAAACAAATATCCCCACAAAGAGAAAGAAGAAACAAAAATACTTAGGAGTTGACTGGAAAATTGTACACATAACACACACACATACACACACACACACACACACACACACACACACACACACACACACACACACACACACACACACACACACACACACACACACACACACACACACACACACACACACACACACACACACACACACACACACACACACACACACACACACACACATACACACACACAAACAAACGAATAAACACACACACACACACACACACACACACACACACACACACACACACACACACACACACACACACACACACACACACACACACACACACACACACACACACACATTATTATTTTTACATACACACATGTACACACTCTCCAACAAATATACACAGACAAACGCATCCACTCTAACACGCGCGAGCTTACGTTTGGATGTAGTACAAAGAATCTTCTCAATTTTCACCGAACGTAAGTTGAGCCAAAGACTGTCATTAATCCAGGCTCGTCTCCAGGCAGTACGATTCTCATACAGCTTTTCCTCTACGATCTAATGCATTGTTGCATCTCTTCTCTTGAACTCCCTCAATTTTGGCTCTACTTCTTACTTTTGGTCTGTCTACTGGCCCCTACGGTATTCATTTGTAATATTTCTTGGGTATCTCTTCTCTTCCATCCTCTTGATGTGTTATGATTTCTTATAAAGACTAGCTTGTGGTGCAAGTCTTAATGATCGAGTTCTTGTCATAATTTTGTTCTTCTATAACTTCTGTTTTTCGTCGTTCGCTAGCTTTTTTAGATTCCTCCGGAAAGTATTCAAGTGTTCTTAATTTTTCAGTGTCTCAACGACAATTTTTTTTTTTTTTTTTACCTTTTGCACTCATTATTTAGAGTTTTGCTAGAACCGTTCTATGTTAATAGGCAATATATATATATATATATATATATATATATATGTATATATATATACATATATATATATATATAGTGCCTAGATGTCTCCAAAATTCTCATTTTTTGCCAGTATTATATCTATCATATAATTTTCTTTATTGCTTCGTAATTTAGCTTATGCTTATAAAGTGTTATCGTTGTTATTATTTTTTCTTTTTACTTTTGTATTTTTTTCATCAATACTTAGAGATCCGATCGCGTTTTTTGTACCTGCTATCAACAGCGAAGTGTCCATTTATGTGTCGTACAATCAGATCTTCATTGTATGAGATTAAGTCTTTAGTTTGTTGTAGGTCTTTATTTATTTTATAGCAAACGCCTTCGTGGTGTATAATTCAATATTGAAGAAAAATCATGTCTATTTTATGAAAATACTTAAAAGTGTTTGATATAGGTCTTTTGGATATTGTGTTTTTTGTACTATCTCTTTGATGACCATAAAATCCATCCACTCCATAACTTGTTTTATTTTTCCTTTTATGAAATAACTGGTGATCGCTAGGTAGAAACTTCTTTCCTTTATTCAAGCAAATATCACACAAACCCTTTGATTACAATATCCTATTCCTCATCAGTAAAAATAACTTTCTCCCTCCCAGTGTATTTGTATTGGTCATGGTAGCGCTAGAAATTCTGTTTTTAAAGAGTGTTTCATGTACACATCCATTTTCATTTGCAGACCCGTCCTGTGTCCGAGCATTTCACGATTTAGAATGCAGCAAATATAAAAGGAATTCGAGCCTTTGTAAGAGATGTGCGACTCGAGGGTAGTAGAGGGAAGGAGACCAAAAAGACTAAGAATGCTAATGAGTGTTTGAAGAGTAAGGCGATGAATATGAAAGAGGTGAGGTTCCTGGCAGAGGATAGGGTGAATGCAAGAGGAAAAAGGATATGAAAAACTCTAAAGGAAAAATTGAAGAAAAGATGTATATAAGATGAAGGAGGCGACTTCTGTAAAGTGAAAGTTAAATGAAAAAAACAATATGACAAATGTAACGTTTTCTTCCTTTTGTTCAGTTGAAAGTTGTGAATAGTGAAGGACCAAACAGAATTTTTTTGTTTCACTGGAAAGTGATAGAAAACGGGGAAGCTATGTCGAAGGAAAGATTCAGGAAAAATAGTTGTCATTGTTGTGGTCAGTAGTTTACCAGTGTATCTACCCTTGTAAACAACCTTGCACTGTTGTCATGCAGAACAACAAAATAACAATTTGAAAATATTGAGATAGTTTACGCTAAAGGTATGGACTGACTTCCGTAAGACTATGAACAGATGACCATTTAAGCAAATAAAAAAAGGACAAAGTGTGTTCAGTATAGAACAAGCTCAATAAAGATAGTTATAACTGTGAGAGCCAAATGCAAGATTCAAATAGCAACACAGACGGCGTGTAATCAATGCCTTTGCCTCCTTCCTGCCCAGGTACATTTCTTCCATGATGTATGAAATATATTACTATAAGTGTTATAAATTTAAATTTGAGTCACGTTGTACTGGTTCAATATATGTAATAGGATTGTGTTGTGGATTGTATTGTAATGTGGTTGTAATATGACTGAGGGATATAAGGTATAAGTTTAAGTAGTACTGCTTTCGTATTCCTTCGCTGTGAGAAGTAGTGCAGAGTGTATTCTATAGAAACTTAATACTGTATGCTTATAGTAAGTTTTATAAGACTCAAGAAAATATTGTTTATTGTACTGTAAAATTGTGAGCCAAGAATGACATATGTGAATAATGACGAATTCTAGAATTGTTAACATTCATACGAACTAAACGGTAACCCAGCTTTCGTCGCTATGTAGTTCTGGGAAGTGGGTCTTTTTGTGGTAGCAAACAGGAAACCCACACACATGGGGGTTCAGCTGGTGAGCCTTTCTTGTCGGTAAGCTCGATTAGTGAACACATTTAGTTTAGGGTTGTTGTTTGATAGTGAGAAAGATGCCTATGATGCCTCTACAGTGAATTAATTTGGTGCATGGGTCCTTATATCCATGCCTCACATTTTCCATGGAGTCTGAACTAGTGGTGCTGTGATAATAATTAAGTGGGAGAAGGAAAATGAATAATTGGTTTAGGAACAAAGAAAACGATAGGAAGAGAAATAATAACAATGAAAACGTGAAAAGATGGAATATTTTCATCGTTTAAATCATAGGAGCTTCTGAATTATGGAGCAGTTTCTCTGATCTACCTGATAGTCAAACGTATGAAAAATTATGAGACAATATGAATAAATTATTTGCAGGGAAAGGGGACCCTGGAAGACATTCAATTCAAGTGAATAAAGAAGGTCTTGTGTAACCAACATGTTAACATTTTAGTCATGAGGGGATGGTGTGTTAGATGGTAGTGCTAGATAAATCATGTATACCTTGATAAGGAAAAAGCTTTTGAAAAGACGCGGCACAAAGTAGCTTAAAGGAAGTTAAACAACAGTCTTAAAAGGAGCATAACGAAAAGAATGAAAGATTTCTTGAAAGATATGGACATACATGTATTAGTAAAGGATGAAATGAATTGGATAAAGGCTCGGTGCCGAAAACGTATATGGTTTTGATGTACATTATATGGTGAATGGAGTAGATAGATACGCAAACTTATATGCTAATGTAACTAAGTTAATGTTAAGATTTACAAATTAATACAGAAAGATCAAGATAGGGTTTATACATGAAGCCAGGAGTGAAAGATGTAATGGAAGAATCAACGCAAGTAAACCCAGATTTTGGAAATACTCTCGAACAGAAAGAGAGTAATTAGATAAATACATACATACATACATACATACATACATACATACATACATACATACATACATACATACATACATACATACATACATACATATACCAAGGCTTTTTCCTCCTTACAAAGGAGGTAGCCAAAAAGGGAAAGGCCTAAAATAATTTCCACCCATTCCATCCCTGAATACACTCCACACCCCTCCACCCTCCCAGATATCTGAGCACCTACTGGATGCGGGTCTTTTTATCTAAAAAAAAAATATATATATACAAATACACGCACACAAAAATAATGGTGAATAGAAATTAGACATGATCAGCATATTTACTAGTGGGGGACTGATTCTTCATCAAATTAATGTTCCTTGTCTATAGGAACATCATCAATTACCTGAAATATTGACTGCATACAAGTTACATATTCAAAAATCCATCAGGAGGTAGAGTATTTGTAGATATTCTGATACACTGAGCAAACGTAATTGTGAACTTAAACTAATATCGCCTCCTAAATGCAATCTAAAGCATTACAAACTAAACATTCTCATCAGGTATGTTCGTAGTTCAAGTCCCTTTGGGGTTTCTAATCCCATACTTGTTAACAAGTCAGCTAAAGTTGGTGGTCTTTCGGGATCATCCCTTAGAGCTCTGGTTGTTGATTTTTGTTCTCTTTTACGCTCCTCACTGCCGTGGGGGTCTTTTGGGAAACCATAACACAGCTCCAAAGTTTGATAGTTACGTTGTGTAAGCCTCAATGGGTCGTAGCTAGGAAAATTACTGCTGAATAACGCATAAAGTCTGTGTAAGCTTAGAACATTAAATCTAGATAGAAACAAAGAATTATGTATAAAATGAATGTGAATGACATTATGTACATCTATGGGGACAGAGAATGGAACAAAATTAGACACACAAACATGTATACCCCTGCACATACATACAGTAATAGTACGAACATTCTCATATTTACATACAATACATACCCCCTTCCACTTCCATGCATAGGAGCATATCTAAACAGGCAAACACTCATACGCTCGCGTGTGCAGACACACACACACACACACACACACACACACACACACACACACACACACACACACACACACACACACACACACACACACACACACACACACACACACACACACTATTAATATCTCATGATGGAGTGAGACATTGAGAATTCGTTGGGTGTGGGGTGAATATTTGGAACGCAATAAATCATGAAAAATCCTCTACTCTTCTCTCGAGTGTTGATTTAACTGGAAGTGCACTATTACAAATTATAAAATAGTAAATCTGAGTAAATTATCAAGATACGTGACTTAAATGTATGTGTGTGGCGGTGTCCACCATCGTACCTCCCAGACTCCCGTTTATGCCAGTGTTTATATTGAAAGAAGAGATCATAGACAAAAAGCAAGCTAAGAGAGAAGATAAGGAAAAGAAGGTAAGTACACATAGACTTTAGACTGTTTTAAGATATACAAAAATAGATAAATAGTTGAATGAAAAAGATTGATTAAAGTAGTTATTGAAACGAAGACGGTATGTGGGTGCGGTATCGGTGGAAACCATGTTGCGAAAAGGGGAACAGCTCAAGTAACTGCAGCACTGAGAAGTGGGGAAATTAATGATTGATAAAAATCAATATTGTCATCGTTTTCTGATCACTGATGCTACTTAACTGCACATATATAACTGAAAGCTTTATGTAATCGAAATGTAAAGCAATGAGGAGAGAGAATTATTACCTTTTGTAAAATAAAAACAGATTTGAACCAAACAGATCACGTGAAACGACACCTTCGAGCAGATGCTACTGATGCTACTTAACTGCACATATATAACTGAAAGCTTTATGTAATCGAAATGTAAAGCAATGAGGAGAGAGAATTATTACCTTTTGTAAAATAAAAACAGATTTGAACCAAACAGATCACGTGAAACGACACCTTCGTGCAGATGCAAGCACTTACTGCTATAAATAACAGTTGCTGTTTGGCCATCCCAGATGCGACGTTTGTGTATCTGCTTGCAGAGTAAACTCCGTTTAATCTAACCTACCAGGATATCTTCTTCATTATTGTTGCTAAACAGTTGGTTTGCACTGCCGCTCACGTTTCATCGACCTACAACTGTCATTTTATAATTTTCTTTTCCACTTGCCCATTTACTTATGTCTATGATGATATTTGTTGTCTGACAATTCTCCTTCAAGTTGCCAATGGAGCTGTTCTCTCATTGAAGATTTGGTCTGGCATAAGCTCGTAAGAAATGCGACTTCAGCAAAAATCCTAATCTATAACAAATGGTGCTTGTCCTTTCAACTGAGCTACGAGTATTTCCGTGGAACATTCTCGAAAGGTTTAGCCCCATTTTCTCCTTCCATTGAGGATGGCACACCTCCGCTCAGCTTACCTGCCACTATCCTCTTTCAATAGCCACAATGGCATTCCTTTGGTAGCATACGGGATAAAGTTTGCTCGATTGCTATAAAATTACGATCAGAAGCATTGGAATTTCTGGGATATTTTATTCTTCAGATATGGAGTTTGGGATTGAGTATTCAATATATATTTCCGCACAGGAAAGCACAGTTTACTCTAGTTTAAATATTATATAGTAAACTAATAAAATGAATACGCTTAAAATCTACATAGCCATATCAAAACCCACGATTTAGACCATCCAATTCCGTGATGCTCTGATTCCCTGATGAACGAACAGGATGTCTACGACTCGCCAGTAAATGTGTGTGTGTGTGTGTGTGTGTGTGTGTGTGTGTGTGTGTGTGTGTGTGTGTGTGTGTGTGTGTGTGTGTGTGTGTGTGTGTGTGTGTGTGTGTGTGTGTGTGTGTGTGTGTGTGTGTGTGTGTGT
>NC_134777.1:5081077-5086077 GCF_046742065.1 Oratosquilla oratoria
AATACAGAGGGATTTTTAAAAGGCGAAAAAAATAAAGTGACAATACAAAATGAATATCGCTGTTAAAGCCAAGGAGAATGCCAAAGAATTTAATAGTTACATTAGAGTTAAGAAATTTATTAGGAATAACATTGGCCCGCTATTATCTGCTGATGGTCAAATTAAACAAGTAAATGAAATAATGTGTGATATTTCAAACAAATCTATTAGCTCAATATTTGTAAACGAAACTCGTCAAAGTGAAGTCTTAACGGAATATTATAGTAAGTCTAGGGGAACATACTCCATATTTCAAAAATAGATAAATAAATAAATAAATAAATAAATAAATAAATAAATAAATAAATAAATAAATAAATAAATAAATATGAGATGTTTAGAAAAATTCAAGATTAATGAAACGCCTGGGCCTGACGGTTAGCACCCATGAATTTTGAAGGAATTGATAGAAGAAATTGTTGCTTTATTAGAAATTGTTAAAAAAAAAAATCAGTCATACCCGCAGATGTTCCAGGAGAATGAAAGTTACCTAACTTTACATCCATATTCAAAAAGGATGACAAAAAGAGTCTAATGGACAACAGGCCTATAAGTAACCTCAATCGAAGGAAAATTATGGAAACTATAGTCAGAGATGCTTTCGAACACCATTTAGGAAGTAACTGCTTAATATATGAAAACCAGCTTGGCTTCAGACGGAAACGTTCTTGCTCGACTACCCTGCGCAAATTATACAAGACAATCTCAAATTACGAAAAAATAAATATATATATCTAATATATCTGGACTTGAGAAGGTTTTTGATACCGTCCCGCACGAAAGACTACTTGCTTAATTGGTTTCACACTGAATCAGTATTAGCCTATTAAGTTGCACTAGTAATTGGTTAAACGATCAGAAATAGAGTTGTTCTAAATGGCAAAACTTATAGATGGAAAAGTGTTGCGAGTGGATTTCCTCAGGGTTCCGTTCTTGGGTCATTTCTGTTCATAGTATATATAAATGATATACAACATTGACTAAAATCTATTGTTTCTCAATCTGCTGACGATACAAAACTGTGCGGAATGGCAAATGATCACTTAAACCAATTAAGTAATCAAAAATATTTAGATAAATTACAGCAATGGTCTGGAAAATGGCTTTTGAAATTTAATACAATTAAATGTAATGGTATGCAGATATGTAAAACTAACAATAAGAAAGATTACAAGTTATTTGGATTTTTTTTTAACATTAATGGATTATGAGAAGGACCTAGGCGTAATTTTCAGTAATGATCTGAAATCATCCAAACAAAGTAAATAAAATCTTAAGACTGATTGCGCGATCTTTGAAATTAAAAGTCCTTCTGTCATTAACAAATGTATAAATAATTAGTTCGCCCACATTTAGAATATTCTGTATCTGTATGGGCACCGAATCTCATTAAAGACATTGATAGATTGGAAAAAGTAGAAAGGCTAGCCACAAAAATTATTCCAAATTTCAGAAATAAATCATAAGTAAATCGACTAACACATATGAATATATTTTTCCTTAAGTAATTAGACTCAGGGATGATTGGAAACAAGTCTTTAAGATTCTAAAGGAAATTGACAACATCAAAAGTGACAAAATTTTTACGCTGAATGCGAATGAATGCGAATAAGACAAAAAATAGTGAACTCAAAATGTCAGGAAGTTTATTCAATTTGGGAGTAGGTGGAAACAACTTCGCCAGTCGTGTAATAAATGAATGATTCATCTACTTATTCATTCACTCATTTATCTATTTATTTATGTGTTAGCTTTTCATTTATTTATTTATCTATCTACTGATCTATTATTAATCATCTGTTTATTTATACTATATAGTAATTCATTATTTATCTTATTTATCATTTATTTACTTATTCATTTATTTATATATTCATTGATTTATTCATTTGTTATTTATTCATTCATTTATTTATTTATCTATCTATTTAATTGTTTATTTGTTCATTTATTCTTTTATGTATTCATCTATTTTTCTATTTACTTATTAATTTATCTATCTATTTATTTATCTATTATTATTTTTCCAGCATCTGACCTAGTTATGGACCAAAATGTCTATTGTTGGTATGTTTTTCCTTTTTAATCATTTGCAATCCTTTATATATTTTGTATGACCCAGATAACAGCAAAAGACATAAACTAAAAAAAGTGAAGAAGAAGAAGAATAAGAATAAGAATAAGAATAACAATAAGAAGAAGAAGAAGAAGAAGAAGAAGAAGAAGAAGAAGAAGAAGAAGAAGAAGAAGAAGAAGAAGAAGAAGAAGAAGAAGAAGAAGAAGAAGAAGAAGAAGAAGAAGAAGAGAAGAAGAAGAAGAAGAAGAAGAAGAAGAAGAAGAAGAAGAAGAAGAAGAAGAAGAAGAAGAAGAAGAAGAAGACGAAGAAGAAGAAGAAGAAGAAGAAGAAGAAGAAGAAGAAGAAGAAGAAGAAGAAGAAGAAGAAGAAGAAGAAGAAGAAGAAGAAGAAGAAGAAGAAGAAGAAGAAGAAGAAGAAGAAGAAGAAGAAGAAGAAGAAGAAGAAGAAGAAGAAAGAATATCAAAATGAAGAGAGGGCGAGAAAAGAATTTCTTGCACTGATAAAGTTTGAGGTCTTAAGTTTTAATCACATGTCCCGCACACCTCCAACTTGTAATCTCCTGCATTATCAGAGATGGCCTACTCTTACCCTGTGATTAATCCAGCGAATTCAAAATTATGCAATGAGATACCCTTGGAATATGATTATGCCATATGGAAAAGGAATCTATCCTCAGAAGCCTAGGAATTCATATTCACACTTACATGTATGAGGATATACATATACTTATACATATACATATACATTTACATATACATATATATATATATATATATATATAAATATATATAATCACGCACTCACGCACACACACACACACACACACACACACACACACACACACACACACACACACACACACACACACACACGCACACACACACACACACACACACACACGCACAAGTAGACAAGGTAGATACAGGGGTAGGTGGTAATCATTTCATTTTTATGAGTTGAATGTTGGTAAAAAATAGCCGCGAAGGAATTGCATAATCTCGCTCTTCGTCTAAAGTTTATAAACAACTGCTAGGGACCAGGTTTTAATGCTGATGTGACAATATGTAAACTAAGTCATTCGTGCATCGATATCGTGCTTGCTTGAGTAAGCAGTATTGCTTATGACGTTGTAACAGTATTTCTGATTGGAGAAAGGGTGGAAGAAGAGAAATATCTATTGGTTCACGGGAGTAAAGTCACGCCCTTAGGGGAGGCACTTTGATGTAACAGTAAAGATCATTGGACTAGAAAAGTCGTGACGCCGGTGCAGAGGGGGCACAGGAAGAAAATTGGGGACCCCATTGAGAAATTCCTTATTATACTTGACAAGCCAAGTGTAATATTATTCGGGAAGAAAGAAATTTTTTTTTGCCTCCGTTTAATTCAACCGATAAAAAACATTACTTACTTCTTACAGAAAGATATGGTGAAGGACACACTTAAGACAATGATGGAAAGAAAGTTGAAAGTAAAAGAGGAAATACAAAACCATAGTAAGCAACAGTAAACAGAAGTAAACCAGTAGTTACAGAGGTGACGGACGGGTTATATGTATATATATATAAATATATATATATATATATATATATATATATATATATATATATATATATATATACGTATATATATATATAATATATATACGCATGTATATATACATATATATATATATATATATATATATATATTCATATATATACACACACACACACACACACACACACACACACACACACACACATATATATATATATATATATATATATATATATATACATATATACATATATATATATATCTGAAATAATCTTATAATATATATATATATGTCTATATATATATATATATATATATATATATATTATACATATATATATATTATACATATATATATATATATATATATATATATATATATATATGCACAGACATATCAGAATTAAGTAGACACCAAGAGAAATCTTTTAACTTATTAAACAAGCAATTGATACAATTAAAATTCTTATAAATGGTCACAATGTGAATAACTAATGCTTGGTTGACATTCTTGTTCCTTTTTTTTCAATGCAAGGACCCTTCTAGCCATGACATGTTCTTGAGGGATTTCTTGTCATGTTTCCCGTTGTAATCCTATGAGTTTGGGCTTTGAAGATGTCTTCCTGTTCTTTTTGCAAAATTGTCGGTCTAATACGCACCAGAGATGTTCAATAGGGTTCATATCCTGGAACTGACTTGGCTATAGAAATTCCCTGCTCCCATTCTGGCTCAACCGATTTTGTGTTGCTTGAGCAGTGTAACAAGGAGCTCCATCTTCCATAAATAGGAAGACATTTTTACACATTCTAACACTAGAAAATATTGGAATGGGTCCCTCCTTTAATACAAAATCATATTTGCCTGAATTGATATTTCCTTGACACTCCACAAGCTTTGATCGTCCATCACTCAAAATTGCACCCCACACCATTATTGAAATGCCCCTATGTTTCACTGTTGACTGTAGTATTTTGAGGTCAAACTCTTGATTACAGAGTCTCCAGACCAACACTCTTCCACTGTCAGAAAATAATGCAAATCGTGATTCATCAGAGGAAATGACAGTGCCCCAAATGGCCAAAGATCTCTCCACCAATACTTTCTGCGCTTGATATTGGCTGGACGAAGGAGTGGTTTCCTTCTTGCAGCTCTGCCATAGTAACCCAGCCTGTGGAGGTACTTGACTGCTGTTCTGGGACTGACATCAGCTTGTACTGCTATGTGTGAGGCGTTGCAACGTTGATCCTCTTCAACATTTCCTTTGACAAGGCGCAAGGTTCTTTCTGCGGGCCGGGGTCGACCTGAATGAGGTTTTGTGTCCTTCTTGCCCTCTATGGTGAATATTACG
>NC_134777.1:5101077-5103577 GCF_046742065.1 Oratosquilla oratoria
AAGGTGTCATCAGAGCATATATAAAAAGAGCTTTACTAGTATGCTCATCATGGAAAGCTCTACACAATGAACTTAAACACATAAGACAAATGCTCATTAATAATGGTTATTCTAATACTGATTTTGACAACATGACAAAAGAAATGCTTCATAGATTTTATTCCAAGGACAACACTCAAAGTAAACCCAAAGCAAAACACCAAATAAACATATTTTATCACAGTACTTATACAGAAGCATACAAAAAAGATGAGAAAGCGGTCAGATATAATAAAGAAAAATTGCCATCCCGTAAACAAGGAAGATGAAATAAAAGTCATCATATACTATAAGAATCCCAAAACATCTTCACTGGTGATGAAAAATAACATGTTCAAACCTGAGGCATTGCAAAGAACCAATGTAATTTATGAATTCACTTGTCCAGAGGAAGACATTGCACTTCCAGCGAGTTACATTGGTCATACACAATGCACATTAGGCAGAAGGTTAACATACCATCAGCAAACAGGGGCGATAAAAGAACACCTAAAGAAATGCCACAACACAGTAATCACAAGGGATTTAATATCTAAAAATACTAAAATCATTGGACACCATTATAATTCAAGAAAACTCCAGCTCTTAGAATCTATATACATCAGAGAAAAAGCCCCTTCCATCAATTTGCAATGCGATCTAATATCTAATATCCCCCTATACAGCCATAAATTGCAACATTTCGCCTCTACCACCCCCTCCCCCTCAGCTTCACCCTCTCCTCTCCCCCTTCCTCCTCCTCCTCCCCCACCCCCTCCACACACACCCTCTCCTCATCAGGTCTCGGAACCGTTTATAAGGCCAGAGATCACGGGTAATCCGCTAATCTCCTCACACCTTCCTAAGCGAAGGTCACCCAGGTTTACGATGTAGCCGCCAGCCATCCTTTTCACCTAAGGCAAGAAGTAGTTATTAATATTATTATTATCATTATTATTATTAATATTATTATTATTATTATTATTATTATTATTATTCATTCAAATTTAAATGTAAAACTTAAATGTAAGACTTGATATAAATTGTAAATGTGCAACAATCAATGTAATTCAAACTTGTAGTATCATATATTGTATCTTTATAACAGAAATACCAGAAGATGTCTTATTAGAGACGAAACGTTGTGTAGTAAAATGGAGAAGTATAAGGATTTGGTTTATGCCCACCCTATCCAAGGGAAGAATATAGTTAGAAAAATAGAAAACACAAGAAAGAAAATCAACAACTTCCAGAATGCTGTCGTATTCAATCAAACATGTTTAAAAGAGAACCTGCTCCCAAGACGCACGGGTCAGGGTTCGTATCCCATGGCGGAACTTCTAAAAATGTTCAATCTGTCTTAAGAAACATACACAACTTGTCGGAGGGCTCGCCTAATACGGGATTAGATGAAATTGAGATTAGATCTTCCAATGTTACGTGAAGCGTGGTCGGGGACTAGTACAGTCCTTTTGAACCATCACCATGTAGCATGGTTGCTAACATCTTGACCTCGTGATTATCGACGCACGGGTCAGGGTTCGTATCCCATGGCGGAACTTCTAAAAATGTTCAATCTGTCTTAAGAAACATACACAACTTGTCGGAGGGCTCGCCTAATACGGGATTAGATGAAATTGAGATTAGATCTTCCAATGTTACGTGAAGCGTGGTCGGGGACTAGTACAGTCCTTTTGAACCATCACCATGTAGCATGGTTGCTAACGTCTTGACCTCGTGATTATCGACGCACGGGTCAGGGTTCGTATCCCATGGCGGAACTTCTAAAAATGTTCAATCTGTCTTAAGAAACATTATATATATATATGTCTATATATACATATATATATATATGTATATATATATATATATATATATATATATATATATATATATGCATACATATATGCATACATATATGTACATATGCAGACAAACCACTGGGAAAATGAAAGAGATGAGACCGAGCGCTTTCGTCTATTCAGACATTTTCAAGGTATAGATACATAAAAGAGACAAGTATATATAGTCAGAAGGTTAAGGTGGATCTCTCCCAGTGCCATATTGGCTCAAGTGTCCGGACATTTGGTTTACAATTTTTGTTATAATAAATTCATCCAATTTGTATAATCCTTGACTTAAATCTAAATTATTAACAAATGCATTCTTGATCAGACTGGATTCTATGATGTTTCTATTCAAATAAGAATTACTTTTGACAATTACTTTAGCTTCATTCCAATTGATACAATGGTTAAAATCCCTAAGATGGACAAATAACGCGTTGGACGTTTGACCACTTCTAACGCTATATTTGTGTTGCTTTATTCTAACATTTAATTCCTTTCCAGTCTGACCAATATAGCATTTGTTGCAATCTTTACATGGAATTTTATATACACAGCCTTCCTTATTTTCCTCCTCTCTTCTCATCATTACAGGACCAAAGCATCTGTGTTATCTTCAATGTACCTTCGTGCTT
>NC_134777.1:5111077-5116077 GCF_046742065.1 Oratosquilla oratoria
ATTTATCCTGAGTAAAAATAGAGAGATAGAATTAAATAGTTAATTTAATCATTCTATTGCAATATCACGCAACTGCAAATCATATAATTAACCGTACTCTTGCATTTGCTCTTCATGATATGTTGTGAGTTGTGCAACAAGAAATAAATGCTTGCTTTCCGGTACCTACTACAGGTCATGACAGGCGGTTTTCCTGAATTGGAGAATCAAATTTACTATATTATCTAACATAATTCCTCGAGTCTTTGAATCAGACATCCTGAGTCAAGCATCTGCTGCCTGGGCCGACAACGCGCGGTCTGTGACTGTTCCCAAATTTCTAAGGGTGAGGGTATGTCTACTCTCATACAATCCCTAGGACTGTCAGATTACAAACTTAACGCTTGCTCACCTCTCCATGGGTAGGTGAGGTCGTAGGGTGTATCTTTATATCTATTTACATGGCATCAAGACATGGCGCTTAAGGTAAGGGTGGGATTGTAATATTTGGATGGTTGGCCGGGCTAATGCAAACGAGGCACGACCACCTCGAGTGAGGCACGGAGTGAACTACTGGAGGATTCTTCGTATGATTGCCTGGAATATTCTTTCCCTCTCCAAGGATGACCTACTACCCTCTTAATAGGCTCTCAGGAGGCTTAGAATAGACATACCGGGTCTCTCTGAGATGAAAATTACTGGACGGTGGTAAGGATTACAACACGTCGTTATAAGGGTTATTCCAATTGGTGAATAGATGATGCTCGTGAAGTTGAAACATACATTATGAATCTTGTATTTCACTATATGTTCTTACTCAGGCGTCTTAATTTGAAGAAAATAATATATCCTTTAACAACCTTGAATCTAAGGTTGACTGGTGTCTATTACAAAACATGTTTGCTGTCTAAATTTTCTTATTAATTGTGAAGTATTTGTTGACCCCCATATCTCTGACACAAGAAACACTAACACTGACTGCCCTTCATATGAATTTCGCACAATCTAAATGGTTGAGGATTTCCAGTTCCTGGTTCTAGAGACAAGAAAACATATCAACGTTTTGATAGAACATTGGAGAACGTTGTCAATAAATACATTTACGGATCATCCACTGGTAACGTTATGGACAACACTTGACTTCGCCGATGATGCTTAAAACTATCTCAATTATAAATTTTGCTACGTTCTGTAGCTTCAGTATTTATTCCAACTTTCACATAGGAATTATGTATTGCAAAAGGTTACTCCTGTACAAAGAAAATGTAAACTACAAAATCAACACATATGTAAGATGTACATCAGCCCACCTATATTCAGTTGATCGAACTAAGAGACCATAATCACAGATATCATAATGGTATTACACTGAATATCGTATAGAAAAGCTTTCTTAAATCAACTCTTCCCAGAAGAGATCAAATAACTTCCAATTATAGTGAGGAAGGCAACCTAATTTAACTTTAGGTTCAATTAATGCAAACAGCAGATTTTGACAGACAATATAATTCAGTAAAGAATATATCCAATTTGGGAATACAGTTTCTGATGGTGTCTCATTTTCACCTAAATACAACTGTTCCTGTAAAGCAGAAGTTTTCGTGTTTCCTTATGTACCCCTTACATACGTATTGTTCATCTTTAATTTTTTGGAAATCACTTGAACACTGAATGAAATCTTCAGGCATCCGCTAAACATCACTCGGTTTTCATTTGTGCCCCAAACTTTGAAACTCTGAGGCATCTCCTAGGGATCAAGGAACTCCACTTTGAGAACCACTTCTGTAAAGGAATACAAAATCAAACGTATTCTAATTGCCTTTACCAGTATGTGAAGGTCTTTAGAGGATGAAATAGTTGTGTAGGTCTAAATGAAATAGCGGAATGTTAATTGAAGTATAATCATTATCGTGAGTGCGTGATCGTAAAAGAATTAGTTGACAGAGGTTTTAAGTCCTTTCAGGATTAGGGGCTGACCTGTAACTGAATAAATTTGTCTGACGATGTATGGGCCAATGTTTTTTTCCCCCCGAATTAAAGTGGCTTACCGACAACAGATGACTCGCTTGCCATCCCAAGATTATGTAAAAATGGTCACTTTTGATGTTGTCAATTCCCTTTAGAATTTTAAAGACCTGTATCAAGTCACCTCTGAGTCTACGCTTTTTTAGGGAAAACAAATTCATATGTTTTAGTCGACTTTCGTATGATTTATCTTTCATATTTGGAATCAGTTTTGTGGCTCGCCGTTGTACTTTTTCCAGTCTGTCAATGCCTTTAATGATATATATATATATATATATATATATATATATATATATATATATAGATATGTATATAAACAATCAAGATGTATTTCTCAGATGCAAAATATTATTGGAAACAAGGAAAATCTACATTGCAAAACCAAGACCTCCAAGAAGGAAAATAGAATCGTCTAGTGTAAACTAAAAGGAGATTATTCTAGTGATCATGGGACATGCTTTATGGATTTCTCATTGTACAGAATAAGATTTATAAACGTGTTAAGCATAAGACATGTTATTATCAAATGTATATATACATAAAAACAAAACAATGGAATATAAGTGAAAGATACTTTGTCAACTTAGGAAAAAAACTATAAAACATATTCGATAATAAACTGGGAAACGTAAACTTTTGTGAGCCAATCTGCCATCCCAGACGGTGATTCAGAAGCCAGGAGTCAGTATCTGAAGTATAAAGGAACTCGGACTTGAGCATTGCAGCAAGGTAATAAACAGAAGCGAGGATGGAGTTACGAAACGAAAAGTTAAATAAAGAACTCTTCAACCTTTATATATATATATATATATATATATATATATAAATATATATATTTATATATGTATGTATGTATATATATATATACATATATGTATATATATATATTTGTATATATATATATATATATATATAAAATATATATGCATATGTATATATATATATATTTATAAATGTATATATATATATATACATATACATATACACACGCACACACACACACACATATATATATGTGTATATATATATATATATATGTATATATACATATATATATATATATATATATATATATATATATATATATATATATTTATGCACTAAAAACCCACTATTGTTTGGATTTAAGAAAAGAAGGAAATAACGAATTTCCGTATATTTCGAATTCGTTATTTCCTTCTTTTCTTAAATCCAAACAATAGTGGGTTCTTTAGTGCAATTACTAATGTGTAACGACATTACTAGACAGTGATATATATATATATATATATATATATATATATATATATATATGTATATGTATATATATATATGTATATACATATATATATATATATATATGTATATACATATATATATATATATATAAATGTATTTATATATTTATTATATATACATATATATATATATATATATATATATATATATATATAAATATATATATATATATATAAACACACACACACACACACACACATATATATATATATATATATATATATATATATATATATATATATATAAACACACATATATATATATATATATATATAAACACACACACACACACACACACACACACACACACACACACACACACACACACACACACATACACACACACACACACACACACACACACACACACACACACACACACATATATATATATATATATATATATATATATATATATATATATATATCTATAGTCCTATTCCGCCAGGCGAAGATCTTTAGATTATAGAAAAGTGACAGTAGATGTGGGCCACTGATGTGGCCACCTACCGTGGAAACACAAATTACAGATTTGAGATGACAATGAACTGCTCTTTTCATTACTAATACACTGGCTTCTCTAATTACCTTGCATCAAATTACAATAGTTATATACTTTCAATATAAAAGTCATGTTTTGGAGCAAGAAAGGCACTCTAAGCATTACATGTCATTAGTAGAAATTATGTGGACAAACGAGAGGTTAATATTGGCTACAACACACACACACACACACACACACACACACACACACACACACACACACACACACACACACACACACACACACATGTATATATGTATGTATATATATATATATATATATATATATATATATATATATATATATATATATATATATATATATATATGTGTGTGTGTGTGTGTGTGTGTGTGTGTGTGTGTGTGTGTGTGTGTGTGTGTGTGTTTACCTCGGATCTGCTGCAGCCTCTTTTCGAGACAGACAGACACCACCCTACGGCAGTGAGCTCAGAGCTCATTATTAGCAGATCTCTGGGTAGGTCTGAGACCACTCACACTCCACACACCGGGAATGCAAGGTCACAACTCCTTGACTAACGTCCCGTACCTACTCGCTGCTAGGTGAACAGGGGCTACACGTGAAAGGAGACAAACCCAACTTGTCTCCGCCCGGCCGGGGAATCGAACCCCGGTTCTCCGGCTTGTGAGGCCAGTGCCTTACCAATCCGCCACCGGGCCATGTGTGTGTGTGTGTGTGTGTGTGTGTGTGTGTGTGTGTGTGTGTGTGTGTGTGTGTGTGTGTGTGTGTGTGTGTGTGTGTGTGTGTGTGTGTGTGTGTGTGTGTGTATGTTTGTGTGTGTGTGTGTGTTTGTGTGTATGTTTGGGTGTGGGTGTCTGTGTGTGAGTGTATGTGCATGTGAAATTTGTGAGGTTTCGTGTCACAAGCTCACACAGTGTGTATATTTTTTGCATCTATATCACGACACATGCAACAACTTTTCTTAGTAACGTTTCTTGCTGAAATTAATATTTCGGAATTAGAAAAAAAAAATCCACAACATTCATGGTACACGCCAACGAAGAGCTGATTTTTTTTTTTTTTTTTTAATTTACATTTTTCTCTCTATTTTAACCTAACGTACCTAATCTAACCTAATCGTCCTAACCTAACCTATCCTAAACTAACCTAACTATACCTAAACTAACCTAGCCTAATCTAACCTAACCTAACCTAA
>NC_134777.1:5121077-5136077 GCF_046742065.1 Oratosquilla oratoria
AAAACATTTAAGTAGTGAAAAGATTGCTTAACATGAATATACTGGATATGAGATGACCTAGCAAAATCCATTAACGGTTGTTAAATCCTTGTCACCATCGTAGTGTTTGGGTGAGTTATTTTTGTAAGGAGGGAGAGGAATGAAATGGAATTTAATAATCGAGATGAGATTGCCACATTAATTCTTAGGGGAAACGCAATTTTTGTTTCGACACACAGAGATATGTTTTCATTTTGCCTCATTTTTGCATAACAGCAAGTGAAATATAGTGCATTTATGTCTGCAGAGAGATATTAGTCACTATAATATCACACACCCAAAGCGCTCGAGCGAACACTTTTGTAAACTGGAATTCCATATGGAAGAGAGAAGTAAACATTTTAATGTAGCTGTTTTGTCTACTTGTATAAAAGAAAGATACGTAACTCCAGCATTTCTAGACAATTGGACACAGGAAATTCAAACAAAAGGATAAGGTTCAAGAATAATATAATTGCTAGTTATATATAGATATATTGATTTCTTTATGAATGGTATCATATGAAACTTTGTATTCGTATTGAGAAACTAACATACACAATAAGCTAATATCTATCATATTCGTAGGCAGAATTTCAACATTGTAGGATACAAAAAAGGTCACTAGGATCATGTAAGAAGAACATATATAATATTATAAATATGTGAGGTTTAATATGTCAAGTAATCAACCCATTAATTGTATAATTTCCCTCAAATAAGTTTTACTGAAAGTCAGGGCAGTGGTATAATTAGACATCTCCTGTTCCTTAGCCTAGAAATTGTACATTGTCTGGGAAACGAGGGAGTAATGTTAAAATTCAGAATGAAAGAATGTCCTCAAGCAGAAGAGTAGGGTTGTATTGTCCTTTCCTCTGGTACAATCTTCATAATTACGAAAACAACTGAAAGAATATATATAAGCATAAATGTATTGTGAGTAATGAAGACAGAGGTCACATATAAATAAGATGGCATGAGGAAAAACGCAAACTTCCTAAGCTGAGCAGGTCAGATCATCGAAGTTTAAGACGATGCTGGAAGAAAGGTTTCTCGTGGAATGTGGAGGCAGGAGAATATCGCTCTGGAGTCTTTGTCTTTATGTACAGTATTTCTACGATATTCTTATAGTTCGTGTACTGAAGGTCAATTCATGCATTGTATAACTGCGCTGGACAAGAGGATGGGTATATCGCTCTGGATATTAATGTCGGGAGTCTTTGTGTTTATGTACAGTATTTCTACGATATTCTTATAGCTCGTATACTGAAGGTCAATTCATGCATTGTATAACTGCGCTGGACAAGAGGATGGGGTGTGATAATGTTGCAACAGCGCAATTGTGCAGTGTTCACTTGCCTGCAAGACGAGAGTAGTCCTGATACATTGTGATGAATTCGACTAAGCTGCAAAGTAGTGCCATTAGGTCCCACAATGTTTTTCTAACCAGGAAACATGCTGCACAAGAAACCATAATTTTTGTATACAGAACGATAGTTTCTTATACTTTCTACGAGAAATCTTCTTTTCATTCATATATACTGACGTGCTTTCTCGTGATCTACCTTAATTCACACACACATATACATATACACACACACACACACACACACACACACACACACACACACACACACACACACACACACACACTCACGCACGCACGCACACACTCACTCACACTCACACACACACACACACACACACACACACACACACACACACACACAAACACACGCACGCACATACGCACAAACACACACACACACACACACACACACACACACACACACACACACACACACACACACACACACACACACACACACACACACACACGCATACACACATGCATACACACACACACACACACACACACACATATATATATATATATATATATATATATATATATATATATACATATATATATATATATATGTATATGCGTGTGTGTGTGTGTGTGTGTATTCACTTGGTCTTTTGGTCTTTGGATCACGTGTTGGACTCGTGATCGACAGCTATTTCCCTCTTGGAAGAGAGCTCAGAGCTCGTAGGTCCGATCTATGGGTAATGCTATGACCTTGCACACACACACACCCCCAACTCCCCGCCCACGAGAGTTGGAGTAACACCCCTCAGCGCTGCGATACTGATATTATTTCAGCCCCGGGCGAGGATCGAACCCGGACCTCCGTAGTGGCAAGCCAGAGCTCTAACCACAGCGTGTGTGTGTGTGTGTGTGTGTGTGTGTGTGTGTGTGTGTGTGTGTGTGTGTGTGTGTGTGTGTGTGTGTGTTCACCTTGGTCTTTGGATCACGTGTTGGATTCGTGATCGACAGCTATTTCCCTCCCGGAAGAAAGCTCAGAGCTCGTATGACCGATCTATGGGTAATGCTATGACCTTACACACACACACCCAACTCCCCGCCCACGAGAGGCAGAGTAACGACTCGAAGAGCAGCGATACCGAAATAATTTCGGCCCTGGGCAGGATTCGAACCAGGTACTGCGAGCACCACCGTACTTTGCAGTCCAGTGCTCTACCAACCGCGCCACCGTGTGTGTGTGTGTGTGTGTGTGTGTGTGTGTGTGTGTGTGTGTGTGTGTGTGTGTGTGTGTGTGTGTGTGTGTGTGTGTGTGTGTGTGTGTGTGTGTGTGTGCGTGTGTGTGTGTGGTATTTTTCTTGGGGGCATATGTCTTGTGGGCATTTGTCCGCGCACCATACACACACACACACACACACGCACACACACACACACACACACACACACACACACACACACACACACACACACACACACACACACACACACACACACACACACGGTCGCGACAGCGCAGACTCTGAAGAAACATACAGACTCACAGAACATAAAGCCGATATCAGTCATCACCGTGACTTGGAGAAAACCACAATTTTAGTCCAAGAACTTAGAAAATAATCTACGCATAGCTTATTATAATAACACAAACAAGAGGACAGGAGATATAAAATGGGCAAAATCTACAGCCCTCAGTGAGTGGAACATCGCACCACGCACCAGACCACCTGACTAAATGTCACGCATCTTCCTCATCACATTCCTTGTCTTGTTTAATTTGTCTAATTATTATATATATTTTTTTGCAGCCACTATAATTAATTTTTCACTATCATTCCTACTATCACTGTTATATATGTTTCTGATTTTATCACTCCTGCTATGTATTATCTGTATTATTGTTCATTGTTGTTTCTCCTTATCATTAGGGGTTTTATTGTGCTGTCAATATAATTTCATTCATTACTTAGACACTACCTGTAGGAGTTAACATAGATGTTTAATATTGTTTTTCTCCTCATTTGTATTATTATTGATATTGTTAGTCATAAAATTGCCTTCATACCTCAATGATTTTCATATCAAAGATGTAGGGAAAGCTGAGCTTCATCAAGTATCATTCTACGGGGCAATGCTCTTCTCTGCATCGTCCAATATCCTACTTCGAAGAAATCCCTCTTCACTACATCATCTAGTATTTCATTACGAGGAAATTCATCTTTGCTCCATTGCTCCAAATTGAGGGGCTTTGCCATAAAGGTATCTACAAGAGTGCACATAGCACACATCAACCCGAGTCATTTCCTCATTCTACAGGCATTCATATCCTAATTCTGCCTTCGCATCTTCGAGTATCACACCTACACGGCAAGTCTTCATCTGCCAATCGCACGAGCCTACAAGACTCAAACCCCGCCAGCAGCAGCCAACGCGCGAGCCTAAAAACAAAGACTCGTTCCCATTTCTGAAAACAGCAAGACTCGTGGAACATCAAAGGAAGTCTTTCCACCTACCAGGCCAATTCGTCTTATTTATTTGAAAATTTACTCTTAATTGATTCCATATAATACGCAAGTTTTTTTTTCTTTTGCTTTTAGAGTGTATTACTATTCTATCTCTCACCAGCTCTAGCTATATAAGATTGAATATTCATGGCCGATTTATTTTACAGCCTTGATTCTCCACACCAACTCCTACATTCGGGTTAACTAATCTTCAAAGATTCATCCAAGAACCAAATTATAGATCATCTCTGGTAAGTAAATACGATTTTTGTTCTAAATATCACCTAGGAGGCAATTATTCTCTGTTTTTATTTATTCATTTATTTATGATTACATTTATTTATTTTATATTCATTTATTCATTAATCTATTTATTTATTTATTTATTTATCTACTTATTTATTTGTTTGTTTGTTTGGTGATTTATTTATTTATTCATTTTATTTTTCATGTGCTTATATATCTTATTTTATTTCTATTTTTTTTTATGAAGTTGTCCAAATCTCTTTCTGACACGACATACGGACCTTGTGTACACGCAGCCACTCTGCTTTGAATGCCAAAACATGTAGCTCCTTTTGCCAACAGCTCTTCCGATAATTCACCTGCCACACATAACGCCATGGCAACACAGAATCTTATCACCGTTGTCAAGTATGAAATCACATCACCAAGGTTTGACGGGAAGAACACTTCTGTATACAATTTCCTCTCTGAGGTTGAATCAGAAATAACACTTAGAAACATTACAGACGACAAAGGTAAAACATTCATTCTAACATCCAGAATAGACAAAAATAACACATTAGCTATTAATGTCATTCAGTCTCTTTTTTGAGGAAACCAAGTCCTATCATGGTTTCGTACCGCACTTTAAGAAATCCTTGGCCTTATTTGAGCCATTTGGATCCCTTTTCCTTTTATACTCATTGGCTATAACATATAATCATGGTCCACACTACACCAAAGAGAAAACTATAAAAAAAATTGCTTCAACATTTAAAAGCGAACTGAGAGAGAGCCTCAAACATTTTGACTTGGTCTCAGACGACAAAATTTCATTGGAACACGTAGTCTCACTCATGGCGTATTTTCGGCTACTATCCCAATTGCACCCTAACGCACTCCAGAAAACTTGTACTATCCTATTCACACCAGTTATCACATTAGTCGAATTCTCCAGGAAGTTCTCTGACACTGACAAAGTAATCACCCAGACCCAGAGCCAGTCAGTACCCATTGTACCTAACCACACAATAGCCAAGTCACTCAGTCCACACCACATAACATGAGTTCAAGACATGCATCTTGCACTCGACATTGCTCACGCTAATGGTCTCCAACAAGAACGCAACTGATTTGTACATACTGTCACAAACCAGGGCACCTTGGAAACATGTGTTACCACAGACAACCCTCACAGCCAAATCACCACTGCGATTATCACGGAACATATTTCCACACGACTGGTCGTTGCCTTGTGCTGTTAGCACGGAGATAGCACGAACCAAACTACCCAGATTACTCTCCTACAAGACATTCACGTAACACATTTCCTTTATGACTCCCAAACACCAAGATTAACTGCACATCAAAGCCAGTCACTCCATACCCCGAAGTTCCCTCACCAACCCTACCTGTACATACCCTGGATATCCCAGACATATTTTCCTATTCCTTAACAATCAATGCAATTTCTAGTAACACCAAAGTGATAATATTCCTCGACGCAAGCTCCCCAGCCAACATAATGTCAATTTGAATTTTCCATAAACTCCACACTGCAAAAAAAAAAAAAAAAAAAGTGTCACTTTTTTGGAGCCCTCGACGTCAACATTTGCGATGTAGATGGTACACCATTTCCGATCATAGGTATATTCTACATAGATATTAGCTTCAAAGATCAGTGCCCAAATATTCCAGTTACAGCCTAAGTGGCTGACATTCACGTTCTTGCTGATATCCTCATAGGTTTAAAACTGATGAAACAACATAACATAGTCATTTACCCTGCTCAAAAGTTGTATCATTTATGAAAACCATTTTCTCCCTGCATTGCCATCAGCAACTCCTTATAACGCAAATTAGACTTACGTGGCCGAGCATGCACAGGCAGATCATGACCCCTCGTGAGTTGCTTGTATTCGCTCCCTTCAAATTCACTCCGCTTCGTTACACGAAGAAGCACCAGCTGCTTGTAAAAATTCTTCCACCACCTTCATTCAACAGAGTTCCCAGTGCACAATCACTCCAAACCCTCCCCAGTACTCTACCTCTTCCACTTTACTGACAGCTGTGGACATGTATTCCAAAAGCAAGAGACGCATTAACTCCTCTTGTTTGTCCAAATCAGCTAAACTCAAGAGTAAACGCCCATTATACATAATTGTTTTTTCATCAGTTGAGGACAATTTCTTGCCCCTCATTGAGGAATTCAACGTCACATCCACCCCAGTCTCAGAAGTGTTATCTACATTCAAACACACTGATCAACCCAAAGACACTGTTCTTTCGTGAATATACAAAGATATACCTACGAGTTTTTTTAGCCCCGGACACCGATTTACCCTGAATGCCAGAATCTTGCCGTACCAATGGCATCTCCTTCCTTTCAGCCATTACCTCAACGTCAAAGGTCATAATTGCATTTTTATTACCAATGATACTAATGCACCCCTCCATCTCACAGTTGGTAGAAATATGTGTGATTTTGAATTATATCCTTCACGCACCAAATATATGGATGACAATTCTCTACTTCTCCAGTTTGTACCAAAACTTTCGACGTGTTCATGGCACAGGAATCCACTGATACATCACATTTCAGCCCCTTAGATTTCCCTGACGCACAAGCCAATATGATTGCACGTTGCAACAAGTTCAGACAAACTTTTGCCACTCCAGGTAAACCCCTTGGAGTTACTAACCTATTTAGGATCACATACCCCTTCGTGAGAATTCCAAACCGCGTTACATTCCGTCCTACAGAAAGCCAGTTGCTAAACGCATGATTGTAGATAGCCTTACCCAAGACATGCTTGCTCAAGACATCTTTGAACCACCAAGCAGTGAATGGACTTTCTCTATGTTACCCCCAAACACTATGGTTCCCTCCGCTCAATAGTAGAATTCAGGAAATTATATAAGTTAACTATACTAGATAAATACCCCATCCCTGTATCACAAGACCTCTTACACTCTGTCGGTGTAATGCTGTGACCTTACACGCACACACACACCTAACTCCCCGCCCACGAGAATTGAAGTAACGACTCGTAACCCAGCAATACTAAAATTATATATGTCTTGGGCGGGATTTGAGCCTGGACCGCTGTAGTGGCGGCCGGGAATTCTACCACTCCACCATCACGTCGTGTGTGTATGTGTGTGTGCGTGTGTGTGTGTGTGTGTGTGTGTGTGTGTGTGTGTGTGTGTGTGTGTGTGTGTGTGTGTGTGTGTGTGTGTGTGTGTGCTTGTGTTTGTGTGTGAAAGGGTATGGGAATGTGTATATGGAGGATTCATTGTCTGTTCTTTTCTGCAATGAAAATGTAAACAGTGAAAGAAAGACTTACCCGGGTCGGGACTACTGACAGCGATGTGGATGAAGAAGCAGAGTACAAGACTTGCCAGGTCCATGGTGGAGTGCTGGTCTTTAGGCACTACCAATCCTTTCCACTTTTCACCCAACTTCTCAAGCTCTTGGGACACACTTTCGGCTTTTGCGCTTTATATCGTAGTTTTTGCAATTTCTTCATCGTTTCGCTGGCGCATCTTTTCATAGGAAACTCCAAGATACTAAACTATTGCAAGTCTTAAGTGTTTGATTTTCCTCACTACATAGAAAATATACATAGAGTAGTTCACATTATTTTCTTGCTCTTCAGTAAAGTCTTCTGTCTGTATCTGCTGTGCACGATTTTTTCCACAACCTTCTTTTGTAAGAGAAATTTGTTATCCTTTTGCAGTTGCTTAGTTGATGTACTCTTCATATCACTCTAGCTAAACACTTTTTCTTGGTTAGTCTCTCCATCATATCTCTGTAGAAGATTGTGTGGTTATTAAAATAAAATTGAGTAGTATTTATTCTTTTCATCATTGTTCTGCTGTTTTTAGCACTGAATTGCACGGTCCACTCATTTTCAGAATGATAGTTGATTTTCAACACTAATTCACTGTAAAAAAATAACCTTCTCTTGTAATTACTTCCGCATATCAAAATTCACGTGAATACGAACGTAAAAAAAAGACACTTTCACTGTACAAAATATCGAATATTTTATCTGATTTTTTTTATTCTTTTATTTTATGTTATCCTGCAAGAAAACAAACCAAGTTAGACATGCACATGTAACATGTTACGCTTTGTATAAACACGTTAGTTCTATTTGAAAATAGTTTCTATCATCCAACTGTATGTAGGCCATTTTATTAACACGAACATACACACATACACAAACACATACACACACACACACACACACACACACACACACACACACACACACACACACACACACACACACACACACACACACACACACACACACACACACACACACACACACACACACACACACACACACACACACATATATATATATATATATATATATATATATACACAAACACAAACACATATACATATGTATAAATATATATATATGTATATATATATATATGTATATACATATATATATATATATATATATATGTATGTGTGTGTATATATAGATATATGTATACATATAAACTTCTAAGTAACCAATTTTTGGTTATATGATA
Organism: Oratosquilla oratoria; assembly: GCF_046742065.1. Classification (NCBI taxonomy): domain Eukaryota; kingdom Metazoa; phylum Arthropoda; class Malacostraca; order Stomatopoda; family Squillidae; genus Oratosquilla; species Oratosquilla oratoria. The sequence continues at coordinate 5,129,706 of NC_134777.1, forward strand.
TGACCAATTTATAAGAATATTAAAAAATGTACTGATTTATTTATTACTTCAAAAGAAATAGTGCATCATACTTTTAGGGAAATAGGTATTCATATATGGGTATACTCGTATCTGTTTGTCTTTAACATACTATATACACTTTTCAGATTTGGTGGAATTATTGTTTGAATAGTAGAAATCTAAATTAAGAAAAAAAATCTGGCGTTGTTTTACTTTTTGACCTCATTATGCATACGTAATTTCCCACAAGGGACATTCTATAATCATTACATAGGACTAAACCGCAAGCTAGGTTCAACTTTCAAAAGGCAAATTGGGCCAGTTTTACAGACGACCTAGACTCCAGAGTGAGAATAATTGAACCAACACCACAGGGTTATGAGAATTTCCAGGCTTTCGCAAGAGACGTGGCTAAGAAACATATTCCTCGTGAATGCAGGCAAAATTTCATCTCATGCCTCGACAACACCATCAAAGGCCTCTATGACCAATATGTCCAGCTGTTTGGCGAAGACCCCTTTGCTGATAGGATAATTGAAGTACGCGACCAACTTCTTGATTCCATCAGTAAAGTACGGAAAGAACACTTGCACTAGACAACCTCTGAATTTAACATGATCCATAGCAGCAAAGAAGCATGGGAAACTATTAGAAAGCTAAACTCAGATACTCAACCTCAATAGAAAAGGGCTTCCGTGAAAACAAACCAAGTGGTAAGATAATTGCTGCTTAGTAATAAGCCAAAACACAGACAGCATGGCCATAGGAAAAGATTAAATGAGAAACCTAATGGACGGCACTAATGATACCATTTTTTTCATTCACTTTAGATGAGCTAAGAAAAACAATGACACACTACAAGGTCGGTAAAGCATATGGCCTAGACGTTATTGCTGCCAAAATGATTAAACATTTGGTGGACAGACACTAGCATGTTTGCTGGCACTGTACAACAGCTGTGCCACAAGCTTTCAAATTCCAAAGATCTGGAGGAAAGCCAGAGGTGCTGTGCTCCTTAATCCAGGCAAAGACCTATATCAAACAACTAGATACCGACCAATCTTCCTCCTATGTATCTTCTACAAGGCCTAAGAGTGTCTTTTTCTCTCTCTCGTGTATTTTCTTAGCATTGGTTGACTTTTGGCTTACATAATATTACTGTACTGTAGGTTTTCTGTTGGTGTACAAATTACTCCCTCAGTTTTTAAGATAGAGATACCTTTCTTTGCATTTACACTATGAGTGTGCCACAACAGGTTTTAGGCAAAAAATACCTCACACCAGCAGCCTCCAGGTAGGACAGAAATAGCTTATACTGTGAGTCTGTCTGTTTGTTCACAAATGACTCCATTTTTAGTATACATTCCAAAGGGATACTAGAATATATACAGAGTATGCTTCCTTATTTGCAAAGTACTTTTAGTATTAGCTAGAAATTGCTTCGTTAATGTAACCCACCGTTGATGTTGTTTTTCGTTATGTTTATTTTGCAGAAAGTGCAAAATGTTGTCGCTGATATCCATCTGTTTTCCGAAAGGCTATGCTTTTGTTTAGTTAATGAAGCTAGGGCAAAGGAGGCAAGTACACAGCTTCCGCCCCTTTTGAAATGCAGTAATATGTAAACTTGCATCTTCCCCTTGTCTGCTGTCGTAAATTATTGAGCTTTGGTATACAGGGATGTATTGAAGAAGTAAATAAAGACCAACATTGGGAAAAGGGGATAAATTGACCTAGAGGGAAGGAGTCTAAAGGTGTTTACTTTTCATGCGTAGCCAATTGGTCTTTTTATTTGTCTGTTCTAATTGGTTGTTTGTACATTTGATTACTTCATTATTAGCAGATTTACTTAATTTCTGCATCTTTTATATCTATACAACTAGAGGATTCTCGTTGCATATTGTCCATTTTTTATCTATTGGATTCGTGGCAAGGGGCCAATAGAAGTGTGAGAGCGTGCGTGTGCGGGAGAGACTAATATTACTCACAAGGCTGTTTTTTTTTTAATATATATACTAAATGGTACTCCCTTACTCTCCGTCTAGGGTATTGACTGCATGTTATTCAATAATAAAAAAGATATGTCTAGGGGCATGCAGCTGATACTTTAGGATGTATATTGGGCACCCCTACAGACAAGAGCCACTCGCCATTTTGTGTTAGAGGAGATATCTACTCACAGAGAAATTATGCTACTTTAATGTACTGTATCTGTCCTCTGTTATGCTGTCCCCTACTCGTAATACTTTTCAGTATCACTTCTTCGAATGTACATTTCCATTTTTGCCTATCCCTGAGGTATGGGAGGAAAGAATACTGCCACCGAGTTTTCTTACTCAGACCGTAAAAGGTGAATAAGACGGTACGGATGGTGGGATTAGGCGTCCTGTTATCCGTAGCCCTAAGGGGTAAATTCCTACAAGAAGTCAAGGCATAACAGGGTCTGGGAAGGAGTTTTCCGATCAAAACCCTAATTTTTTGGGGTCTTTTAATAAGTGTGGGTGTGGTACAGATGAGAATAAAAGAGAAGAGATAGGTATTATGTTTGTTAGAAGGAAGATGGATGTGTTGGCATTAAGTGAAACTAAGTTGAAATGGAGGGGTTAGCTTGATTTTAGGACTATAATGGTGAGGGTGTCAGGAGTGAGGAGAGGATAAAGGAGGGAAGAGGTAACAGTATTAATAAGCGTAAAGATAGGTATGTATGTGGTAGGTTGGAAGGAATATTTTTAAAGGCTAATATGAATGAAGGTGAAACTGTGAAGGGAGATGTGGGTTTTTGTAAGTGGACATGGGCCTGGTAGTGAAAAGAGTGTAGAGGAAATGGAGACGCTTTTGATAGATTTAAATGAGTGCATAGCAAGTTTTGGGAGAAATGTCAATGTAGTGGTATTGAGAGATCTCAATAGGAGGAGTAATTGAGAAGTGTGGAGCGCCGTGTAAAAATTGTAGCGGAGAGCTGATAGAGAATATGTGTTTATAAAGTTGATGATAGCTAACACAGGGTTTAGGGAAAAGCTAAGTATAAGTACACACGTGAGAGGGTGGTTGATAAAGCATTAATGGACTATGTAGTGCTATCCAGGAGAAAAGTAGGAAGAGTTTGGGATGACCATGTTCTTAGGGGAGAGACTGGGGGAATATCAGATAATTTTTTGGTGGAAGGTAAGTTGAGACTGGATGATAGTGGGAGAAAGAGGAAAGGGACAGAAGGTAAGGAGGTGCTTACAGTAAACTGTTTAAATGAGAGGGAAAAGGAGCAGAACCTCAAGGGAAACTGAGAGAAGTGTGAGAGGTGGTGTTGGATAGAGTAGAGGTAGGAGTGAAGGATATAGAGATATTTTAAAGAGGGAGTAATACATACATACATACATACATACATACATACATATACCAAGGCTTTTTCCCCCTTACAAGGGGGGTAGCCAAAAAGAAAAAGGCATAAAATAATTCCCACCCACTCCATCCCTGAAAACACTCCCCACCCCTCCACCCTCCCTCTTATCTTAGCACCTCCTGAATGACGGGTCATCCCTGCACCTTGTCCACTGCCCTGGGTCAGAAGCAGTGTCGCAAGACACAGCACATCCACAGCAAGGCCACTTCATTAAATCGGCGACCCCCCCTCTCCGTCCCCCCATTGCATAAAATGAGAGGACGGGGAGAAATCCCTTCGGGCTGCGTCAAATTTTGCTCACACATGCTACCTCACCCCCCATCCACCCGCCCATTCCACCTCATGCAATCACAACATCATCCATATACAACCATTCTCCATTCACCCCTGTCTTCTGTCCTCTCCCGTTCTTCCTCAACAGACACTCCCCTCTTCCCCAAAGCCCCCTTCACTCCATCCATACACCTCATCCTAGGACGTCCCCTCATGTTCACTCCCTCCACATCTGCCTTCCATACCTCTTTTACTAGTCTTTCTTCACTCATTCTTTCCATGTGTCCAAACCATCCTAATATTCTTTCATCAACCCTATCTCCCAGCTCCTTTTCCACCCCTGTTCTCCTCCTCACCTCCTCATTTCTTACTCTATCTAGCCTAGTAACCCCCATCATACTTCTCAGACACCTCATCTCAAACACATTCAAACTCCTCTCTTCTTCTCTTATGTTCCATGTTTCTGCCCCATACAGTGCTGTTGGCAGGATCACTTCTTCATACAGTCTTCCTCTTAGCATCCATTCCCAAAAGTCTATTCCTCATTACACTCTTTAATCCACCAAGGCATTTACTCGCTTCTCTCAATCTACATTCTACCTCCACTTTCACTCCACCTTTCCCTGCCACATTTGCACCCAAGTATCTAAAACTATCCTCTTCCTCCAAGTATCTAAAAATATCCACTTCCTCCAGTCGAGGGAGTAATAAGGTGTGAAAAGACGGTGTGTGGAACAAGAAGAACCGGAGGAAATAGAAGGAATGGTAGTGAGTGGTATGATGATAAAATGAGGAAGGTTGTAGAAGAGTAGAATCGAGCATTCACGGATTGGTTGCAAAGTAGGACAAGAGAAACATATGAGAGGTACAAAGGATAAAAAAAAGAGTACTTTTCTTTAGCGAGTTTTTATCTTCAGTGTTGCCCGCAAATGATAGGATCTGAAAGTTCTGTCGCCCTCTCTCATTCTTTTATGATAATGAAATTTAAAAATCTCCTATTGATCTTGACAGTAATTGCGTATACTGTTTCATGTCCTCCCTCCCTGTATTTCTTCGCTTTGATATGAAGCAATTTCCATGTCACTTCCATGCCTAGTGTGAGTTATTAACAGATCTGCTCAAGTAATTCTATGTTTTACCTTCTAATAACTCCGTATAGATTTACATATATATTTTTATATTACTTATATATTTTATATATAAATGAATACATCTATATAGTTTTCAGTTTTTTTCATTCCATTTGTAGCGGCTCCGTTTGTGTACTGATTTGTGTCTGTAAAAGTTTTTTATTATCACTAAGTTATCGAGAATTCCTCTATTTCTTCACTCGGTAACTTAAATTATTCCATTTGTCTCACCTTTCATTGTAATGACTTCTGCATTTTAGTTCGTTTCAATGCTGCTGGTAACCTACTGTGTAGATATCTTTTTCTTGTTTCATTCTTCCCTGTTACGGAGCATTAGATTCTATTATCATCTTTTCTATATTGTTGAAGCGTATGGTGAATCGGTATTTTCTTTTATCACAGGGGCATGTTTAACATCTCGCCTCATATAATTCCCCTAATACCCATGGCCAGCAAAATTCTAAATATCTAAACCACCCTTTGTGGACATTTCGCCCACGGACGTTTGGGCCAGCATTCTCATCTTTTCCCAGTGGTCAATCCCCCCCTCCTTCTCCTCCTTCTCTCCTCCTCCTCCTCCTCCTCTTCCTTCCCCCCCCCTTTTTTTCTCTCCCCGTTCCCTCCTTTCCCCTTCTCTAATCTTAGACATTTGTATCTCAACTTGTACTTGAAAAAGCTGTAATAAGCAAAACGTCGTACAAATAAAGGCTCCGTCCTCATATGGTGTTTAACTCATCAATTTTCTCTTATCTATAATCTCTTCGTCCACTATATGAACTCCCATTTCTGGGGGTGCAATTACAGCCAATCATTGCATTTTGTCTTTTCTACCGCTGACAACCATGTAGAAACCCAAATTTACTGTACTTTAATTCCCTTTCAGTCTTTTTCTACATAGATCCAGTAGGTCCAATTTTCTTTCCTTCATAATTGTGACAATTTCCTCCTCTATTTTTAATGGTTAAGAATTTTATGGTCCGGATCCTTCAGAGACATTATTTTCTTTTACCAATTCAGCAAAAGATCTACTCCATCTCCACGTGGAGCTACCCAGGAACTCCTAAGAAGACCGGCGTGTCTTTGGCAGGAGAGATGGGCTGTCCTAGCAAGATTACTTCTGATTTAGAAACACAAGGACATCCTTGGAACACACGATGTTATGATTTCATTATGACATTGATATGTATATATATATATATATATATATATATATATATATATATACATATATATATATATATATATATATATATACATATATATGAAGTAATGTAACACATTCTTAAACTAAAACAAACACCCACTGTGTTGGATAAGAAGAGATGAAGTAGATGATATCCATATATTTCGATCACAGACTGTGATCCACTATCTATCTACCTAATTATCTATCTATCTATCTATCTATCTATCTATATATATATATATATATATATATATATATATATATATATATATGTGTGTGTGTGTGTGTGTGTGTGTGTGTGTGTGTGTGTGTGTGTGTGTGTGTGTGTGTGTGTGTGTGTTTATATATATATATATATATATATATATATATATATATGCAAAGAAATC
>NC_134777.1:5156077-5158577 GCF_046742065.1 Oratosquilla oratoria
TTTCAGTCTGTTCCAGAAGTTCAGAAGTTTGCAAGGAAAAATGTATTTCTTTGTATTATTGAAACTTCATTCTCCTTGAACGTATTCCCATGACCTCTCGAAACCATCTCCTAAAGCAAGACATTTTATCTGTCAGCGTAAGAGGTTGGTAGAGAACAGGTAGAAATGGGTACAAAGAAGGGTAGATGACGAGCGTTACATCTTTATAGTTTCTGTATTTACATAATATCCGAAGGCGAGAAGGCAAGGAATTCCATAAGCTTGCTTTTAACCTGATGTTTATAAACAGTAGCCGGGGACCCGATTTCATTGTTGCTGTATGACGTGTATGTTTTGCTTTTTGCTGACTATTTGTAACCTATGTGGGGTATGAGGAGACAGGGCATCGTTTAAATAAACAATATTGCATATAGACTTGTAACAACGAATTTGATTGGAGAAAGGGTGGAAGAGGAGAAAATTCAATTGGTTCACGATTGTAAGATGACGCCCTTTAGGGAGGATCTTAGATATAAAGTTAAAGATCATTGGAATAAAGAAATCATGACGTCACTTCAAAACTTACCTAGGACCTAAAATGCGTCTTCTCGGGGGATTCATAGAGTGTACCTCAGAGTAACACGTTTTATAAAAAATAACTTAAGAAAGATACGGAAAGAAAATATCTGCATTAGATTTATCCTCGATTGATGAATAATCACATATAACAGTGAGAAACAAAGACAGAGGTGGAAATTGAAAGTAGAAGACTTAAAAAACAGAATAGCGGTGGAGCTTCAGCTTTATTCACTATTTTCATTGATCTGAAAAATGCGACCGTGTCACTACTCTCAGGCATTTTAGTTAAGAATTCTATGTTCAACAACGGACTCCAAGGGCTCTTTCATAGATTGCTCTGCGACAAAATAATAATCTTTTGTCTACGCAGTATTGGTGTTCATTTGTTTCTATGTCACTGGCTAAAAGAAGAGAGAGAGAGAGAGAGAGAGAGAGAGAGAGAGAGAGAGAGAGAGAGAGACAGAGACAGAGAGAGAGAGAGAATTGTTAGTGTATATATATATATATATTATATATATATATATATATATACAGTATATATGTACAGATGTATCTCTTTAGTTTCCATCGCTTCTCATGCTTATACCACATTCACTGCTCATCTTTTAATTATACTAATTCTGTATATATAGATTTGATCCAAAATACTTAACAGAAATGTTGAATATTATGCAACGTTACACATTTTTGTTTAATCTCTATTCCGACTCATTCTTTATTTCTTCTTTTCTCTTATTTTAGTTATCAAAAACATAATGACAAATTGCAAAGAATTTTGTGTGGTACGTTGGAAAGCTTCTGAAAACACGAGTTGGTTTTAGAAGAAAATTATTTGAATGTATATGTAATACTTAAATGTATATAAGTACAAAAAATTAATACGAATGAATATTCATAAAAATTAAATATATCATCAAGGCGTAAGATAATCCAAGAATGAAAAACCCGAATGAATTCAAGTTTCCTGAATAAATTTATTGATTGCTCTCAACTAATCATAAAAGAAAAGATTAGATTAACATCACTCAAATCAATTTGGTGCCTCTTGCAATATAGCATATTTACACAGAAACCCACAACTTCTTTCCCTCATAATTAGAACTTGATTATGCAAATGCACGGAAAAATATTCACATCTCCATAATTACATGAAGAGGCCAATGAATTTACCCGGAAACGGTGATCCCATGAGAACCATGTGAGAAAGAATTATTTACCTGCTGCTCAGCTTCAAAGTCACCCAACATCTGCATCTACAGCTTATGATGGCCGAAGAAGCTGCCTCTCGGTGCCCAGTCTAGATCCAAGACTTCTATAAACTTTGACTGTATTTCCTCCACCTTACCACATAAAGATTTTTTTATCCCCCAAATACTTCCTTCCTTCTGATCCCGTAAGCCGTTGAACAAGGCGGCATAACACAAACAATACTCTAGTTATTCTTTTTCTTATATAAGGTTTAATGGAAATCCCATAGACTGCTATCAGGTTGTGTAATCAGTGAAACTTAAGACAACGTTTTTAATAATTATTAAATGGAAAAACTGCACACAAATACACAAACACACACACACACACACACACACGCACACACACACACACACACACACACACACACACACACACACACACACACACACACACACACACACACACACACACACACACACACACACACACACAGACATACGCACACACACACACACACACACACACACACACACACACACACACACACACACACACACACACACACACACACACACACACACACACACACACACACACACAGAAAAGTAAAAACCGAAACGGATTGCGAATCACTACAGGAGGATCTAAATAAGGTTTGGAAGTTGAGTCAGAAATGAAAAGTGGGCCTCAGCATTAAGATGTGTAGCATAATGGAGTTCGGAAAAAGTAAAAATAGAATATAAGTAAAATA
>NC_134777.1:5166077-5168577 GCF_046742065.1 Oratosquilla oratoria
TCTACTTGCGTCTCTCCTAGATAGATATTTGCCGCATAATATGCACCATTTACCAAAAGTTCTCAGTTACATTTATGCTTATCTTTGGGCATCTACCTTCTAGTGCTCTTCTTCAACGCCGTTCCTTTGATCTTATTCTTTACTGATGGCAACTAGTACACACTCCACGGAGCCTATACCTTAACGTCTCTAACCAATACAAACTATACAAGGTCGAAGATGTAGGGACATTGTGATGATTTCTGATACACTCAACATTATCTATTTATTTTTTTGTCATTTCCAGGCACCTTCGTACATAGGCTTTAACATTTACGCACTTTTTCCTAACCCCTTTTTTTTTACCTAAGACACTTCCACACTTCTTGCCTGAGTAACGGATGGCTTGTTTTTTTAGATCAATAAGTACCAGGTGTACCTTCTCTTTTTTCGCATTTTTCTCCATAAATTTTTGGAATATGAAGATAACATCTGGCGTCCTTCCCCCTGGCAGAAATCTGTCTTGCTCCTCGCTTATTTGCGTCTCGCTTCTGACCCTTACTTCCAATATTCTTTCATGTATTATTGAACCATGGTATAGGCCATCTGCTTTATACGATGAAAGTCATAGCATTCCTGCTCGTCTACTTTATCCTGGCAGAGATCGAATATACTGTTTCTCCAACATAGATCAATATTTGTATATAAAGGTATATGTGCACACATACGTATGTATATATATGCGGAAAAACCACCAAGGAAAAAGATAAATTGATGACCAAGCGCTTTCGTCTATTCAGACATCCTCCCTGAGGACGTTTGAATAGACGAAAGCGCTTGGTCATCAGTTTATCTTTTTCCTTGGTGGCTTTTCCGCATATTTAGAATCACGAGTTTATGTGATTTCTCATGCATGTATGTGTATATGGAGTTATACATGTATGTGAGTGTGTGTGTAAGTATAGGCTCACAATTTTTTGTGGATAAAATGTTTATAGATTTTTTTTTTTTTTAGCTCTTCCCTTACCGCGTCTAGAATCCCTCAGAGAGTATCACATGATTCCGCGAATGGTATATATCTCACACGCCCACTATCCCATATGTATATGTATATGGAGTTATATATGTATATGGGTGTGTGTGTAAGTATAGGCTCACAAATTTTCGTGGATAGAATTTTTCTAGATTTTTTTCCTTCCTTTACCGCGTCTAGAATCCCTCAGAGCAAAGTATGACATGAGTCCGCGAATGGTATATATCTCACACTTTACATCCTTTGTTGTCAATCCTTTCCACTGGAGAAAACTTGAAAGCCGCATAGGTTGGACAAAAAAATGTATCCAGGTTCTCTTTAGGGATAAGGTTTGCCTATGTGTGAAATCTGGATCTGTGTTCGTGGAAAGCGAAAAAGAGGAGACATAAGAAAACCGTATAATAAAAAAGGAAACGAAAGTTTTTTGTATAACCATTTGGAGAAGAGTAAGTCATTATTAGATTATATAGTAATATATTTTTAGAGTAGTATATGCTCTATGTATATGTCCTTTTATTTGAGACAAGTATTATTTCAGCCGTAGGTAGCATTACCTATGTTGAAAGCGTCTTCCAAAAAAATATAAAATAATGTGTTGTATATTCCAAGGTCATTAAGCACAAAATTCAATAGCACTTATAACATGTACATATATTCACTTGGATAAGGTATTTCGGTACTACAATTACCCTAACCGGCTGGCGAAGCAATACATAGCATCGCACGTTGAGAGTTTAGCTCACAGCTGCAGGGTACTACACGGATGAAAAATTCTTAACTGAAAAGGTGTTTGATATATCGGCAAAAATACTAAAGTGCCGTAAATATATATATATAAATATATATATAAATATATATATTCATACATATATATATATATGCATACATATATATGTGCATATATATATGCATACATATATATATATATAATATATATATATATATATACATACATATACATAAATATATATACATATATATATATATATATATATATATATATATATATATATATATATATATATATATATATATACAGTATGCTACGAGTGGAATGAGATGATGGTTATCCTTGTTTTTGCATTTTTAACGAGAAAAGTTAAAACATACGTTAATTCGTCCATATACCGTACAAAGGAGGAAAGACCATTAGTCTATACATACATAAAGAAGTTTACCTGTCATCATTGGCGAGTCATTGAAACTGATAACCTTCATTATAATAAATAATTGTTAATTTTGATGCTATGTGTTTTGATTTGATATTAATAGATCCTGTTTGTACAAGCACAATTCTGAGTTTACAATATAACAAAGAGAAGTGATTACAGGAGCACAACAGAAACACCTTTGTAATCTAACTTGAAAAATTAGTTTAAAAATTTGTGATATATTGTTGAGGCAGTGTCAGTCGCAGGAATAGTTGATACAAAAGATCAAAATGGATTTATTATTTCTATTGCTAGAGCTGCTATGAAGAGAAGCAAC
>NC_134777.1:5173577-5176077 GCF_046742065.1 Oratosquilla oratoria
AAAGTGGCAAAGAAATGATTATAAGCGTTAGCCAGCATACGCCAAATGTCTTATGAGTTTTTTTAACACGTAAAGGACACCAACCATAGTAATAACTGGGAAAATGTACAAAAAATTCTTGTTTATAATTCTCCCTTAAAAAGGAACATAATTAAATCTAGTTTTATCAAAAGCACCTTTGATGACAATATTAATCTAAGTTAGCTTTGTATAAATTAGATAATTTTGTCATAAATAAGATAGTCAAACAACACCATGACACTCTACCATAATATCTTCTTGGGCCTAAATATCTCATAGGACTTTTGGTCACATACATGTTATCATTAATCTATCAATTTATTCCTTTTGTTGTTTATATTTGTATGTATGTATGTGCATTTTTTATGGATTTATATAAATGCCTGTATATATTTGCGCGGCAGCCACACAAACGTATAGATGTTGATTCGATATTGCCCATATTCTTACTTATTTCTGTATTTATATTGTCTTCTATTATTCTTTCTTATATTCTGCATATGTCTTAATAAACGAAAGCGATTAGTATTCCCATTTTTTTTTTCCCCTGTTGTTCCGGCAATTTTTTTTAGTCGCACTGTCATTGTCATTACTGTTGCAATACACACACATATACATATATATATATATATATATATATATATATATATGTATTATATATATATATTATATATATATGTGTGTGTGTGTGTGTGTGTTTTATATATATATGTGTGTGTGTGTGTGTGTGTGTGTGTGTGTGTGTGTGTGTGTGTGTGTGTGTGTGTGTGTGTGTGTGTGTGTGTGTGTGAGTGCGTGCGTGCGTGCGAGTGTGTGTGCGAGCCTGGGTGTGTTTGCGTGATTCGGTTTAACATCGCAAACTCCCCCTAACAAGACGTAACGACGATGACCCTTGACCTCCGACGTGGTGGAAAGGCTTGAAAGATGGCAAAATGAAGCAAAGGAGACCCTAAAGAAGAGGCGAGAACTGAAGAAAGGTGGGTTTCTGTCCATTCCCAACACAAGATACATGAGTGAGATGAAACAGGTTCTCACTAGAGCGAGAAATGTATTTGCATATAGGAGTATGCGAGCTAGAACTGGAGAAATTTGTGAAGGACAAAAACAAAATTATAGTCGACAGGGAAGAAGAAAATACATGATATATATAGAATACCGTATGGCAGCGGCCCTGTAAACTACTATATGGGAACAAGCAGAGGGATAAAGGATTATATAAGAACCCACCAGACATCTAATTAACTAGTAGTTCATCTAGAAAACTATGGTGAACTACCGGATTGTGATGGAGTAGAGATGCTTCAAAAAAGAACTTACCAAGAAATGTACGAAAATATCTGAAGCAACTTATTTCGCTTCACTTCCACATATCAACCGTCAGAATGAGTTTTCTTTAAATAACCTAAAACGATAAGCTGCTTAATAATTCGAAAAGTTGAACAGAAGGGAGGGGGATGTAAGACAGATCCCTGAGAAACGTGGTGACCTGGAAGTTCGGAATATGAGGTTTTGATTTCTTTATATTAGCAGGTACAATTATGAGGCCCTGTTTAAGACGATGCCTTAGGAAGTAAATTTTATAAAATATATGTAGGCATACACACACACACACACACACACACACACACACACACACACACACACACACACACACACACACACACACACACACACACACACACACATGTATACATATATATATATATATATACATATGTATATATATATATATATGCATACACACACACACACACACACACACATATATATATATATATATATATATATATATATATATACATACATATATTGTATACTTAGGGCGCAGATTTTCTTTCATACACACTGAATTGAAGACCACAGCGTTTTCACAGTTACTAATTTTCTTCTTAATAGTTTCAAGTTTCCTCATTCAAAGTTCTTCATTTTAATTATTCGACGTTTCGACTGCAAGGAGTCATTATCAAGATACAAATACAATTCAGACCACGCAATCATACGGATACGTTACATGGTCACAGGATAAAGAAGAATGCTACACTCTTCTTGTCATGCGCGACATTTAAACCTACGAAGACCTCACTCTGGTTGACCCTCTCAGGGCTTGAGGAGGTCAACCAGAGTGAGGTCTCCGTAGGTCAAATGTAGGTTTATATATATATATATATATATATATATATATATAGATGAGTTTATTTCCATATAAATATATATATATTCATATATATATATATTTCCATATATATATATATATATATATATATATATATATATATATATATAAATATATATATATATATATATATATATATATATATATATATTTATATATATATGTATATATATGTATATACATGTATACATATTTATATATACATATATAGATAGATAGATAGATAGATAAAAAGATAAACAGATATATAGATAGATAGATAAGTAATTGTATAAGTTTACATAATATATTTACATCACTTGGATA
>NC_134777.1:5188577-5196077 GCF_046742065.1 Oratosquilla oratoria
CACAAAATAGACAAGAATATTTAAAAAAAAAAGAGTAGAAGGGAAGATTAAAAATATTAAAAGTATAGAATTGATATGTACATGTGGAGGTAAGTTGTTCTAAGATACATAAATGGTAAGCTGATGCATAAAGTCAGAAATTATGTAAGGTGCGTTTCCTAAGAAAATAGAGGAAACAAGTAAGGTCGAAGTAGGATGAGATTTCAATTTAAACTAAAGGTATTTATTGAAAAGAGAAAGGTATATATTTCTGACGTGAGGGAAAAACCTGACGTCTGTTCAATCGGGGAAAGAGGTTAGGGACAAAAGTGAAAAAAAAAAATGAAAAAAAGTATGAATTATGGTGTTTGAATGTCATATCAGGCCATTCAATACGATTCACCATAACAAAACAATAATTTTAATTACCTTAATCTTGAAATAATAAAAACTGTGCCCTATATTTACTAAGGTCATCTACTTATCATTGAAAGACTACCATGAGTATGAATGAAATAGCATTGAAGTCAGAATACAAGAATAATTACCTACCAGTCCAAGTGTTAGTCGAGATAGATTTTGCTCTTTTCTTAGTAAAAGAGTTTTATTGTTATAGTAGTTTCAATAGAATTAGGTCGTCTGCACCTCTTTCAAAATATTCAAACTCTAACGTAGCTGTTCACCCTACTAAGTGAATTTGTTTGATTTGTATAGGCAACACTTTTTATATGGATGACCTGCCTCGCTGCTCATGAAAATAGTGGAGCCTATCGCCTAATTAAAGTTTCTATTTCGCCGAAGAGTTGCAGCCTCTCCTTGTTCAGCGTAACATTTCCATAGCTATTTTCAAATTCACTGTTTTCCTGAACTCGGTAACTGAGTGCCTCTCCTTGCAAGGGCTCCATACAGCACTAGATTTTTTTTAAATGTATCCTTTTCTGTGGAAATATCTTTTGCAAGTCACCCAGTGTTCTGTCTTTTGTCCCTTTCGTTGCAAGGGTTTGGAACTCTTTACCTTTCTGTAATTTTCAAACTGGCTCGGAGTTGCACCCTTTCAAAAAGTTTCAGTGCACTTGACTTCGAATTTGTATGGTCTTTGTTCTTTCCTCGCCTCTGAGTTCGTCTTATTTTTATATATTATTTTTTCATTTATCACTGAGTTCCTTATTTATTTATTTATTTAGTTAATTAGTTAGTTAGTTAGTTAGTTAATAAGTTAGCTAATTCGTTAGTTATTTAATCAGTTAATTGTCTAATTGTCTACTGCCATTTTGCTAACCCTTACATTATGGAGAATAAAAGGAAATGTCAGTAAACGAAACAAAATTATAAAGAAAAATAGGAGTGGAGAGCATGCTGTAAGAAGAGTTGTGTGAAAAAAATATGAAAATGGTGTAAACAAGAGATTAAACTAATGTAGAAAATAAAGGAAGGAGGGGAGTAAAATTAGCGATGACATGAGACAAGGTTGCGAAGGTAGTTGGCAAGGTGATTTAGGGATGTGCGGGTAATTAACAATCAGTTGACAGATTTCACAATAATGAAGGACAGATATATTTTTTTTTGTGTAGAAAGACTGGTGTGAGCAGTACAATATATGTTTTCAGATATATAAAATCTACACGCATGTTCGTGGAATGAAAAGAAAAATCAAGAACACTCTTAGAATACGCCTTCTTGGAAATGCAACTTAGAGAAAGAAAAATGGTCTTCATATTTCCTTAAGAAATATACATGTGGGTATGTAAATGAAGCAGTGGTAGAATAAATATCAAAATCTATAAGGTAGACATGATTGATAAAAAGATTTGTTGGAGATATATATAAGCAAAGAATAAATAAATAAATAAATAAACAAAAATAGAAAATAAAAAAGTGAGAGGTAATAAATAGAGGGATGGGGACACTGGACGAGTTTGGAAAAATTACCCACAAAAGGGTTTGAACAGCATTACACGATGTATAAGTAAGCTACCTCTTTCAGTGAAACGTGGACTAACTTAATAATCTCTTTCCCGCACGAAAGACAACTAAGCTCGCTTCACATAAAATAAGAGATAACTTGGTAAGCTGAATTAGCAACCTGTTTAACAATAGCAAACAGCCACTTGTTCTGAAGAGTAAAACTTCCTTCTAGCAAGATTTTACTAGTGGAGTTCCCCAGGGTTCCGCTTCAGGGTCATTCCGTATATATCAATAACATTGTGAATATGAATACACTGCCTCGAAATATGCTGATGATACGAAGCTGTACAAATAGTAAATGATTACTGACTTCACCTAGACATTCAAAGAAAATGAGAAAAACAATGGTATTAGTTTCAAGAGTTACCAAAGGTATTTAACACAAGTTGAAAGATATGCACGTAGGTAAAAGTAATGCTAAGTATGGCTGCAAGCAGAGAATATTTTTTTTCTTTTTAATTATGAATGACAATCTTAAAGCATCTGAGCATTATATTTCTTTCCCTCTTTTAACTTCAAAAATAGAGAACAAAAAAGGAGCTTTGTGAAATTATCAGCGACGACCTTAAGACAAATTGTCATCTAGAATGGCAAGGAATTTTCCGTTGTAAAAAGATACAAATATAAGCTAATCTGTAAAGAAAGAACAAACGTAAGGATATGTATTATCATTATCATTATTATTATTATTATTATTATTATTATTATTATTATTATTATTATTATTATTATTATTATTATTATTATTATTATTATTATTATTATTATTATTATTATTATTATTATTATTATCATTATTATTATCATTATTATTATCATCATCATCATCATCATCATCATCATCATCATCATCATCATCATCATCATCATCATCATCATCATCATCATCATCATCATCATCATCATCACCATCATCATCACCATCATCATCATCATCATCATCATCATCATCATCATCATCATCATCATCATCATCATCATCATCATCATCATCATCATCATCATCATTATTCTGTGGTAAAAATCTGCTCAGTTGCATACAGCTGATGCTTTAGGGTCTTTATGACAAATCTCTATTCATAGAGAAATGATGATACTTTATTTTAATGTGACTGTCCTTCCGTTATGCTGTCCCCCTAGTCTTGATATTGTCCTGTATTATGTCTCTGATTTTTTTTTCAAACCCAGTGGTGCGGGATATAAATATTGCTAACGAGTCTTCCCACTTGAGTCGTAAAAGGCGACAAAAACCAGACGGGGATAGGGGACATTACCAAAAGAAAGTAAAAGCATAAGAGGGTTTGGGAGGAAATTTCCAACCTAAACCCAAAGGTTTGGGTTGTTTAATGTGCGTGGATGTGGTACAAATGAGAGTGAGAGGGCAGAGATGGGAAGTATATTTGTGAGAAGAAAGATAGATGTGAAACTAAATTGAAAGGAAGGGGCGTGTTTTAGCTTGGGAGTATAGTTGGGAGGGTGTCAGGAGTGAAGAGAGGACTAGGGAGAGAAAGGGTGGCTATACTTATAAGTGAAGAGATAGGTATACGTATGGAGGAGTGGAAGGAGGTTTCTTCAGGGTTAATGTGGATGAAGGGGAAACTGGGAAGGGAGATGTTTTTGTAAGTGCATATGGGCTTGGTAGTGAGAAACGGGAGGCTTCAGGGAGAAATATCAATGTAGAGGTATTGGGAGGCCTTAATGCTAGGGTAGGAAATAAACCAGTAGATGGAGGAGCTAGGAAGTGTGAAGTTCCATGAAAAAATCGTAGTGGAGAGTTGATGGTGGATATGTGTCTAGAAAGAGAGTTGATGATAGCAAATACAGTATTTAGGAAGTCAAACATAAGTACACGTGGGAGAGGGTGGTGGATGGAAGAATGTTAATGGACTACATAATGTCAACAAAGAGAATAGTAGGAAGAGTTTTGGATGTACATGTTCTAAGGAGAGAGAGTGGAGGAATATCAGATGTTTTTTGGTGAATGGTAAGTTGAGAATGAAGGATAGATGGAGAAAGAGGAAAAGGACAGAAGGTAGAGAGGTGCGTAGAGTAAACGGCTTAAATGTGAAAAAAAAATGAGAAGGAGGCCAAGAAGCTTAGAGTAGAGCAAGAGGGATTGAAGGGGTAGGGTAGAACTAGGAGGGAGGGAGGAATGGAGATGATTTAAAAAAGGAGTCACAAGGTGTGCAAAAATGGTGTGTGGAACAAGAAGAATCGGAAGTAACAGAAGGAATGGTAGTGAGTGATGGAATGATGAGGTAAAGAATGTTGCAGAAGAGAAGAATCAAGCATTTACATATGAAAGAATCATATATGAGGTACAAAGAAAAGATAAGAGAAGTAAAGCATAGGATAAAGGAGGCAAGGAGAGGAGCAGAGGTGAAATGGGGGTAAGAGTATGAGAGAAACATTTGAAAGTAATAAAAAAATGTTTTGGAAGGAAATTAAGAGAGAAATAGGATGTGAATGGAGTAGAGAAGAAAAGGTAAAAAGTCCAGATGGAGATACGGTAATGAAAGAGACGGCAGTAAGAGGAAGATAAGCAGAGTATTTTAGGGAGTTGCTAAATGTGAAGGAGGCTAAGAAGGGAAAAGTAGTTGCAGCGAGGACAAAATGACAGTGTTGAGTGAGAAAATTAAGGAGAAATAAGGAAAGATGAGGTGAAATCAGTTATTAAAATGATGAGAGCAGGTAAGGAAACCTGGTTTAGATGGGTTTTATGTAGTGTCTAAAAAAAGGGAGATACAATGATGGAGGACTGGCTGGTGAGGTAGTTTAATGTTTGCCTAAAAGAGGGTAGAGTGCCGGAGGACTGGAGAAGTGCCAGTATATTTCCACTTTACAAGGGAAAATGGGACAAGTGGGAGTATAGTAGTTTCAGAGGGATCAATTTGCTGAGTATAGATGGGAAGGCCTATGGGAGGATTTTGATTGAGAGGATTAGGAGGAAATGAGGGATAATTGGTGAGGAACAGTGTGGGTTTAGGACAGGTAGGGGTTTCGTGGATCAGATTTGTGTGGTAAGGCAGATATGTGAGAAAGCTTTAGAAAAAGGTAAGGATGTTTTTTTGGGGCTTTATGGATTTAGCAAAGGCTTATGACAAGTAGACAGGGAGACACTGTGGGAGATATTGCAGATATATGGGACTAGAAATACTGTTAAGAGCAGTGAAGAGTTTTTATGAGAGTATTAGAGTCTGTGTTAGAATCACACATGGAAAGAGTGAGTGATTTGAGGTAAAGGTATTATGTCAACTTGGCTGTTCAATTTATACTAGGATGGGGTAGTGTGAGAGGTTAACACAAGAATAATGGGCCGAGGATTGGAGGTGTTTAAAGAAAATGTAGAAAAGTGAGAGATAAGCCAGTTGTTGTTTGCTGTCGACAATGCGCTTGTAGCAGGATCATAGGAGTGATTAAGGAAGTTACTGACAGAGTTTGGGAAGGTGTATAAAGTAAGGAAGTTGAAGATAAATGTGAGTAAAAGTAAATTGATAAGATTTACAAGTGGGAATGTGGCAGCAAATATGAAGTGAGTTTTAAGGGAGACAAACTGGAGGAAGTAGATAGCTTTAGATACTTGGGTGCAAATATGACGGGAACGAAAGGAGTTGTGGAGGTACAATGTAGATTGAGAGAAACAAATAATGCCTTGGAAGATAAAAAAAAAATGTAATACGAAACATTTAGGAATGGATGGAGTAATTGTTCCGACACTTTTCGGGGCAGAAACATGGAACATAAGAGAGGAAATGAGGATGAGTTTGAATGTGTTCTACATGAGGTGACTGAGAATTATGATAGGATTAACTAGGCTTGATAGACTGAGAAACGAGGAGGCGAGGAGGAGAATGGGGGTGGAAAGGGAGTTGGGAAATAGAGCTGATGAGAGAATGTTGGGATGGTTTGGACACGTCGGGAAAATGAGTGAAGAAAGGTTAGTAAAAAAAGGTGTGGAAGGCAGAGGTAGAAGAAGTGAACATGAGGGGGCGACCAATGATAAGAAGCATAGATGGGGTAAAAGGGGCATTGGGAAAGAGGGAAAGGCCTGTTGCTGAAGTAAGGGAGTATACAGATGATAGGGATGTTTGGAGAATGGTTTTGTATGGATGATGCTGCTATACATAAAATGGAGTGGGTGGGGGATGGGTGGTGAAGGAGTAATGCGAATGATATTTTGACGCAGAATGAAGATATTTTTCTCAGTCTTCTCTTTTTCTGCATATGGAGATGGAGAAGGGAAGTCGCAAGTTACATGATGCAGCCTTGCTGTGGATGTGCTGTGTCTTGCTACATCACTTCTGACCCAGAGAAATGGGAGATATACAGGAATACTTTGACATCCAGAAGGAGCCAGAATATGGGAGAGGTACGGTGGTGAAAGGGAGTTAAGTGTGTGGGTAAGGAACGGGTAGAGGGAGATTAAATGCCTTCAATTTTTTGCTACCTCCTTTGTAGGGGGAAAATAACCATTGATATAAATATATATATATATATATATATATATATATATATATATATATATATATATATATATGTATATATATATATATTCATATACATATATTCATATGCACACACACACACATCATATATATGTATATATATATATATATATATATATACGTGGAGTTAAAAACGACAGCATTGTTGTAGTTGTTCAGTTTTTTCTTCGTATTCTCGATTTTCCTGATAAGAGATTTTCCATTAACTGGGTGAATTGAAACTAGGTCTCTATATTCTTCCATTTGTTCTTATTTGACATCGACGTTTCGTCTTAAACAAGACATTATCAAGATATAACTGAAATAACAAAGATTACATGGTAACAGTAAAGGTACTAGACAATATCAAGATATAACTGAAATAACAAAAATTACATGGTAACAGAAATAATAAAGGTGACAGATATGTGAAAATGAATACAAAAACTCACATTTAAAGGGAGCGAAGAAAGGGAGAAGGGTGTGACAATCGGGGATGACAGAAGTATATATACCTAAGATCAGGTCAGACAAGGGGGGGGGGAAGGGACAGACAATAAGGACCTCAGAGGTCAAGGGGTAAGGGGGGTGGGGGTTGGGGAGTGGGGGAGGGTTAGGTGGGTGCGGTCACCGAGGGTGGGGGAGGAGGTGGAGGTGAAGGGAGAGAGGGAGGGGGGGTTATTTCTAAATAATGGGAGAGAAGAGATTACATTGCTTTGGATGTTAATAACCGGTGTTCTGTCCTTAATGTGAAAGGCTTCGAGTAGTTGTAGTCTCCTAGGGTCATTGCTCGATCCAATAATTTTGGTGTTGTTGATCAAATCATCCCTCCTGAGTGCAGTGTTATGGAAACTTCACATCTAAAACTAATGTAGTGTATCAATATCAATGTTCTACAGGAAATTGTAATTTCCTTCCTCATTCCTACATTGGTTTTACTAGATGTAAAGTCAGCCGTCGCCTAACTTTCCACCTACAAGAGGGAGCAATCAAAGAACATCATAGAAGTTTCCATAACACTGCACTCAGGAGGGATGATTTGATCAACAACACCAAAATTATTGGATCGAGC
>NC_134777.1:5206077-5208577 GCF_046742065.1 Oratosquilla oratoria
TGTGTTTAGATCAATTTTCAAATGTGGGAAGTTTTCCGCAAAAGGTAAGTATATCATTTTGTCTTTAGAGACAGGATTGACAGAATGAATTATGGAATTTGTTGCAAATGTACATGATAAGAAGTCTGCTGAGGACGGTAGACTTTTTACGTGAATAGCAGAGATTGTGTTAGGGAAAGGAATAAAGTAAATGAATACTCTGTGTTCAAATTGGATTGTGTTAGAGTTATGTTATGTCACTATGGTTGTTCAACGTACATATGGATGGAGTAGTGCGGGAGGTAGATACAAGGGTAATGGACAAGTGGCATTTACGGATAACATTGCTGGTAGATCAGAAGAGATACTGAAGCCGTTGTTTGTGGTATTTGAGAAGGTATGTAAAATGAAAAGGGGAAATTACAAGGGATGGGATGTCAGCGAGTTGTTGGCGAGTATAAAAACCGATATCATGCCTTTGTAGGGTAATCTGGAGCGTTCGGGTCTCGTATTTTCCTAGCTGTGGGTTCGAGTCCCTCACTTCTCTCCGATTCCCAGCAGAGACTGTTACCGGCCACAACAACACAAGGGAATAGAGCAAAGGTGACGGCTTTGTCGCGTCTGCGCATCTCTACCCTATACATTTCACCACCTTATCATTTTTATCATTACTATTAGAACTAGTTATTGTGTTGCGTGAGCATTTTGTATAACAGTAGAATCACTGATATTACAATTTAAGGGTTCTTAATGATAATTAGACTATAAGCGACTGGACAACTAAGAACTGAAGGACGGACGACCTAGAGGATTACATTCTAGACACCCATGTTCCATGCTTATCACCCATCATCCCTCCATTCAGAGATGTAACACCAAAGGGACGACATTCTATCTTAGAACCAAATACACTATATCTCTATTCAATACCATCTCTTCATTGCTTTATCACGTGCATTAGCTGGCATCCGCCTATTCTTACACTGAGCTTAGTATCCCATGAGAGAAAAATGAGTGTCACTCAATAAGGAAGAGTGCCTCTTCCAGAACGATCGGTGGGAGCTCACGTTCAGCTGCTGGTTTCTGTAAAGCTGAGATTTCTGGACAGAAATTCGAAGCAGCAAATGTTCGATTGCTGTGTATACACAAACTTGCACCAGCAGTTTGTTACTAAAACGTTTGTCTTCTTTTTACTTACTGGAACAAAAGCCTTGCTGTATATATGTACATGTATAAATGTTGTATGCCAATCCATGTATCTTACATACGCATATGAATAACGAATTGAGTTAACATTCTACTATTCTGGATGTATCTTGCTGGATCCAGGTTGGCGTAGGGTTTGGTACTGTGTGTGTTTGTCAATGTGGTTGTGAGTTTGAGTGCAATGCTTGTGAATGTTTGTGTTGGTGTTTATTTGTGCTCTTGTGTTAGTTACTATATGGAGAATGAATATTAATAATGGTCTTCGATTACATACATTATCGACAGCTCCTTTCGAGATGTGAATTCGAAGCTCGTATAGTCTAGTCATTGGCTTATGTCTGAACCTCTTACACACTCACATTCTACATATTTGCTCAATGGTAACAGTAACGGTATTTATAACCACTGATAATCTTTTCATGCCAGGAGTAAGGCGTGAGCATGGAACTTCAAACAAGAATGCTGCGACACTATCCATTATATCAGCAGGAAATATTTACCTACTCGTAGGAAAAGAAAAACGCTCATCAAGTCCTGACTATGGCACCCCAATCATACGTAGTTTTACATTCCAGTGAAATTACAGTCTTGAAAATAAATTTTTGCTCCAGTTTTCATACTCGGAATTAGATATTCGTATGATTCCAGCTCAGCCTACTTTGAGTTTTAGGCCGCTTCAAGTATTTATACATCTGTGAGAAAAACTATATTTCTTAAAAAAGTTCAGACATTTAAATGATTTTAGTTTGTTCTCATCACCTCATGCACGGTTGTACATGAGCTTTCATTCATGAGTGACAGTGTGCTTCCTTGTGGTATGTGTGTATATGTCCCAAAGTGTGTGTGTGTGTGTGTGTGTGTGTGTGTGTGTGTGTGTGTGTGTGTGTGTGTGTGTGTGTGTGTGTGTGTGTGTGTGTGTGTGTGTGTGTGTGTGTGATTGTGTGTGTGTGATTGTGTGTGTGTGTGTGTTGTGTGTGTGTGTGTGTGTGTGTGTGTGTGTGTGTGTGTGTGTGTGTGTGTGTGTGTGTGTGTGTGTGTGTGTGTGTGTGTATGTGTGTGAGTGTGTGCTTGTGTGCGTGTGTACGTATATGTACATGTGTGCATCTATGTGTGTTTGTGTTTGTTCTTGTGTGTGTGTGTGCGCGTGTGTATGTGTGTCATTCTGTGCGTTTATGTGTGCATATGTGTGTGTCTTTGCGTGTGTATTTGTGTGTGCGTATAAGAACATAAGAATGAAGGAGACTGCAAAAGACCATAAGGTCTACACTCGGCAGCTCCGTATCCATCACCACCTGTCATCCCTATCCATAAAGTT
>NC_134777.1:5213577-5226077 GCF_046742065.1 Oratosquilla oratoria
ACAACACTATCATCATCACCACTTACACCACTGCTATCATCACCACAATCACTATCACCAGCACAAGTACCAAAATCACCATCACAAAACAATAACCAACACTACCACCACCATCACCACCACCACCACCACCACCACCACCACCACCACCACCACCACCACCACCACCACCACCACCACCATCACCACCACTGTCACCACCAACACCACCATCACTTACACTATATCTACCACCAATGCCATCATCTCCTTCATCTTGACCACTACTACCATCAAAACCACTAATCTACTCGCCCATACAAGTTAGACTGCCATGGTTCCGGTTTTAAGGTACTTCCTGCTGGTGATTCTCTTCATTACTTCTTAAGAAGATTTGTGGATCTTCGAGGTTCACTCTTACTTCTCCTTTATGATTTCCTCAGTTGTCAAATAATAAAAGAAAGAAAAGTATATATATATATATATATATATGCATATATATATATATATATATATATATATATATATATATATATATATACATATATATATATATATATATATATACGTGTATATACATATACATATATACGATATATATGCATATATATATATATATATATATATATATATATATATGCATATATATATGCATATATATATGCATACATTATATGCATACATATATATATATATATGCATACATATATATATAAATATATATATAATATATATATATATATATATATATATATATATATGTATATATATATATATACATCTCATCAACCATATTGATTTTTCCCTTTTAATTCCATGTCATCACAGTCGAGACTGACACGGAGCTCCATCGAAGCATATACAGAAGCTGATATGCAGTCAATCTATGGACTCGACCCGATCTGAAACCTAACAGATGCACGGTGACACCCATTGTGCCATCAAGACGAATAGAAGTAGTGAATAATTTTCTTATATTTATATGCTCGAGCTATACACAATTACACGAATTTTATGATCAACCCAGCCATGTCATGATAATGCAATTGGTAGTATGAACACACTGAACATTTCTCAGTACATAAATTTTCATTTTATCAACTACATTACTTTTTTCATTTTAATTCTATGCGATGGAATTAAAATGTAAAAATCAAAATAGTTGATAAGATGGAAATCTATGAATTGGAACCGTTCATTGTACACATATATATACGCTCACTAAGATGATTCAAACTTACATTCCTTTTAAGGACAGACGTCCCCCAAATCAGGCTCGCCCAAAATGGCTCGACAAAGAAACTGAAAAAAGTATTGCTAAAAAGAGACAGGCTTATAAGAAATATAAGTACTCGGGTGTATCTAATGACTATGAAAGTTATGTATCAATACAGAGAGATTTAAAAAAGACAATAAGAAAAAGAAAACGACAATACGAAATGAACATCGCTGAGAAATCCAAAGAGAATCCCAAAGAATTCTATAGTTACATTAGAGATAAAAAGGTTGTTAGGAATCACATTGGTCCACTATTATCTGCTGACGGTCAACTTGAATATTCAAATGAAGGAATGTGTAATATCTTAAACAATTATTTTAGCTCGGTATTCGTAAACGAAACACCTCAAGGTGAATTCCAAACTGAAACCTGTGAAAAGTCTAGGGTAAACTTACTCACTACGGTAAATATAACAAAAGAAAAAATTAAAAGATGTATAGACAAACTCAAAGTTAATAAAACACCAGGGCCTGACGGTTGGAATCCAAGAATCTTAAAGGAAATGAAAAATGAGATTGTTGTTCCATTAGAAATTATTTTCAAGAAATCCATCATATCCGGAGATGTCCCAAGAGAATGGAAGCTAGCTAACGTTACTCCCATATTCAAAAAAGGTGACAAAAAGAAACCAAATAGCTATAGGCCTATAAGTTTGACTTCAATCGTAGGAAAAATAATGGAAAGTATCATCAGAGATGCTATCGAACATCATTTAGAAAGTAACCGTTTGATAAATGATAGCCAGCATGGTTTCAGACGGAAACGTTCTTGCGTGACTAACTTACTCGAATTCTACAACACAGTTATCTCGAATTATGACAAAAGAAACAATATAGATTTAGTATATCTAGACTTTGCAAAAGCTTTTGATACCGTCCCACACGAAAGACTACTTACTAAATTAGCTTCGCATGGAATAAGTGGTAGCCTATTAGGTTGGACTAGTAATTGGTTGAAGGGTCGAAAACAGAGAGTTGTTTTAAATGGAAAAACTTCTGGGTGGAAAAGTGTTGCAAGTGGAGTTCCTCAGGGTTCCGTTCTTGGGCCACTTCTATTCATAGTATATATAAAAGATATAGACAATGGACTAAAATCTACTGTTTCCAAATTTGCTGATGATACAAAACTGTGCGGAGTGGCAAATGATCACTCAAACCAATTAGATATTCAAGAAGATTTAGATAAATTACAGTGGCTAATGAAATTTAACACAAGTAAATGCAAGGTAATGCACATAGGTAAAAATAACACCAAGTACGATTACAAGTTATTTGGAAATTCGTTAACAAAAGTGGATAGTGAAAAAGATCTCGGCGTAATTATCAGTAACGACCTCAAATCATCCAAGCAGTGTATTTCAGCCTCTGAGAAAGCAAATAAGATTCTAGGACTGATTGCGCGATCTTTTGATTTCAAAAGTCCATCACTCATTAACAAGCTATATAAATCGTTAGTTCGTCCATATTTGGAATATGCTGTTTCCATATGGTCACCGAATCTCATTAAAGACATTGACAGACTGGATAAATTACAACGGCGAGCCACAAAACTGATTCCAAATATCAAAAATAAATCATACGAAAATAGACTAAAACATATGAATCTGTTTTCCCTAAACAAGCGTAGACTCAGAGGTGACTTGATACAGGTCTTTAAAATTCTAAAGGGAATTGACAACATCAAAAGTGACCAAATTTTTACACTGAATGAGAATCAGACAAGAAACAATGGTCTCAAACTGTCCGGAAATAGATTCAATTTGGAAGTAGGTAGAAACAACTTTGCCAACCGTGTAGTTAATGAATGGAATAAACTTCCTGCACAGGTAGTGCAATGTAGTTCAGTTCGAAGCTTTAAGAATCATTTAGATAAATACCTAAGTAAGATGCTGTAATGATTATGATTTATCTTATATTATTTGTTTTTGTTTTGTTATCATTTGTCTGTCTGATTTTCATTTATTATTAGTTATATGTCAGGAGGTGCTCAGATGAGAGGGAGGGTGGGAGGGGTGTGGAGTGTATTTAGGGATGAAATGGGTGGGAGTGTTTTTATGCCTTTCCCTTTTTGGCTACCTCCCTTGGAAGGGGGAAAAAGCCTTGGTATATGTATGTATGTATATGTCAATTTATTATTATTTACTATTTACCTGTTTGTTTATTATTTAACTATACCTATGCATTGATTTATGTACTTTATTTGTTATTTACATTATCATAGTTTTTATTTATTATTCTATTATTAATATGATTTTTTTTCGCATCCGACCTAGATATGGATCAAAAGGTCTCCTGTCGGCATGCTCCGCCTTTGTAATCCTTTGTAATATATATGTATATATACTGTATATATATGTATATATATATATACATGTATACATATACATATGTGTATACATATCTATATATATATGTATGTATTTACATATCTATATGTATGTATATATATTATATATATATATACATATATATAATATATATATAATATATATACATATATATATATATATGTATGTATTTACATATCTATATGTATGTATATATATGTATATATATATATATGTGTGTGTATATATATATATATATAGATATATGTATGTATATATATGTATATATATATACATATATATGTGTATATATGTATATATATATATGTATATACATGTATATATATACATATATATATATATATATATATATATATATATAAATTCTTTCTATGTCTTGTGCATACATCTTTTGATGTTTTGGGAGCTAGAGGTTCTGTGGTGCCGCAGGTCACATTTGTGCTCTCCTGCCCCATTTATAAGCCCCTAAACATCTCACCACTTAACCTCGAACTGCCTAGTGGTGCATACAGAGTCACAAGAGCACCTTCCTAGGAGGGAAAGGGATCCCCATCTCCCCTCTACACTGGACTTTGGGAGAAAATGAGTAAGTTAGTGAAAGGCGGCTATATCGTCTCAGTAGAGATTATCAACCATAGGGAAAGGTTTGCTGATCTATCCATTTCAAGATAGTTTGATGTTAGGGTATAAATCATGTTGATCTGTATTTGTCTGCTAATTTGAAGAAGACGTAAATTGGAAACGTTAGATCATATTAGTGTTCCTGGTTCAATCTTAGTTTCCTTATCATTTCTTTCACTCACTTCTCTAACCTTCAAATAATACATATATATATAATACTGATGACCCACTTTCGGAGAAGAATGAGCGAAGATATAGAGATCTGTATATTTCGATCACTTACTGTGATCCTCTTCAGCAGATAATGGTCTGCTGAAGAGGATCACAGTAAGTGATCGAAATATACAGATCTCTATATCTTCGCTTATTCTTCTCCGAAAGTGGGTCATCAGTATTATTTTACAAATGTGCTACGACATAACTTTGTTGTGATATATATATATATTATATATATATATATATATATATGTATACATATATATATACATATATGTATATATATATATATGTATATGTATACATATATGCATGTTGAATTAAATACGACAGCATTCTGACAGTTGTTCAACTTTTTCTTAATGTTTTCTATTTGTCTTATCAACTTTTTTCCAGTTGTAGGGTGAGCTGATACAAGATCTCCATAGTATTCCATTTAATAATATCGAGCTATGCTCGTCCTGGGAAATACTGCATGCAGAACTCCAGCATGTACGACAAATGCTCACCAATAATGGTTATGCTAACTGTGATTTTGACCGCATAACCAATAAATTACTGTGTGAACTTGGGTCCAACCAAAGTGCCAATAAGCCTAATTTTATTAACGTTTTCTATCGTAACACCTTCAGTGATGCTTACAAAAAGGATGAAAAAGCAATTAAGGACATAATTAAGAGAAACTGCCACCCCACTAAAGAGAACTGTGAGATCCGAGTCCTTATATACTATCGTAACCCTAGAACCTGCTCAATGGTGATAAAAAACAACTGTAATAGTCGAGCTGATTTTACATCTAAAACCAACGTAGTGTACTTATTTAAATGCCCAGCCGAGGATTGTACGTCTCGCAATATCACATAGGTCGGGCACACCAGATGTACTCTCAGCCGAAGACTAACTTTTCACCAACAGGACGGAGCGATCAAGGACCATTATATAAAATATCACAATCGAAATATTGACAGAGACACCTTAATTCAATGTACCAAAATTATTGCTTACAATGAGGATACCAGAAGGTTGAAAATTGTGGAGGCATTCCACATCAGGGATTCTGCCCCCACTATGAACATTCAGTCGGACATGACGTCCAGTATTAAGCTGTACAGTAACGCTAACCTGAGACATCGCTATATCGAGGTCCCCTCTCCCCCTCCCCTTCCACCCCCCACTCCCCCACCACTCAGACGATCAGCCAGACTCCGTAGTGGGAACTCGGACAACAATTTATGTATTTAAACCTTTCTCTCCCTCTATTATTTGTACTTTCCTCGTAGACGTAAGTAATAACTCTTGTTATATTTCTTTTGTTACACCTGTATATTTGTATTTTTGCATTTTATTTTATAATTTATATGTACCAACATTTATATTCATTATTGCAGAAATTTTGTCAATCCTGATGATGTCTCTTTGAAGACGAAAGCTCGATATTATTAAATGGAATACTATGGAGATTTTGTGTCAGCTCACCCTACAACTGGAAAAAAGTTGACAAGACAAATAGAAAACATTAAGAAAAAGTTGAACAACTGTCAGAATGTTGTCGTATTTAATTCAACATGCATCAAAGAAAACCTGCTTCCTTACTTCACGTATATATATATGTATATATATGTATATATATATATAATATATATATATATATATATATATATATATATATATATGAAGACATCCTGACAGGTTGTAAGAGGAGTAGAGGGAAACACAAAAGTAGAAAAGGAGTTTATTACATGACTAGTTTCGGACAGTGATGCTTCTGAAGAAGCATCACTGTGCGAAACTAGTCAAGGAATAAACTCCTGTTCTACTTGTGTGTTTCCCTCTACTCCTATATATATATATATATATATATATATATATATATATATATATATATATATATATATATATATGTATATGTGTATATATATATACACATACATACATATTGTAGTAGAAAGTAGAGACTCATAAGTGGAAGGTGGTAAGGAGACACAGGATAGGGCAGAAGTAACATATTCCTTTAAAATTTCGACGGATGTCTTCATCAGAGATACTACAGACAAACAGATTTTATGGACAGTATGTACCCCAGTACTGGCTCAATTTTCTGGCCGTTTAGTAAAGGAGCCTGCTGATTGGTCGGTTGCTCGCGATCTTTTGCGAGTGAGCGCGGCCAAAGTCAATCTAGCTACCGTTCGTGCTAGGCTAACGTGTCCTTCTCGGTGATATGTGACTTTGCTCGTTGTGATGTGCAAGGCTTCTATGATTTTTCTTATTCTTTTTTTTTCAAATCCTGTGTGGAGAACCTCGACGTCATTCCAGTTGGGCAGATGTCCGTGTGTATCTACGTGTACCACCAGAGAGTTTGATATTCTGTGGTGGCTTAGATCATTCTTGTGTTCGCACACTTTTTTTATTATTATTATTATTATTATTATGCCAC
This sequence comes from Oratosquilla oratoria, assembly GCF_046742065.1. NCBI lineage: Eukaryota > Metazoa > Arthropoda > Malacostraca > Stomatopoda > Squillidae > Oratosquilla > Oratosquilla oratoria. The sequence continues at coordinate 5,220,454 of NC_134777.1, forward strand.
CCGATGACTCTCCGTAGTACGTGGCTGGACAACCTCTACATGGAATCTTGTGCACATTGCTGTTTTGGTTTATGATCCTTAACCACCCGCGGCGTGCGCTATGTATATAACATTTTTGTTTAGAAAGTTGGTAATTACTTCCGCTCCTTTCGTATATGGTACTACGAGGTAATCCTCCTTGGTCGTTCTGTTATTGGTTCTTGATATCACTAACGCTTTGTTTTAATTTTTTTTTAGAAAACCAGAGGGGTATATGAGTTTACGGAAGGCCTCAGTTAAATATGTTATTTTGTCTACCAGAAATTCATCACTGCATTCTTATATCCCCTAGGCAGAAACATATTATCACACCGGATTTTGTCTGCGTTCTGTGCCTTGTGGTTAGCAGCGCTAAATTTTCGGTCTATAAGAAACCCACAAGAAGAGTCCAGTGTAATATCAGGCTTCTACCTATGGGCTATAAGAATATGCAGTGATGAATTTCTGGCAGACAAAATGACATACTGTACATAACCGAGGCCTTCGGTAAACTCATGTACTCCTCAGGTCTTCTACACAATTTTAAAAACAAAGCGTTAGTGATATCAAGAACCAATAAAAGAATAACCAAAAAGGATTACCTCGTAGTAGTACCATACACAAAAGGAGCGGAAGTAATAACCAACTTTCTAACCAAAAATTGTATACACATAGCGCACGCCGCGGGGTTAAGGATCAAAGACATAGTGAGTATGAGGGAGAACAATGATGTTATAAACCAGAACACTATTGTGTACAAGTTTCCATGTGGAGTTTGTCCAGCCACGTACTGCAGAGAGTCATCGCGTGGCATAGAAAAGAAAAAAAACCTACGCTACCACAGAACATCAAATCCACTGGTAGCACACATAGATACACACGGACATCTACCCAATTGGGATGACGTCGAGGTTCTCCACATAAAAAGTAAGAAAAACCAAAAAGCCTCACCCAACACAACGAACAAATTCACAAATCACCGAGAAGGACACGTTAGCCTAGTACAACTGACAGCTAGATTAACCTTGTCCTCACTAACTCGCAAAAGATCGCAAGCAACCGACAAATCAGCGGGTTCCTTTCCTAGTCAGCCAGCAAGATGAGCCAGTACTAGGGCATATATTGTTCATTAAATATGTTTGTCTGTAGTCTCTCAGGAGAAAAACATCCGTCGAAACGTTATAGGAAAATATTACTCCTGTCTTATCCTGTATCTTCTTACCTTACACACACACACACACACACACACACACACACACACACACACACACACACACACACACACACACACACACACACACACACACACACACATATATATATGTATACTTATACATTCATACATATACATACATACACACATATACCCCCATATATATATACATATATATACATATATATATATATATGTGTATGTGTGTGTGTGTGTGTGTGTGTGTGTGTGTGTGTGTGTGTGTGTGTGTGTGTGTGTGTGTGTGTGTGTGTGTGTGTGTGGGTGTGTGCGTATATATATATATATATATATATTCATACACACACATATATACATATATTATATATATATGTACATATATATATACATATATATACATATACATACACACATATATATATATATTCATATATATATATGTATATATATATGTGTGTGTGTGTGTGTGTGTGTGTGAGTGTGTGTGTGTGTGTGTGTGTGTGTGTGTGTGTGTGTGTGTGTGTGTGTGTGTGTGTGTGTGTGTGTGCGTGTGTGTGTGTTTGTGCATATGTATATGTGAGTATTTAACATGATCTTGGATCACGTGTTGAACTCGTGATCGGCAGCTACTACCCTCCCGGAAGACAGCTCAGGGCTCATATATGACCGATCTATGAGTAATGCTGTGACCTACACGTACACACACACCCAACTTCCCGCCCACGAGGGTTGGAGTGACGATACTGAAATTATTTCAACCCTGTGTTTGTGTATGTGTATGTGTGTTTATATATAACCTTCAGCACCACTATCACTAACACCACTACCACACCACCACCACTGCTGCCACTATTTCTGAAACAAGTATTACTACCAAAATTACCATTACCACTAACACTACCACTTCAACTACTACCATCATTAAAATTCCCACTGCAGGTCTATCCTATACCACATTACACTACACTACACTACACTACACTACACTACACTACACTATGCTACGCTATACTACATTACACAACACTGCACTACACTGTACTACAGTACATTACGCTACACCACACTACACTACACTTCACTGCACTGCACTGCACTGCACTGCACTGCACTGCGCTGCACTACACTACACTACACTACACTACACTACACTACACTACACTACACTACACTTCACTACACTACACTGCCACTACACTGCCACTACACTGCCACTACACTGCCACTACACTGCCACTACAATACCACTATAATACCACTACCCATAGGACTACCACTATCAATACCGCCACTACTACCACCAATACCACAGCCACTACACTATCACTACCACCGTAAATGCCACGGCCACCAAGACCACTGCCCTCGTTGCTCAAACCACTATCGTTACTACGAACACGAACTGTGAGGACGGACGAGATATGGGCAACTATCCTCAGAAGCTATTATTCCTATCACGTCATTATCGCTCCCGGTTGCAACATCTCTAGATTGTGGTTGCCTTCTATGCAAACAACGTTATCTCTCTCATCGCTCACGCCGTATCTGATCTCCTCGTTTCGTTGTCTACTTGTCTTGTTACTATGTCCACGGGACAGCTTTTGCCTGAATGAAACTTGGATAGGTTAGTCAAGATTCCTAGAGTCTAGGAGACCTCTTCACTGGTTTCTTGGCTTTAGCTAGAACAAGAATTTCAAAGTTGATACTAGGTCTTAGTTCACTGTTAAGGAATTGTAGTACAAAAGTCCGTTTAGCTAATATCTTTACTATGCTAAAGAACGATTGTGGGGTATGAGATTGGAAAAGGTCCAAGGCGATTTTATTTTTATTTTGTAATTATCCTATCAAAGAAGACCTTACCCCCAGGCGAATCCAGGAAGGGGATTATCTGATACTTAAAGCGGACAATTAATCGCTTATATTATCTATTGCCGTAAGAATATCCGGAGTAAAAATCCTCTCCTCCCAAGTAAAATCTTCTTACGCAGCGGCCAGGACCTACCCTGACCCCTGTGAGTCTGCCTGCTTTAAAGATCCCGTTGCTTTCCGTCTTGTCAGCTATAAAACCGCTCCATTGAGAACCTCTCCAATGACCCTCCGTCGGGAGGTCATTTGATAAACAAGGCTGACTTCGCTTCTGTGGGTTTTCCATCCTTTACGCCATCTCACTGCTCTTGATAGCTCTCGAATCTTTAAACATTTGAAACCAAACAAATCAGTTGCATATAGAGAAAATATTAAAGGTGGAAATTTTTCCTTGGAATAAGCCTTTCCACCCCAAAACCTTTTTACATTCACCAGAAGTTTCTCTCAGTTGAGAGAAATTGTCTGGTGTCAACTAGAATAAAATTCATAAAGGTATTGACACTCATCCATACGCTAACAACCCATTATTTTACTTGTTTAGACAATACAATAAATTTGGTTAAATATAATATATAATTAACAGCAACATCAGTAGTATTTCATTATATTCATCATTATCACTATTGTCACCATTTTTAAACTGTTAATATGACTAATTTCATCACATTACTTAGACTTGATTTCCGTGACTACAAGTGATTGATATTGACGGATTTGATCTTACCTCAGCAACGTCTGGAATAAGCTTTTCGCTATTTCGCCCACGCCACCGTTTCTAAGATAACAATATCAACTTTCCCGTTGCATCCTCCCACGCTCGATGTCTGTGCCACTCATATTGTATTTACTTTCTTCTCCTCTTTTTCTCTTTCCCTCTCTACTTTATTTGAACTTCTTGGCAATCTCACATCCTTTTTCCATACATTCCTTTATTCGTCTTTTTGTAATATTTTCCTGTTTATTTACTTTCCCTGTTCTTCTTCACTCTTGCTGTCTTTGTTCCTTTTACTATTCTCTTTCTCTCCACTCTCACTCCATTCTGATCTACTCTGAATTTATTCCTTTCGTTTCCATTATTTTTCTTTCCCTTTGTGCCCTCACATCATTCGTACCCTCTTATTATTATTTTTTCCTATTCTCTATCTATATACCAAGAACTTTTTCCACCTTATAAGAGAGGTAGCCAGGTCAGAAGCACATACCTATTGCCACCCATTTCACTCGCGTCCACTTTTTCCACCCCTCCTATCTCATCCGCCAACTACTCTGGGTCAAACACAATGCAGCAAGACACAGTACATCCACAGCAAGGCCGCTTCACTTAATCGGAGACCTCCCTTTACGTCCCTCTATTCTCACCTCGTTCCAAACATTTTTACTCAGTTCTTCGCTACTCTTATTATACTGAATTCAATCTTAATTAAAAAAAAATTCATTCTACTCTTCTTCAATCCCACTCCATATTCAATCCCTCTTTCTCCTCTTTCTCCTCTTTCTTTTCTTTTCCCACTTTCGTTCTATTCTCTATTTATCAGCAAGTCCTTCTAATTTTTGGAAATTGGTATGTTATAACACATATGTAAAAGTTCACTATAAACCCACTATCGGAGAAAAAATGACGGAAGTACAGAGAAACTGTATATTATGACTGCTACCTTCTGCTGAAGAGGACTACAGATAGTAGTCGAAATATACAGTTTCCCTGTACTTCCGTCATTTTTTCTCCGATAGTGGGTTTATAGTGAACTTCTAATTCTTATTCTTTTCTTTCTATTACATACTTCATTATTCCTCATTCTTGTTTTAGTTCTTCACTCTTTATCCAATCTTCACCGCATGTATTCATTTTTTCTAATTCATTATCCAGTCCTCTTCAATCTCTTTTTCAATCCCAACTCTTGCTCTATACCTCCCTAGCCTCGTTCTGCTATCCCCACGCCTTAGGGGCATTTTCCTTCTCGTTCCCTATTTTTCCAAATCCTAATTCATTCCTCTAATCCTCCTCTATCCCTTCCTCTCTTATATCTCCTTCCCATTCCAATTCTCTTTTTCCCTTTAATTCCTTATTCTTATTTCTTTCCTACTCACTTTTATTCCCTTCCTTTATTCTGTGTCCTTAGTTCCTGTAACCCCGTACTCTTTTTCTATTACATTGTACTTCTTTCTTCTCCACTCTTTATTCATTCCTCTCCATTCTTGTTTGTTCTCTTCCCATTCTTCCCAATCTTCTCCCCATTCTTCCCAATCTTCTCCCCATTCTTTCTCCTCTCTTCAGTCTCTCTTTCCTTCCCAGTCACCACTTCAGCTCTTTTTCTTCCTTCTCCTCTTTCCTCCTTGCTGAGAAAACCAACAGGAATGATATCCTAACCATGATCACGATCAATTCTCCTACGAGTCAGCGTCTCAGACACCGTTTTAGTGCGTTACATATTTCCCAGCGGACAGTGCTAATATATCATGTTCATTGCTTGCCTCTACCAGGAACCCTTTAAAGCACAGGGAATGCAAATATCAACTTTTTATGGTCATTAGGTTTGTCTCACCTGAC
>NC_134777.1:5231077-5243577 GCF_046742065.1 Oratosquilla oratoria
CCCTTGACCCATTTCAATACCTCTATTAGATCATCCCGCATTCTTTGTCTTTCCAGAGTGTGTACATTAAGATGCATAAGCCTGTCTTTATATAGTAAAATTCTAAGTCCTTATATAATTTTGGTCATTCTTCTCTGTATTGATTCTAGTGAATCGATACCCATTCTATAGGACGGAGACCAACACTGTACACCATAGTCGAGGATGGGTCTAACTGTCGACGTATAGTTTAATGATTATCGCTGCACTTTTGTTTGTAGCCATCCTAGTAATGAATTGTAATGCGCTGTTAGCCCTATTCATGGCACTAATGCAATGTTCTCTGAATTTAAGCTATATATGATAACTGGGTTGTATAATCCTGTTGAACATACTGCACTTTGAGATACTGAAGTTCATTTACCATTTCTCCGAGCACGTCATACTCGTGCATTACGTATTGGTATTTCGTCCATAGCTTGAAATGGTTATATATGTTTTTTTAGAATAAATTACATGAAAAAAACGAAGGAAAATAATTTTGGAGGGTCTTTGAAGTTGAAGTGAAAATTTATGGCTGCCATGTATTATTCTTGATTACACAAGATTACGCGTTTTTTTAGTGTCATGTAATTTTTCGTCATTTCTCTATGTATTTCCTTAATCCTACTTTTATTCTGCAATGCACTGTTTCTCCTATTGAGTCGTTATCTAATCAGTATTGTTTTCCAAACGATGAATGTCTAATCCGTTAATGGATTACATCTGCAGGGTCTGAGTATTTCTAATTACAAGCCCAAACGAATAACGATAATGGTTGTTTTAAACTGAATTAATCTTTCAGTTCCTTGTTTTTGTCTCGACTCGTCAATGGACATCTTTGACACTTTCACGATAAACTTCTTGAAATACGCCTTGCCCGGATTGGTTATTGCAGGGAGACATACAGACCAATCAGCGAACTCCATTCCAAGACGACCTGCCAGATGATCCGCTAGATATGTCCGGTATTATTTTCTAAATGAAGATGACTATGACGAAATGTCAGAGAATAAAGTGCATCTGCTCCATCCTAGAATTTCCCTACACCCCCCTCTCCAACCATTTGTCTTTGCACTTATCGAATTAAGAATAAAGAAGAATTAAGTGTATATATTTGTACATACATACATACATATATCAAGGCTTTTTCCCCCTTACTAGGGAGGTAGCCAAAAAGAAAAATGCATAAAATCATTCCCACCCGTTCCATCCCCGAAAACACTCCACACCCCTCCACCCTCCCTCCCATCTTAGCACCTCCTAGATGTATTTGTATGAATATAAATAAACCTAGACGTATACATACAACATGGGTATCTGTATTCATCTATGCATGCATACAAGTTTATATCAATAGTATGTATTTAAACATATACCCTTAGTTCTACGTTATGTAATGATTTTTTTTTTATTCCACCAACATTTGTACAATTTCGTTCCCATAATGATTTTCTCCAGTTACAAGAATATACATTTTCAAGAAGGTTTCCATGTTCATGCATTAGATATGAAAAGATGTCTGTCGCCCTTTCTGATGATCCGCTTAGATAATTTTTCCTCTTTGCAGGTCATGCTCAATTACTCTTTCAAAACAAAAAACAATAGATTGATTATATATTCATATGTCCATATATTCGCTCATCAAACTTATTCGTATATTTACTTATCCATTTCAGTATTTCTGTCTTTGATTATATATAACTATTTCTCATTAAACAGTTGGGTAATCTTGTTATGTATATGTCAGTATACATTTTTCTTTTTTTTCGATTTTTTTCTTTAAATTGTTTACCTATATATTGTAATTGAATATTCTAATTCATATATTCATACTATTTGTTTATCTATCAGCTTATTTAAGTGTTTATTTGTATACATAACATTAAGTTATTATCTGTATTAGTAATATCTGTATCTGTATTATCTGTTATTATCTGTATTATCTGTATTAAGTATTTATCATCTATATTAGATTGTTCAATTTCCAGCCGCCATTTTCATTGGTAGTCATTGATACTATTTTCTTCTGTATGTCATTCATAAATTCAATGCTGCTGAATTTTGACATATTTTATAATTTCATTCGCGTTTATTATGATATCTAAGTCCCCTTGGCTTTACCACTCAACATGTTGATAGAAATTTCTGTAAATTGTTCATAAATCCCATATTGTTAAATTTCTCCAATTTTCTGTAATTCCGTCGTTCATCTTTATAATTTCATACACGTCTTTAACTTTTTTGGACTTTGACACCCAACATTTTGTTCTAAGTTTCTTTCTCGTCTCTTCTCTCTCTCTCTCTCTCTCTCTCTCTCTCTCTCTCTCTCTCTCTCTCTCTCTCTCTCTCTCTCTCTCTCTCTCTCTCTCTCTCTCTCTCTCTCTCTCTCTCTCTCTCCCTCTCTCTCTCTCTCCCTCTCTCTCTCTCCCTCTCTCTCCCTCTTTCTCTCTCTCCCTCTCTCTCTCTCTCTCTCTCCCTCTCTCTCTCTCTCTCTCTCTCTCCCTCTCTCTCTCTCTCTCTCTCTCTCTCTCTCTCTCTCTCTCTCTCTCTCTCTCTCTCTCTCTCTCTCTCCCTCTCCCTCTCTCTCTCCCTCTCTCTCTCCCTCTCTCTCTCCCTCTCTCTCTCTCTCTCTCTCCCTCGCTCTCTCTCTCCCCCTCGATCTCTCCCTCTCTCCCTCTCATCTCTCTCCCTCTCCCTCTCTCTCTCTCTCTCCCTCTCCCTCTCTCTCTCCCTTTCTCTCTCCCTCTCTCTCTACCTCTCTCTCTCCCTCTCTCTCCCCCCTCTCTCCTCTCTCCCTCTCTTTCCCTCCTTTCTCCCTCTCTCCCTCTCTCCCTCCATCTCTCTCTCTCTCTCTCTCTCTCTCTCTCTCTCTCTCTCTCTCTCTCTCTCTCTCTCTCTCTCTCCCTCTCTCTCTCTCTCTCTCTCTCTCCCTCTCTCTCTCTCTCCCTCCCTCTCTCTTTCCCTCTCCCTATCTCTGTCTCTCTCTCTAATGTTGTTTGCCTTAATTTACCCTCATACTTTCCTTAGATTCTTGCAATGAGAAATATGAGGTGTAGTTTAAACGTCTTTGTCAATTAAGACACCTTCAAAGCATAAAGAATGATAAGAAAACAGGGAGAAAATTAAGTGTAGAATACACAAGTACATTGTGAAGAACTAGGAGAGCACACGATATGTTTCCACAACATCGCGCTATGGCCTAAACATTCCTGGGGTTGTAGAAAGCTAAACTTTTTCATGATGTTGAAATGATCAAATTTATACAGTCATAAGTTTAACTTCATACTGCTACAATTTTTATCAAAATATGACCGAATTTACTAATATACGAGGTCTGTTAAAAGAATACGCGGGCCGTTTGAATTGCGCGCCTCCAGTTAATTTCAGAGAAATTCGCTTGATGTTGCTAGGTTTGCACAGATCAGCTGATTACGACGCCATTTCCCGATTGCAGATAACTTTATTTGTGTATTAGCTACGCGGTTTTTAGTGAAGTGCGATTTTTTCGTTTGGCGGATTTCAGAATGAATGACGTCAAGGAGCAACGACTTGCTGTGAAATTTTGTGTTAGATTTGGAAAATCTGCGACTGAAACTTTTGCTATGCTTAACACGACTTACGGTGATGTTGCTATGAAGCATACGGCATATTTCAAGTGGCATAAGTGTTTTAAGGATAGTCGATAGTCCATTAAAGATGATGAGCGTCCTGGACGTCCTTCCACGTCAACCGACGACCCACACGTCGACAAAATCAACACCCTGGTGCGGTCAAATCGACGTCTGACTGTCAGGGAGCTTGCTGAAGAGTGTGGGATATCAATTGGATCTTTTTACGAGATTTTGACAAAAAGATTGAAGATGCACCGCGTTGCCACGCCTGATGACGAACGAACAAAAGCCCATCGCGTCCAGGTTTACCAGGAACTGCTTGATCGTTCAGAAGAAGATGAAAACTTCTTGTCCAGGGTTATAACAGGTGATGATTCGTGTGTTTATGGTTTTGACATTGAAACGAAGATCCAATCGTCCCAGTGGATGAGTGAAATATCCCCCAGACCCCAAAAAAGTTCGCCAAGTTCGATCCAAGTTCAAAGTGAAGCTGACAGTTTTCTTCACTGCTACAGGTGTTCTTCACCACGAGTACCTCCCCGAAGGCTCCACAGTAAACCAGACTTACTACGCTGAAGTTCTGAAACGTCTGAGAGACGCCATCAGTCGTAAAAGGCCAGAAATATGGAGGAGTGGGGACTGGTTTTTCCTCAGAACTTGTGAGTTTTTGGCCAAACACTCGATCACTGTTCTTCCCCACCCCACCTACTAACCTTACCTTGCTCCTTGCAAAGAAAAGGGGGGAAAAAAATCTCGAGACACAATTTATTGATCCCTCTCTCTCTCTCCAACAATTGTGCTCAAAATCGAGGTTTTATACATGTGCTGATTTAAGTGAGGATCTGGTACCCTTCACATATATAGCAGCTAATTTTAAGAGAGAGGATGATAGTCTACATCTCCTCTATGCTACACTCCTACTTTTTGTTTTTTCTTTTCTACCATAACCTTTGATAGACTGGTGTAGAATGTATTTGCCCTTGGATTCATCCTGCCTGAAATAGTGAAGTTTATAGGCGTGAATGAGTCTTGGTCCACATTCTGTATACGCTCATCGTACATCCTGATTTTTTCATTATCACTTCAGGAGTGGGACACCTTAATAGTTAGGTTATTGTAAGAAGGGACCATTGGATCAGATATTAGTATGTCAGAGAAGGCTAACTGTCCCCGTGTCCTGAAACCTCTTGCGCTGACATCCACTCGTGTCTTATCTGATGTGTTGGAAGTGAGATGCCTGAAATTCTCTCCTCCGTGGGGAGTAATCTTGATTCAATTTCACGTCCTTACATACCTCCAGAAGCATTTGGGCAGTGAAATCCCTTATCTCGTCATATCTCATGCAGATGAATCCTCTCTGCTTGCATATCATCACATGATTTGGCTCAAATTTTGTAATACAGGAACATCTATTAGGCAGCCTATTGAATGACCATCCATACCTCAGGGTAATGGCATCCATGAATTCTCTTTTGTTTTAGTAGAATCCCTTTGTCATTATTGGTAGTGCTGTCAGCCATTTGGACCCTTCATCTTCCTGTGCCATTGCTATCTTACTTTTCATATGATTTGATAGTTGACCTAATAAGGTGTGAAGCTCCTCCCTCTGCCCTACTTCCTTGCTCTTTGATATGTTTCTTCTTACTTATCTGATTTCATTCCCACTGGTCTTCTTTTGTTGATATAGTGACACGGTCTTGTTTATCAAGGAGGACGTAAGTTTCCGAGAGTTTTGGTGTTCTATGCTGGCAAGGTTGAGCGGGTTTGAGATGCCTAGCCCTCCCATTCTTGGTGGGAGTTCATTCTTGTTCGTTTCGTGTCCGTCCGTTGGTGATGGCCGGAATTAGCTGTTTTCTGATGGTTTCTTTAAGAGGATTTAGTAGTTCGGTGATGCTCAATACTGTCCTTATGATTTGATTCCACTCATGTTTAACATCATATATGACTGCGGCATATGTCACCTGCAGTTCAGTCTTTGCGAAGTTGAATAGTAGCCTAAACTCCGCCACCTATTTGTTAATATTGTCTTTGATGTATTGATTTTTAAAAGATTGAGAACAAATCACTGCACCGAGATGTTTTTCCTCTCCTTAGTTACCTTCACTTTGCCACCTTTAAATATATTTTTGGCTTCCTCAAAGTAATGTGGCTTCACTATGAGGCCAATTTTTTTTTCCATTTTTTTTTTTTTTTTCATTTGGGATATAGCTCAAGTCTGGATCGTAAGTCTGCTCCAGACCCCGTAACTTTCTTATATTTACTGACAGACAGACAGACAGACAGACTACTACTACCACTACTACTACTACTACTACTACTGTTGCTGCTGCTGCTGCTGCTGCTACTACCACTACCACTACTACTACTACTACTACTATTACTGCTACTGCTACTACTACTACTACTACTACTACTACTATTACTACTATTACTACTATTACTACTACTACTACTACTACTACTACTACTACTTCTACTACTACTACATCTCCTGCTACTTACATTTCCACTTACATTCCTACACTTTATCATCTTTTAGATTCTCTTTCATTTATTTCCAAAACTATCCTTCTCCCTTGCACTTAGTCTATGTCTTTATTTTCCTTACAACTATTTCCATTTTCATAATATATAATTTTCATTCATTTTTTTTTTCTAAAAGTCGTCTCCCTATCCCTGATTATCGCTCACCGTTTCCTGGTATTTTATTTAATATGCAATTTCAATTTCTTCTTGAGTTATCAGGGGAACGTAATGCAAAGGCTTTTAAATCTTTTGCACGTGATGTGCGCCTGGATATTAGCTCACAGGAACCTGGTTCCTTGTTCAGATTCTGTAGTATTTTTTCTTTTAACTTCATCCACACACTATTCTCGATGAAGTTTGCTCCTGATCTGAATAAAACTATCTGGCACTAGCCTGATTGAAATCAGTAAATTTTAACCAGGGAATGTCGTCGTCAGGACGGAGTTATGGATGTATTGATTAACTCATACGATATGATAATGCACCTTGCATATTTTGTTGTGGTAACTCGTGCATAGTGGAAGCCAATTAGCATGGATTTTTGTGGTCAGCTTGTATAAAAAAATACATACATACATACATACATACATACATACATACATACATACATACATACATGAATATACTAAAGGCTTTCAATTTATTTCTCATACATACTCCCTCACCCCCATCCCTCACCCAATCCCCTTCATGCATCACAGCATCATCCATACACAATTCTTCTCCATTCACCCCTATCTTCGGTCGTCTCCCGTCCTTCCTCAACAGACATTCTACACTTCCCCAATGCCCCTTTAACCCCATCCATCCATCTCATCCTAGGTCGATCCCTCATGTTCAATCATTCCACCTCTGCATTTCACAACTCTTTTACTAATCTTTCTTCACTCATTCTTGATATTTGTCCAAACCACCTTAATACTCCTTCATTGGGATGGTTTGGACACATGGGTCTAAAAATAGATAAATAAATAAATAAATAAATAAACAGTAGCCATGTTTTCTTTTGTTTCAGAAGACAGATGAATCAAACTAGTGTGCTTAAAAAAATCAGAAATTCATAGTTCTCTCATGGAAGATGGCTCCCGCCAGTCACTCACTGATGTACGATATTTTGGTAACACATGGAGATGACATGCCTGTGTATAAAATGTCCATGTTGTACTTTATTGTTAAGGTTTGTGATCAAGACCCTAAGGGTCGAAACGTTAAGGCAGTAAAATTCTTCCATTATTCCTCGTATACTTCCTCCACCTTCAGTTACATATATATATGTATATATATATATATATATATATATAAATATTATATTATATATATATATATATATATATATATATATATATATATATACATAAAAAATATTTCTCTCTAAACCTTCCAACCTCCTACTCCGGAAATGAGTCATCACCGGAAATACTAACTCCCGGGGACACATCTGACTCAGACTCAGAGAATCTTTACGAAATATTACCAAGAGAATCTTTACGAAATAACGCTAAGAGAATCTTTACGAAATATTGCCAAGAGAATCTATATACATAAAAACGGAATTACGGAATTCTGACAAAAGAATCTTTACGAAATATTAATGAGAAAATATTTACGAAATATTGCCAAGAGAATCTTTACCAAATGTTAACAAGAGAATCTTTACGAAATATTACCAAGAGAATCTTTACGAAATATTGCTAAGAGAATCTTTATGAAATATTGCCAAGAGTATCTATATACATAAAGAAATAAAGTTTATCAGTTTTGAACATTTTCTGGCGTTTTTATGACCACCTTCCGAAATTTTATTGCCTTTATGATTGACCTAACGAAAAAGAGAAGGAGAGAGAGAAAGAGAGAGAGAGAGAGAGAGAGAGAGAGAGAGAGAGAGAGAGAGAGAGAGAGAGAGAGAGAGAGAGAGAAAGAGCGAGAGAATTTGACGACAACATCGGGAGACTTTGACGACTGCTTTTGGAGACTGAAGGCTCCTTTAGGAGATTTTGAAGACTCCTTCGCGAGCGAAGCGAGCTACGCCGTAGGCCATAGGCCAAGCACACCTGTGATTAGGGGAAATGGCTCCTGCACACGTTGTGACGGCAATATATATATATATATAATTTCATATTTTCTCATATTTTTTCCTGGAATTTCTCAAGAAAGATGTCTCCCACAAGTATGGTATTTTGGGAACACATGTAATCTAAGGGCGGTGCCGTGGTGGCGAGGCTGGGGCTAGTGCTTATATATGAATATTTAGAAATATTCATTAAAACATTACTAACCAAGGGTTGGGCACTTTCAGGAATTTTTCCTGGGCGACAACATATTTGTTCAGCAGTAAAATGTTAAATGTATTGCAATTAGATGGTCGCAAATAACCTCTAACGAATAAGGCGCAAGTGTGTTCGTGTGTGTGTGTGTGTGTGTGTGTGTGTGTGTGTGTGTGTGTGTGTGTGTGTGTGTGTGTGTGTGTGTGTGTGTGTGTGTGTGTGTGTGTGTGTGTGTGTGTGTGTGTGTGTGTGTGTGTGTGTGTGTGTGTGCGTGCGTGCTTGCGCGCGCGTACTTCAGGGTGTTTGTGGATGCTTATGCACTTGCCGATGCGTACTTTTATGTAGATATATACGAGTTTGCGGATGCTTGTATGTTTAAGAATGCGTGCATGCCTGTGGATTCGTTCATGTTTGAGGATGTGTACATATTTGGGGAAGTTTGAGGATGCTTGCGTGTTTGGTGATGAGTGCTTGTTTGTGAATGTATGCGCCTTTGAAGAAGAGTACGTGTTTGGGAATGCGTGCGTGTTTGCGTATGTGTTTGGGGGATGCCTGCTTGTTTGGCGACGCGTGCGTGTTTGCGAATCGAGCGTGTTAATGGTTGCGTGCGTGTTTAGGGAAGCTTGCGTGTTCGATGATGTGTGTACATTGAAGGATATGTGGATGTTCGGAGCTGCATACGTGTTGGGTGTGTGTGCTACTTACGCAATCGCTATCACCACTACCACAAACACTACCACCATCACCACCACCAGACCTACCATCAATACCACCACTACCACCACCACTAACACCACTACCACAACCACTACCAACACTACCATTACTACCACCACTATCAACAATACCACCACTGCCACCACTAACACAACTATGACCACTACCACCACTGCCACCACTATCACTGCTGCCATCACTACCATCACTACTAATACTACCACCACTACCAACACTACCACCACTACCAACACTACCACCACTACCACCACTGCCACCACTATCACTGCTACCATCACTATCATCACTACTGATACTACCACCACTACCACCACTACCACCACTGCCACCACCACTACCACCACCACCACCACTATCAACACTACCAACACTACCACCACCATCATCAATACCACCACTGCCACCACTATCACAACTATGACCACTACCACCACTACCAACACTGCCACCACTATCACTGCTACCATCACTACCATCACTACTAATACTACCACCACTACCAACACTACCACCACTACCACCACTACCACAACCACCACCACCAACACTACCAACACTACCACCACTACCACCAATACCACCACTGCCACCACTATCACAACTACGACCACTACGACCACTACGACCACTGCCACCACTATCAATGCTACCATCACTACCAATACTACCACCCATGCCACTATTTTTCTAAGTACGATGAACACTACCCCTGGTTCCTCTATTAGCACCACCCCCCAATCCACCACCACCACCACCGGTACCTACACAACCTTACCCTGACTCATTCCTCACCATCATCATTCTTTTTTAATTTAACACCACCACCACCACCGGTACCTACACAACCTTACCCTGACTCATTCCTCACCATCATCATTCTTTTTTAATTTAACACCACCACCAACACCAACAACACCAACACCGCTACAACATTCGTGACAATGACAAGAACCGACTCAGAAGCAATCACGAACGCGCCTTCAAATAGAAGTATCTTGCCTTCATCGTCACAGACACCATCAGGTGCTGTCACCATCTCGGACATGGGTTTCACCAATGTGGCTGAACTTACCTATATATATTTTCTACCACCTCCACTGTCACCATGACAATAATAAAAACAACATCAATGACAGGAACGACAACAATGACAACGACAATTATAAGAACAACAACAACAATAACAACAATACGAAGAGGAACTAAAATGACAAGATTCTTTATCGAAGACAATGACTACAACAACTACCACAACCATAGCAACCACAACCACAACAACCACGACCACAACCTTTACGATCACGACAAGAAAGTCCACGACCACAATGATTATGAACCCAAAAATGACCACAACCGCACTAAACACGACCGCAGTCACTATGACCACATCGAGCTCGACCATAACGACCACAACTGTGGCCATCACGACCACCACGACCATTACGACCATTACTACCACCACGACCACAACGATCATTACGAACACCACAACGATTACGACCAATATAACCTCCACGATCATTTTGACCACCACAACCACACACACACACACATGTACGCACGCACGCACCCACCCACACACACACACACACGACCATCATGTAAAAAACAACCATTAAGTCCACTACAACCACTATGAACCCACAGTTCCTCTACGACTACCAAAACCAACACCACAACCACCACAGCCACTACAACGACGTCAACTACGACCTCCACAAATAATTCAACTACAGCGATAGCCACGATGACGACGACTATCACCACGAAGACCTCCATTACTAGAACCACCACTATTACAGTCACCACCAGGATCCCTAAGACCACCACCACCACCACCACCACAACCACCACCACAACCACCACCACCACTTCCACCACCACAATGGCATAATTTTCTTTCACCATTAGTTCGATAACCGCCGACTGTCGTGTTAGTTATCTATTGTCACCGACCACTGTTCCTAAATGTCGCTCTTTTTTAATTCCGCTATTTTCACCGCTTCTTTTCAATTAGTCATGTCTATTCTTAACTTCTTCAACCATAGCATTGTTTTCATACAGTGGAGATTACTGCTGGTATTATGATTTACTGTGTTTTACACATTAGTGGTATGATTATAATGAGCACCACAGAAAACATAGTCGCTATCAGCATCATCACCATCATCAACACCTTCACCACCTTCATCGTAATCATCACCCCAACACCACTATCACCACCACGCCAATTATAAAATTTACTGTCAAAGGGCAGCGCACCTCTACTCCCACAGCTGTTACCTGGGATATGACAGCTATTGCAACTGTTCTGACCGCGAATATGTTTGTATCGATGAATGTTGTATTTCCAATATCTGTTCCCTAGAATACCCGAATCGAATATGTGTGATGCAGTTCAGCAATATATGTGCATAGACCCATCCCCACCCACAACACATACATTTTAACCCCCTATATTGTACAATACACACACACACGCACACATACACACACACACACACGCACACACACACACACGCACACACACACACACACACACACACACGCAAGCACGCACATGCACATACACACACACGCACACACACACACACACACACACACACACACACACACACACACACACACACACACACACACACACACACACACACACACACACACATGCACAGAAACACAAACCACACGGGCGCGCACACACACACACACACACACACACACACACACACACACACACACACACACACACACACACACACACACACACACACACACACACACACACACACATACACTCGCCCCCACACACAAACACATGCAAGGTTATTGACTGTCATGGTGAAAGTAAGCCTCGAATTAGCAAGTCTAGCAATGTCAACAGAGTTAAGTTGGAGTGATATAACTTTAAATAATTATGAATTAGAAAGGGAAAAATTCGGCTTAAGTGAATAATTCAAAAGTTTTCATGAGTAAATAAAAAGAAGGAACAAAAATAAGAAGGTAGTTGATATTATGAGTCAACGAAATGTCGACCAAAAAACGCGGTAATAAATTTGTTACCGGAAGGGAAAAGGAACAGGATACTGATTATTGCATACTAATTGAATATGTAACTAATATATACTATTAAGAAAAAGAATGTCCACTATGAATGCATTATACTTCCTATAGCAAAAGAATTTTTAACAAAAAGAGACTGTTAATGCATTTATATGATAATTAATAAGTAGCGAGTAGCACAGGGGATAGAATACGTAGAATGACAATTAAATGCTCATCTTATACCCATACCTCCGGCTAGGTCTATGATGGCCTATCGAATGAGAGGTGATGGACGAGT
>NC_134777.1:5248577-5256077 GCF_046742065.1 Oratosquilla oratoria
TCATTGTCGTCATGCCAATATAGGTGGATGGGAGGGCTTCACAGTTCCCTCGTGTACATGTGAACCTATAGATGACATGTGATTTCTGAAGTTCCTTTCTCTCTTGTAGGGGGCTGTTTCTAATAAGAAGGTGGCTAGTTTTCTTAGTTTTATAATAAATCACTAGATTTAGTATTTTTTCTGGATTGACTGTTTTAATGTTTCTTTTTATAATTTGTCTCATAATGCGTTCATCTTCTTTATAAGCTGACGAAAAGGTGGATTTATAATATATGTTGATTTTCTCTTTATTTTGTTTATCATTGTTGTTGTTATGCCAGCCGTCCATTATTTTCTTTGTTTGAAAATGTATCTCTTTTTCATTGAAGCCGTTATTGATCAGAACTTGAGTGGAACGTTCGATTTCATCATGCACTTGAGTCCATGTGCTGCAGTGAGTTAGTGCTCTTCGAATATAGGCACTGATGGTAGAGTCCTTATATCTTTGAGGGCACTCACTGGATCCATTAAGGCAGTGTCCAGGGTTAGTGGGTTTTGTGTACACTGTTGTATTAAAAGAATTTTCATTTTGTTTCACTAAGAGGTCGAGGAAGGGTAAAGCTCCGTCAATGCTATCTTCCATAGTGAAAGTGAGTTCAGATGTCTCTTGTAATCACATCATTAACAAAGTGTACCAAGATAACACTACACCTATACTAGACATTCCAGAACTTACACTACGTAAACTGCTTGAATGCTGTACAAAAGAAGTCCCGTTCACTTGCCCCCGTGGAAACAAATATTGCCAAATTGATATATATATATATATGGCTAATTGTGCATTAATAATTTTCTTTAAGGTATTTTTCCATATACCTTATTAAGGATTTGTTTTCCTTAGGAAGGAAATTTATGACTTGGCTGTATGTAGTCATATTAGCTAGATCGCGATTTCGGGTTCAAGACCCTTCTTCAGTAGCTATAGGGATAAGAATTAATCCAAAGATTCTAGTAAAGATCTAAGTTTTATACTAGAGTTCCTATACTTGCTAATCACTGGGGGAGGTCACCTGGTATTACGGGCAGGGACGAAATGTCACGTGCGCTAGGGAGCCTCCGGGTTTGTGTTGTGGCGGAATGTGGCGTTTTGTCTCGTAGTTGGACGAGTGGCGTTTTGTCTCGTAGTTGGACGAGTGGCGTTTTGTCTCGTATTGGCGTTTGTGATGTTATGTCTCATGTTATTATTTGTAACGGTTTGTCTCATGCTTGGAAGGGCTCTAAGATCTTCTGCTTGTACATTTAGGTTTGGGCTCAACTCTTTAATATACAACGCTTCTAAAATTGGGAGGCGTCTATCGTCAGTACATAAATCCAAAATCTCGGTGTTTTTCTCTAGTGTCTCTCTTGCTAGTGTTATGCCGTGGGCTTCTCTTAAGTGATTTTTAGGGGCTCCAGATGTCAGGTGGTATGAGAGGCGACGGGATAACCTCATTGTCGTCATGCCAATATAGGTGGATGGGAGGGCTTCACAGTTCCCTCGTGTACATGTGAACCTATAGATGACATGTGATTTCTGAAGTTCCTTTCTCTCTTGTAGGGGGCTGTTTCTAATAAGAAGGTGGCTAGTTTTCTTAGTTTTATAATAAATCAATAGATTTAGTATTTTTTATGTATTTAATGTTTTAATGTTTCTTTTTATAATTTGTCTCATAATGCGTTCATCTTCTTTATAAGCTGACGAAAAGGTGGATTTATAATATATGTTGATTTTCTCTTTATTTTGTTTATCATTGTTGTTGTTATGCCAGCCGTCCATTATTTTCTTTGTTTGAAAATGTATCTCTTTTTCATTGAAGCCGTTATTGATCAGAACTTGAGTGGAACGTTCGATTTCATCATGCACTTGAGTCCATGTGCTGCAGTGAGTTAGTGCTCTTCGAATATAGGCACTGATGGTAGAGTCCTTATATCTTTGAGGGCACTCACTGGATCCATTAAGGCAGTGTCCAGGGTTAGTGGGTTTTGTGTACACTGTTGTATTAAAAGAATTTTCATTTTGTTTCACTAAGAGGTCGAGGAAGGGTAAAGCTCCGTCAATGCTATCTTCCATAGTGAAAGTGAGTTCAGATGTCTCTTGTAATCACATCATTAACAAAGTGTACCACGATAACACTACACCTATACTAGACATTCCAGAACTTACACTACGTAAAACTGCTTGAATGCTGTACAAAAGAAGTCCCGTTCACTTGCCCCCGTGGAAACAAATATTGCCAAATTGGAGTTGCAATGGGATTCCCCCTTGGAGTATTAATGGCAAACTTCTTCATGGGCTGCGTAGAAGAAGAAGTATTTAGTAAAACAGAAAAGCCAGATATTTACTGTAGATACATTGATGATGTCTTCATTAAAACCAATAACAGCAATGAAGCTGAAAAACTCCGCCACCTATTACAAGAGACATCTGAACTCACTTTCACTATGGAAGATAGCATTGACGGAGCTTTACCCTTCCTCGACCTCTTAGTGAAACAAAATGAAAATTCTTTTAATACAACAGTGTACACAAAACCCACTAACCCTGGACACTACCTTAATGGATCCAGTGAGTGCCCTCAAAGATATAAGGACTCTACCATCAGTGCCTATATTCGAAGAGCACTAACTCACTGCAGCACATGGACTCAAGTGCATGATGAAATCGAACGTTCCACTCAAGTTCTGATCAATACCGGCTTCAATGAAAAAGAGATACATTTTCAAACAAAGAAAATAATGGGACGGCTGGCATAACAACAACAATGATAAACAAAATAAAGAGAAAATCAACATATGTTATAAATCCACCTTTTCGTCAGCTTATAAAGAAGATGAACGCATTATGAGACAAATTATAAAAAGAAACATTAAACCAGTCAATCCAGAAAAATACTAACTATTTAGTGATTTATTATAAAACTAAGAAAACTAGCCACCTTCTTATTAGAAACAGCCCCCTACAAGAGAGAAAGGAACTTCAGAAATCACATGTCATCTATAGGTTCACATGTACACGGGGGAACTGTGAAGCCCTCCCATCCACCTATATTGGCATGACGACAATGAGGTTATCCCGTCGCCTCTCATACCACCTGACATCTGGAGCCCCTAAAAATCACTTAAGAGAAGCCCACGGCATAACACTAGCAAGAGAGACACTAGAGAAAAACACCGAGATTTTGGATTTATGTACTGACGATAGACGCCTCCCAATTTTAGAAGCGTTGTATATTAAAGAGTTGAGCCCAAACCTAAATGTACAAGCAAAAGATCTTAGAGCCCTTCCAAGCATGAGACAAACCGTTACAAATAATAACATGAGACATAACATCACAAACGCCAATACGAGACAAAACGCCACTCGTCCAACTACGAGACAAAACGCCACTCGTCCAACTACGAGACAAAACGCCACATTCCGCCACAACACAAACCCGGAGGCTCCCTAGCGCACGTGACATATCGTCCCTGCCCGTATTACCAGGTGACCTCCCCCAGTGATTAGCAAGTATAGGAACTCTAGTATAAAACTTAGATCTTTACTAGAATCTTTGGATTAATTCTTATCCCTATAGCTACTGAAGAAGGGTCTTGAACCCGAAATCGCGATCTAGCTAATATGACTACATACAGCCAAGTCATAAATTTCCTTCCTAAGGAAAACAAATCCTTAATAAGGTATATGGAAAATACCATTAAGAAAATTATTAATGCACAATTAGCCATCACTTTTAATGAAACATGCATTAGAGAAAAACTCCTGCCTAAATACACTGACGATATATATATATATATATATATATTATATATGTATGTATGTATATATGTATATTGAAATAAACACCTCAAGTGAGGACGGAACCTTTATTACTACGACGTTTCGCTTGTCACAGCCTTTTCAACTACATACTCGTAATTCACATGACTGAAAATGAATAAGAGGAACGAGGGGGGGAGGGAGGGAAGAAGAAGGGGTAGTGATGGGAAGGAAGGAGGTCACTGGATGCAAAGAAAGACTAAGGCGAATGTGAACCAAATGTTTGGGAACAGGAGAGGTTAAGGATAAGAGGAAACGGTTTACTGGATGAAGGACATTAATTCACAACCGGAAGGAAGAATTTCTCTCAAGGTCGTTGTCCACCTTCTGTAGACAATTGCTCATCCATTTTATTTTCTCCTTGCTTTTGTTCCTCGATTGTGAGATAACGTCCTTCACCAAGTCAATTGCTCCATCCCATCCTCAACCTTTCCTGTTTGAGACATTTGGTCCACCTTCTCCTTAACCTTTCTTAGTATTCAATGACCCCACTCCCTACCTCCCTTCCTCCCTCCGTCCCACACTCCCTCCCTCACTCCCTCTAATGTCTCCCGTTCATCTTATTTATTCTCCGTCAAATGAATTACGACTTTGTAGTTGAAAAAGCTGTAACAAGTGAAACGTCCTACTAATAAAGGCGCCGTCCTCACTTGTGGTGTTTATTTCGATAGATTTGTCGGCAAGTGCAACCTTTCTACATACGCAAATGTATATATATATATATATATATATATATATAATATATATATATATATTATATATATATATATATATATACATATATATATATATGTGTGTATGTATGTATGTATGTATGTATGTACGTATGCATGTGTGTATATTTGTATGTATGTGTGTATATTTGTATGTATGTATGTATGTATGTATGTATGTATGTATGTATGTATGTATGCATGTATGTATGTATGTTCGTACGTACGCATGTGTATATGTATGTATGTATGTATGTATGTATGTATGTATGTATGCATGTATGTATGTATGTATGTATGTATGATGTATGTATGTACGTGCATTAGTTCTCTGAAGTTGGACCTAAGATGCCATCTCCAAGAGCTGAAGGACTAAGTGTCAACCTCGATATCCTGGTGAATTAACACGCTGCAGGTTTGTCGATCTGTAAGATACGGGTATATGTTACTGGAGTAGGTGACTAGGGAGTGATTGATACTCGGTTAGGCTTATGCGCTTTATTCTGATGGATACTTGTGGGTCGGCCTAAAGACTGACGTGACGTGGTCCCCACGTGGGGTACCGACCGCGAAGGGCCTAGCGATGAGCTACAGAACAGAAGTCAGAATGATTGAATTCTACGGATATGAATCTGACTGACTGAATGAATCCGTTGCCCGCTCGGGGCAGGTGTTATATATACCCAGGCCCGATCTGACGCCTTGACCAGACGCGACCTAATTGGGGTGACCCTTCCTAGCCTTCGAGCGTTGAGTCAGGTCAGACTACCACACAATTCTATCATGCATCAATTTGCACCTACAATCACACTTTTGGGGTGCATGTACACCAAAGATCTACGGTCAGAATTTTCAGTTGGATTGGCAGCAAACCGCAGAGCTTTAGCGTTGCGCTCAGCTGGTCAGTCTACGAACTTTTCTTCTGCTCCTGACTGCCTGCCATCCTTCAATCCTTCATAAAGACATGGAGGAGAAGATTATTCTTTTACACTCTAACGACATGACCAACTCATTCGAGGGGGTGGGTGATGATCGTGCACTTAATGTTGGTGATATTTGCTTTTTGATGGATGGGCACATGATGGACTGGGTCACACCATGCCATTTAAAAAAAAAAAAAAAATCTAGAAGCAACGGATGTGGAGGGTCTCCAACATTGTAACTTGACCTTCATAGAATTCACAAATCGTTGCTATAAGAGAGAAATAAGTAGAAGATTGCTCTGTACGCACTCATTTTGGTTCTATTATCACACAAAACCAAACACACACGCGTGCACACACACAGAAACACACACACACTGTCGATCACGAGTCCAACACGTAATCGAAGACTATGCTGAGTCACACACACACACACACACACACACACACACACACACACACACACACACACACACACACACACACACACACACACACACACACATACACACATACACACACACGCACCACACACACATAGTAACAGTCCTACATTAGTAAGTAACAGACAACCATTTTGAACCTCCATACTCATTCTCTTCCTATTCTATTGCTAATTTGCTTTTTCTCCTTTTCCTTTACTTTTTTTTCTGGATCATTTTCCATCCGCCCAAGCTTCATGTGAACACTTTGGCAACTAGTTTTCCTACGTCGTTTTTACATAGGCAGCTACTCTGAGCATTCCTTTTTTTCCATTTCCATCTAATTTTGCTTTCTTTCTATATCTTCAGTACGTTTTTATTTGTTACCTCGTAGTTTCTTCTCACTTTACATATGCTCCCCAGGCAAACCTCCTATATATTTTTTCCTTACTAAGGCACTATTCTCAATCCAACCTAGTAACTCCTACCATATTTCTCAAACATTTCATCACAAAAAACATTTAAACCTTTCCTCTCTGCTCTCTTAAATTCCAAATTTATGCCTCATACAATGCCATCAGCACAACTACCCTTGTCGACGATCAAGTGGAGCGGCCTAGCCATGGATCTACTGTGTAAGCTTGCTACATTGCTTCTAACCCGGTCCACTGGCCGGGATACGGGGATGATCCGTCATCCACGAGGCGCTAAGATGAGACGGGGTAAAGGGTGGTGGATAGGAGTGGAAGGATTTGGTGTGGGTACGTGTCTTTGACCTGGCTACCTCTCTTATAAAGGGGAAAAAGACCTTGTTGTATAGATAGACTATTCTCAATGTGTATATATCACACTTATATGGGGGGACGGAGAGAGGGGGTCGCCGATTTAATGAAGCGGCCTTGCTGTGGATGTGCTGTGTCCTGCGACACTGCTTCTGACCCAGGGCAGTGGACAGGGTGCAGGGATGACCCGTCATCTAGGAGGTGCTAAGATGGGAGGGAGGGTGGAGGAGTGTGGAGTGTTTTCGGGGATGGAATGGGTGGGAATGATTTTATGCCTTGTCCTTTTTGGCTACCTCCCTGGTAAGGGGGAAAAAGCCTTGGTATATGTATGTATATATATCGCACTTATACTACAGCACAGAACCCACTATACATATCTATGATGGGCAGACCTTACCATAGAAAAAGCGACGCTACCCCATTTATGAGTTATCATTGGTAAATCCATTTATTCTCCTTGCAAATAAGAAAGAATAGGACCGATCTTCTCCTTCTGTGTAAAGGAGGGAAATGTCAGATGTACCATAGCAGAATGTAAAACAGAAAAACGGAACAAGGAAAATAGATGAAGGTAAAAATAGACTTACTATTCTCTTTAATGAAAATATTTTTAGATAAGATTACCGTTTCTCTCATTCACATATGATTCAAAGCCTTACAAAAACGGAGTTTTGAGAAGAAAAAAATCTCTGTTTGAGAAGTCATTCAATATTTTTAGCTAAGTCACATGATAAAGTATTACCTTATAAAGTAACAAATGAAATGTGTTCTCTGAAACATTCTGGAGTGGCAGCTAGAATCAATACTGGTAACCAACAAACTTTT
>NC_134777.1:5258577-5260410 GCF_046742065.1 Oratosquilla oratoria
GTTAGCCAAGGAAGAAAGGAGTTTCTGTGGAAGTAAATAACAAAATAAGAAAATTTGCTGTTGAATGTAGGAGGAGAGAATAGGAGTGTTATCGAGGATGATATGGGCAAAAGAAGAAAATGAGATAGGAAGTGCATTCTTTGTGTGTATAATTGCATATCAGCCTGGTTGTAAGAAAAGTAACGAAGAGAGAGAGATTATTTGAAGTTGTCCAAGTGAGTGTTTGGAGAGTGTTGGGGGTATTACTACTAGAGTTGGAGATGAATCAATAGATGGAGTGATATGGAGGTTTGGGGTGCTAGATAAGAATAATAATAGGAAAATAATTGATCGAGATTAGTTTAGGAAGGGATAGCAAAAACAGTACTTAAGGAGAAAGCAAGTCATAAGTATACATGGGAGAGGATCATTGAGGGACGGGTAGCTTATAGGGCATTAATGGACTTTAATGGAATAGTTCGGTAATTTCGTTCTTTTAAGGATAACAATGGGAGAGCCTTTTTTAAAGAAGGGTAGTTAAGAATGGAGAAAAAGTGGAGGAGGAGAAAGAGTGTAGCAGGTATAGAAATGTTAAGGGTAAACTTATTGGATGACTATGATAAAAATAAATTATACTAAATGCTGAAAGAATTGTGGAAAGAGATGAGGGATAAAGGGGACGTAGAATAAGAACAGTTATGATTCAGAGAGGAAGTGATAAAGTTCGGAAACATGGCGGTCTTGGGGCTTTCTCCAGTAATCCCACTAACCTCCTACCTCTGTCAGATTTCATAAGTATCCTCCTAGCTTCTTTGTTGAACTTACCTCCTAGAGCAGCGTGTATTTTATGCTTCTTAACATGTATATATATATATATAAACATATATAAACATATATATATACACATATATATATATATATATATATATATATATATGTCTATGTATACATACATACATGCATGTGTGTGTGTTTATGTGTATGTATGTATATATGTATGTATGTATGTATGTATGTATGTATGTATGTATGTATGTATGTATGTATGTATTTATGGTGAAGGTAGATGAGGAAGACATAAATCAGAATCCAAGTTTATTTCTGACTAGTTTCGCACAAATAGGCTTCTTCAGAGAAATAATGTATTAATTAGTAAAGACGTTAATAAACCTTTCGGGTAACCCAGTTTTGTGAACGCGTCAGTCACATAATTGATTTCTTCCTCGAGGAATTCTGGGCTACATATTCTCAGAGCTCGTAGAAAGAATCCTATTACTACACCCGTTTTTGTTTTTCTGTCATGCGCACTTAGGAAGTGAATGAAATCATCCTTATTTGTAGGTTTTCTGTATACCTTGAATTTCACGCTCTCATCTGTTCTCATGATGACCGTGTCGAGAAATGGTAAAAAAACATTTATTTCTTTTTCTGTGGTCAACTGTATTTTGTTATGGAGTTCATTCAGCTTTTGTAGTAGACGGTCCGTGTTTGTATCTTTGTGTGTAACGATTAGACGGTCGTCGACATAACGATATCACTTTGAATCACTACCGATTATCTTACTATAATGATTTTTTTCTAGGGTCTCCATAAACAACGAAGGTGCCACAGCACTCAATGGTAAACCCATAGGAAGGCCTTCATGTTGTTGAAACTCTTGTTGGTTGAAACTAAATGAGCCGAATTTAAAGCATAATTCAATCAGTTTTATATAGTCTCTCTTGTTCAATGGAAGGTCACTCTCATCGATATAGTCAAGCACTTCTTTCACTGTATTAATGGCATCAAATATTGGAACGTGTGTAAATAAGGATATAACATCTGCACTAACCAAAATTTTATCTTTATCTATGT
>NC_134777.1:5260910-5263410 GCF_046742065.1 Oratosquilla oratoria
TCGTATTTGAAGACAATCCTGCCGTCTATTGCTTCCAGATACTGACAATACACTCAATAGAATACTCAATAGCTTCATTGTAACTTTGAACAACAATACACAAAACAGGACATAAAAATCTTGTTGGGTGTTTTGGAGTAGAGTAAACAAGTGGAGTTGTTTGAACGCATTTTTTGTACATTTCATTCGGCTATTAAAGGCTAATTCGGCAGATGTGTTTCCAATCGGAGAGGCAACCATTACTATTTAGCTGGAAAACAATTAGCGTCTCGTTTTGCAACGAACTTTGTTGGGACGCAATCTAGTTGATCTAACGTGTTGTATGTACGATATCTTTTGAATGAACGTTAACGATGAAAGACAATTTCTGTCTCGGAAAATAACACTTTTATTTGGTATTTACGACTTGTTAAAAAAAAAAAAAATTGACTAAAAATTTTGGGCACATGAAAGAGACTATTAGTACCGATAAACGTAATATATATAGACTCGTATATATATACATATATATATATATATATATATATATATATATATATATATATATATATAAATATATATACACAAATATATATATAAATATATATATAAATATACATATATAAGTATAAACATATATATATATATATATATAATATATATATATACATATATATATATATATATATATATATATATATATATATATATATATATATATATATATATATATACACATATATATATATAAGTGAAACTGTTCTTCATCTTTGTGGAAATCATATCGAGGGCTTCTGACGTTCACATCTGGGAATATAAAAACCACATCTCATTTTCTATTTACTTTGCGGTAAAACTTTTTCGTCCTTGAGCTGGGCAATAGTACAGCAACAAGCGATACCTTTACGATTACTACCAATAACAATTTCGTGCGTGTAGATATTGCTCATACTTTCACTAACATTACATTTATTTTTTCTGCCACGGCCAATTGGACTATTGTCAAAATGAAAAGGTAGGATCACTGTTATCATTTCTACCGCTGCAAAATTGAAGTCTTCTGAATAATAATATCTTTCCCTCCAACGTCCTGCTCTCTGTTCTCTTATTACTGTTCGTGTTTTTTCGTCCCTCTCTCTTTTCTTTCTTCTTCTTCTACCTCTTCCTTCTCTTTTTCTTTCTTCTTCTTCTACCTCTTCTTTCTCTCTTTTCTCCTCTTTCTCTTGTTTTTCTACTCTTTATCTTTTTATTATTCTTGTTCATGTTTACTCTCCTCTTTCTCTACCTCTTTTCCTCTCACTTCCACTAATTCTTCCTCTTCTCTCTCTGTTCTCTTATTACTGTTCGTGTTTTTTCGTCCTTCTCTCTTTTCTTTCTTCTTCTACCTCTTCTTTCTCTCCTTTCTCCTCTTCCTCTTGTTTTTCTACCCTTTATCTTTTTATTATTCTTGTCCATGTTTACTCTCCTCTTTCTCTACCTCTTTCCCTTTCACTTCCACTAATTCTTCCTCTTCTTTATCTATTTCTTCTTCTATATCTTTTTGCAGTTCCATTTCCTCTTCCTCTTGTTTTTCTACCCTTTATCTTTTTATTATTCTTGTTCATGTTTACTGTCTTTTTCCTCTACCTCTTTTCTTCTCACCTCCACTTCTTCTTCCTCTTCTTCATATACTTCCTCTTCTATATCTTTTTACATTTTCATTTCCTCTTTCCTCTTCCTCTTGTTTACTCTTCTGCTTCCTCTTTGGCTTCCTCTACCACTTCCTCTTATTCTTCTTATTTTTCTTCATCTTCCTTTCTTTCTTTTACTCTTCCAGCTCCTCTTCCTGTTTCTTTTCCTTTTCCTCCTCTTCTTTCTGCTCTATTCACTCTCTCTTTTCCACTTTCTGTTCCTCTCCTTTCATTTCCACTTCCACTTTCATTTCTTCTTCTCCCCCATCCTCTTCCTCTCTCTTTTCTTCTTTCTTTTCCTTATCCACCTCCTCTTCCACTTTATTTTTTCCATCTTTCCTGTTCCTGTTAATTTTCTTTGTGATCTTTCTTTTCCTTTGTTCTACTTTGTTCGTTTCCATTTCCTCTTCCTCTTCCTTATAGACTTCTTCATCCACTCTTTCCACTTTGTTGTGCACTTCCTCTTCCACTTTGGCTTTCTCTCCTACTTTCTCTTTCACTTCCGCTTCTTCCTTTCCCTATTCCTCTTCCTCTAGACTTTTACCCCATTCCCTAGTCTGCGATGTAAATTTTGTAAAAAAAAAAAAAAAATGAAAAAAAATGAAAAAAATGAAAAAAATGAAATGAAAAAATGAAAAAATGAAAAAATAAAAAAATGTAAAAATGAAAAAATGAAAAAAAGAAAAAAAAATGAAAGGAAGAAGCTACATACCAACTATAAATGATTCTTTTGTTCTCCTGTGGTTCTTGCCCCCAACAAAAATTACAGACACTATAAGACAGCTCTGATGCGTTCCTTTTGCTGCCACAGCTGATTGAAATGACGTTCGGATTAGGAATTCTTTCATCCC
>NC_134777.1:5270910-5273410 GCF_046742065.1 Oratosquilla oratoria
ATTCCTTTTACAGTCACATTTTGGTTTTATTTTCTCCTATCGTCATATCTTTCCTTTGTACTAATAATTGCTGATTTAAGTATTAATCCATGGAAACCTGCAGTCTAGCAACGGTCCTCGAGCCTGCCCCGTAGATCGATCTGTGAAGAAACGTTTGAGTGTTTCCTGTGTTGTATATTAATGTGGGTCTATTTTTGCGTCACCAGCTATAAGTAGAAAGCGTTAGACACTAGGCCCAGTCCAAAGCAAGATGATGTAATGACTGTCATTTATTTCATATCATTTATTTGTTTTATTATCATTTGTCTGATTGTTTGATATTGTTTCTTTGATTTACATTTATTATTAGTTATATGTGAATTTATTATTATTTACTATTTACCTGTTTCTTTATTATTTAACTATACCTATGCATTTGTTTATTTAGTTTTTTTATTATTCATATTATTATATTATTATATATATATATTTTTTCGCATCCGACCTAGTTATAGACCAAAAGGTCTCCTGTCGGCATGCTCCGCCTTTGTAATCGTTTGTAATCTCATAGGACTACACAAGTTGGTAATTAGTTTAGATTTTTATTAATTTTCTTTATTTTTATTTTTCTCCTCTTATCGCAATCGATTTTTCTTCTCTTATCATCGTAATCATTTTTTTTTTCTTTTACCAGTCACTGTTTTGAAAAGTCTGCCTGTGCCATAATGCTCAATGTGAAAAAGGCCAAAATATATAAGAGTATCGACGATGATGGCGTCGTATTTCTTCATATTGACATACATGGTGGTGTGCCTAACGAACGATGGCATTTTTCTTATCAAATAAGTCAGCTGTGGGGAACGGTGAGCTGAGTACCAAAAGGAATAAGAAAAAGTATATAATCTTTTGCGTTGGAAAACATCGATGTAAACCTGATATCTTCTTGTTTTTGAATAGCGCATTTTTACTCAGAAATTCTTGTTATGTATTACCTGGAGAAGAAAAAAAGACTGGTATACCCAAATACGTGTTCTGCACACGAGTGATTTCTGTCCGTTGATTCTTTTTCGGTGGTTAAATTCAAACTGCTTTTTTCCCTCTGTCCAGTCATCCTTAGAATTCTTTGCTGCTGTCAGCCCTAAGGCAGTTTCCTCCCCTCTCCATCCTTCCCCTCTCCACCTTTCCCCTCTCTCCCCTCTCTCTTCTCTCCTCCCTCCTTTTTGTTTCGTCCTTCATGATTCCTTCCTCTCCTTTCTCCTCCCTCTCCTTTCTCTCCCCCCCCTCCCATTTCTCTTCTCCCCCTATTCTCATTCACTCACCTCCTCTTCCTCATTTCTCCTCCTGGTCTTCTCTCCTTCCTCTCCCTCCTCCCTCCACCGTCTTCCCTCTTCTATTTTTCCTTCACTCTTTCTCTTCACCTCACTCTTTGTTCTCCTCTCTTCTTCCTCCTCCCTCCACTCTTTTAGATCTATTCTCCCTCCCCCACCCAGTCCTTACTTCTCTCTTTACTCCCAACTTCTTTTCTTCCTCCTCTTTCATAATCCCCCTACTCTCATTTCTCCACTTTCTTGTTACTCTCCATCTTTACTCATCATATGTTTCCTCTTTCACACTTTCTTTATTTTGTCCTCTGTCCCTACTTTCAACCTCCACGTACCTTCCACGTAATTTTGTTCTACTTCTTTTCTTACTGATTTCACTCCAATCCCCCTACCGTAATCTCTCCTCACGTACCTCCTGCCCCTCCTCCTACTATTCCTCCGAAGATATAAGAATTTCCGACATTTTTGACAACAGTACCTCTAGGTCGCATCTCCAGCTACATTCACAGTCATCAATATTTACAGAAACACACACACACAAACACACACACACACACACACACACACACACACACACACACACACACACACACACACACACACACACACACACACACACACACACACACACACACACACACACACACACACACACACACACACCTCGTGGCGCTGTTGTTAGAGTTCTCGCCTGCTACTACGGCGGTCCGGGTTCGACTCCCTTCCGGGGCTTAAATAATTTCAGTATCGCTGCGCTGCGGGGAGTTACTCCAACTCTCGTGGGTGGGGAGTTGGGGTGTGTGTGCGTGTAAAGTCACAGTATTACCCATAGATCGGTCATAAGAGCTCTGAGCTCTCATTCCGGAGGTTAATAATTGTCGATCACGAGTCCAACACGTGATCCAAGACTATGGTGAGTCTCTCTCTCTCTCTCTTTCTCTCTCTCTCTCTCTCTCTCTCTCTCTCTCTCTCTCTCTCTCTCACACACACACACACACACACACACACACACACACACACACACACACACACACATACACACACACACACACACACACACACACACACACACACACACACACACACACATGCACACACACTCACACACACACACACACACACACACACACACACACACACACACACACACACACACACACACACACACACACACATAACATGTCTCCAGCGGACATGAC
>NC_134777.1:5280910-5288410 GCF_046742065.1 Oratosquilla oratoria
GTGTGTGTGTGTGTGTGTGTGTGTGTGTGTGTGTGTGTGTGTGAAAATGTGGCATCGAACCCGCCACCATTGAAAATGTTGCTGCCGATCGGAGAGAATGGCGTTCTACATGTCAAAACGGCTTAGATACTCTCACTTCCACCTACAACGATCGGGCAGAACATCGAAGACGGCAAGGACATGCGGCACATCAGGCAGAGGGAAACTTTCCCTGTGATACCTGCGGCCGTATATGCAAATCGAGAATCGGACTCCACAGCCACCAGCGAGTTCATCTGGCGTAATACCACTTCTAGGCATGGTGCAACGTCATCGTCGTCAGCGACGGACTACTATAAGCAAGTAAGCAAGTGTGTGTGTGTGTGTGTGTGTGTGTGTGTGTGTGTGTGTGTGTGTGTGTGTGTGTGTGTGTGTGTGTGTGTGTGTGTGTGTGTGTGTGTGCGGTTGTGTGTGTGTGTGTGTGTGTGCATGTGTGTGTGTATGTGTGTGTGCTTGTGTGTGTGTGTGTGTGTGTGTGTGTGTGTGTGTGTGTGTGTGTGTGTGTGTGTGTGTGTGTGTGTGTGTGTTATAACAACAACATCAACAATAAGTGTGTGTGTGAATGTTTGAGCGTTTGTGTGTGTGTATATGCTTGCGTGTGCGTCAGCGCGGGCGCGTGCGTGTCAGTGTGTGTGTGTGTGTGTGTGTGTGTGTGTGTGTGTGTGTGTGTGTGTGTGTGTGTGTGTGTGTGTGTGCGTGTGTGTGTGTGTGCGTGCGTGTGTGTGTGTGCATGAGAGCTTCACTATTATCTTGGATTATATGTTGGGTTTATGATAGAGAGATATTGCATCCCCTTGAGGGTTTAGACGGGATACATAGCCAAGTCTGCAGTGTTATGACCTTATATACATACATATATATATGCAGTATATATATATATATATATATATATATATATATATATATTATATATATACATATATATATACTGTATATATATATATAGATATATATATATATATATATATATGTATATATACATACATACATACATACATACATACATACATACATACATACATACATACATACATACATACATACGTACATGCAAACAAACAACAAGGGAACATGCCGACAGGAGACCTTTTGGTCCATAACTAGGTCGGATGAAAAAAATTACAAGAATGGTAAATAGATAAATAGATAAATAAGATAATGATATGAACAATAATCAATAAAATAAATAGATAGGTAAAGCAAATAATAAAGAAACAGGTAAATAGTAAATAATAATAAATGGACAGATAAATAATAACAAATAATAATAAATAAATAATAGCAATAGACAAACAGTTATAAAATAACTAACATATATTAAATAAATGGAAGGCATTACCGTTTCCTCCTTAGGTATTTATCTAAATGAATCTTAAAGATTCGAACTAAACCACATTCCACTGCCTCTGCAGGAAATTCATTCCATTCATTTACTACACGGTTGGCGAATTTTTTTCTACCCACTTCCAAATCGAATCTATTTTCTGACAGTTTCTCAATCAATGTGAAAATTTTGTCACTTTTGATGTCAATTACCTTTAGAATCTTAAAGACCTGCATCAAGTCATCTCTTAGTCTACGCTTTTTTAGGAAAAATATATTCATGTGTTTTAATCGATTTTCGCATGATTTATATTTTTAATTAGTTATGTGGCTCGCCGTTGTACTTTTCCCAATCTGTCAATGTCTTTAATGAGATTCGGTGACCATACGGAAACAGAATATTCCAAATGTGGACAAACTAACGATTTATATGTAATCTTTTGAAGTCAAAAGATCGCGCAATCAGTCCTAAAATCTTATTTGCTTTCTCAAAGGCTGAAATACACTGCTTAGATGATTTGAGATCATTACTGATAATTACACCGAGGTCCTTTTCTCTATTCACTTTTGTTAACGAATTTCCAAATATCTTGTAATCATACTTATTAGTGTTATTTTTACCTATGTGCATAACCTTGCATTTACTTGTGTTAAATTTCATTAGCCACTTTTCAGACCATTGCTGTAGTTTATCTAAATCTTCTTGAATGTCTAATTGATCTAAGTGATCGTTTGCCATTACGCACATTTTTATACATTCCGCAAGAATATGATCAACTGTCATAACCTCCGTATACATCCCTGTTTATGAACAGAAATTGGTGGTTCTTATATTCACGTTCCAATTAACACGAAATAAAATTTGTTTTGTCCAATAAAATTACCTCCAGCTGTTTTAATGAAAATAATCATTTATATTCGGAATTAAAACAAAACAGGAATACATTACCAATTCTCAAGGGCGTGGTGTCTTGAAGAGAAGTACCTATAGTCAGCGCAAGGAGAATTGGCCGATAAGGCGTGGCTAGGAGATTTCCCGGTGTTGCCACATATGGGCATCCATGGCGAGAACGTGCGTGTGGATGCAATGTTTTCTGAATGCAGTGTGAGGGGGGCGGGGCCAGAGATTAGATGTAGTGGCAACGTCGCTCTCGCATGCACACATGCCATATCTACACTTAAAGAAACGAAACCTTTGTATAGAAAACATTGCTTTGATTTTTATCTCAGTGGTGGTGTGTGACAAAAAATTATAATATAATCATATGAGGCAACATTATAAAATTATAAAATAGAATTATATAATAAAATAAAACTATAAAATAATTATATGTGGCACCACAGGGGAACTCCCAGTGGTCCGCCCTAACGGCCAGATCTCAGTGCATAGGGTATAGAAGTATTTACGTGTGTGATGTGTTTGAACCCATGAATGACGGTTGATCTATGCCATTCATAGTTTACAAATTGTCCAATTTACTCTCGATTTGACAGCGCAGGGCTTTGATCATATTATACTAACCTTTGTTAATAATCTAAGCAGCTATTTATTCTACTTTTAATGAAATGGATTTCAAAATGAGTCGATTTTATTTAGCTAGAGGAAAGCTCCAACTTGACGCCTACATGGGTTCAAATGAGTTTCGGGGGAGGCCTGATGTGAGTGAGGGTGGGAGGGAGAGGTGGAGATGGTGGAGTGGAACTAGGTGGGTGGGTGGAATTATGACCCTTCCTTTACTAATTTGCAGGAATAAGCCTCGTCACTGCTACGGTGTTATAACAACAACATCAACGATAAAACATCAACGATAACGACAATAATAACAAGGAAACGACAACAACAAGTCAACGACGACAGCAATAACAACGCACCTCCTCTTTCCTCCCACCACGGTCTCCTTTACAAGTGTAAAATGTTTGCTGTACTTACATTGATGAATGGCAATTTCCTCCTTTTCTAATCCAAACTTGTAAGTCTTCTTTTCACAATAGACACTATCCACGTTTCACAAACTATTCACAAGAAATATATAAAAAACTAATAATGCACTGACACACTTCACTTAACACAAATCAAAACACTTGGGTTACTATGCACAATCTTCTTCGATAGAAATATGTGTTTAAACTTTGTATGCCCCTTTCACTTACTAACACATTTACTATCGTTTCAACAAATCACTAACACATTACTTATTGGACAAGTGAAATGAAATAAATGACAATTAATCGACGGAATATTATCGCAGAGAAGTGTTCCAGTGAGTACATATACTAGAACTGCTCTGTATACTGGAAGCCAACCGATTTGCCGGCTTCTACTCCAGTGACGTCATCCATGTTGTACATATATACATACATACATACATACATACATACATACATACATACATACATACATACATACATACATACATACATACATACATACATACATACATACATACATACATGCATACATACATACATGCATACATACATACATACATACATACATACATACATACATACATACATACATATATACATGCATGCATGCATACATACATACATGCATGCATACATACATACATACATACATACATACATACATACATACATACATACATACATACATACATACATACATACATACATACATACGTGCATGCATTCACACACGCATATATACAAACATGATGATGGTAGACCATCGGGTTCAGAGAGTGACGGACTGGTGTCTCTCAGGGATGTGGGCGAATGTGACTTCGCCACCCGAAGTCGGTAGACCACAGGTGGAGCCCATAGATGTGAGATCGGTAATGAGTAAAAGCAGCAATGACTGCAACAGCGAAACGTAAAATATATTGGACTCCCATACTCTGCGTTTGGCCTCTTCCCTACAGAGATCGGTAATCAGTGGTTAAAACTAAGGCAGACCTACACCGTGAACCAGCTGCACATTGTAGTGTATCACTGGCGTCACTTGTGGTGCATTGCAGCTGAGATATGCAACTCCAGTTGTCTGGAGCTGTCCTGCTCTTGTTAAGAGGATAAATGAATAACTTTATGATTTGTTTTTATGTTCTGCCGTTGTTTCGTATTCACAGCACAGTTAACCACTTTTGTTTCCTTGCCATTCTCTCGATATATTGATCTTTTCGTTCAGTTAATAATAGTTATTCTTTTTTTCGTTTATCTGGAATAGACATTACGTAAATATTTACTCATTTCTTCAACAAATATTATTGGCACTTCGAATTTTACTTTTATTGCAGTTTTCTTTAACAGGTATCAACACTGTTATGTTTTTGAATACCTCTTTTCTCAAATCTGCATCATGAGTTACTATAGGCAAATTATCTCAGTTTGGGAAATTAAAAGTTTGTTTCGAGCCTCCAGTATACATTGCAACATCTTTTTAACCATAGTATAATGAATGAAGAAATAAATCTAAGAGAACACTTATCTAATAACAAAATACCAGCGCATTGAGTGAATAACCCAAACTCTCCTTCTTGGAAATGTGGATTACAAACAGCAAAAATGAAATAATTTCTTCCAATTCTATTTCAACATCTTTACAATAAGAAACGAACAAGCTCTTGTGGGTTTGATGAAAATAATGTAATGCACATTGAGACCCAAGGCTATCGAAACACAAGTGGATATATTGAAGGCTTTCATTACACCCTTAAAGAAATTATAATAAAACTTGAACCTTGGTTGCTGATTTTTTCCGAAGATGGTATATATTTTGACAAGTACAGATATTAGATTTTCTATGATGATACTTCCCAATGGTATGGCTCCTGGATTCTCGTATGAATACTTACAATGGAAGGAACTGGAATCTTAGTTTTAGGCAATTTACCACATAATCATATACTTCTTCCAGTTTGTAGCTGAGCATGAGGACTATTGATTCGGCATCCATGTTGCCTGATATACTTCACAAGAGTTACAATATTTTTCCACATTCGTCATGATTTCTGACCTATAAAGACAAATTTGGATTCTATTTTGAGTATTGTCAATATCAAAGTACACTTTAACACCGTTATGAACTAAGCTCATAACGGTACTTCTCAAAGATTTGGGAACATTTTTCCACATTCGTCATGATTTCTGACCTATAAAGACAAATTTGGATTCTATTTTGAGTTTTGTTAATATCAAAGTACACTTTAACACCGTTATGAACTAAGCTCATAACGGTACTTCTCAAAGATTTGGGAACTGCCGCTTGATGAGGCTCATTAACACAACTACTGTAGATTTACATACATCATACATATACCAAGGCTTTTTTCCCTTTACAAAGGGGGTAGCCAAAAAGAAAAAGGCATAAAATCATTCCCACCCATTCCATCCCTGAATACACTCCACACCCCTCCACCCTCCCTCTCATCTTAGCACCTCCCGAATGACGGGCCATCCCTGCACCTTGTCCACTGCCCTGGGTCAGAAGCAGTGTCGCATACATACATACATATATATATATATACATGTAGATTTAGGGGCATGTAGATTTAGGGGCTCTAAATATTTTCATAAACAAATTATCTCTCGGGTAATAAATTATTTCCTCTACCATTGAATCAGATTCAGACCGCATTAACACGAGTTGTGATCTGACGGTTGGATCAAAAGAGATTATTCACCTCATCGCAGATAAACACCTAAGCAAGATGCTGTAATGACCATCATTTATTTTATATCATTTGTTTATTTGTTTTGTTATCATTTGTCCGTTTATTTATTATTATTTGCTTGATTCTCATTTATTATTAGTTATATGTCAATTTATTATTATTTACTATTTACCTATTTGTTTATTAATTAAATATGAAATAAGAGTAAGCAAAACCTTTCAGGCTCCGTTTCTCAACCAAACAAACCCTCCAGCTCATTTTTCATGCACACAGGTTCCACGTTTTCTAACAAGACCACTTAGTGTGCCGGACACACTCACACTGAAAGATTTAGATTCTGCAGTCTCACGCACCAGTGTACTAACTCTTTGCATAATCAATTTTCTGGACTTCCTAGTCACCACACCTGCAGAGGGATATAGTAGGATCTAAGTCACTTACTGTGCCGGACACACACTGAAAGATTTAGATTCTGCAGTCTCATGCACCAGTGTACTAACTTCTTGCATAATCAATTTTCTGGATTTCCTGGTCACCACATATGCAGGGGATATAGTAGGATCTAAGTCACTACCTGCCTCTATTGAATTCATTACAAAGGATTACAAAGGCGGAGCATGCCGACAGGAGACCTTTTGGTCCATATCTAGGTCGGATGCGAAAAAATCATAATAATGATAAATAGATAAATGAATAAATAAAAACTATAATAATGTAAATAATAAATAAAATACATAAATACTTGCATAGGTATAGTTAATTAATAAACAAATAGGTAAATAGTAAATAATAATAAATTGACATATAACTAATAATAAATGAGAATCAAGCAAATAATAATAAATAAACGGACAAATGATAACAAAACAAATAAACAAATAATATAAAATAAATTACATTACAGCATCTTGCTTAGGTGTTCATCTGCAATGATTTATCAAACTACAGGATCAGGAACAACTAAATGACCAGCAAGGTTATTGGTCAACAGGAGTGATACACCATGTACAGGGGAAGAATCTATCACTTCCACAAGAAATTATCTTGAAATCAAATGAGAACAATAAATCTTACCAAAGGAAATTTTTACGCAACCGTCTCCTACTCCTTGAACCAGATTAACTTTTCCCTTGAAACATTATTCAACAACAGGGAACGCATCCCTTAGTAACAAATTGCGCGCTAAGACAGTATCCTGTAAGATAATGACAAGTTGACTGATACTACCTCCACATTCCCTCAAGGCATAAAATATGTAAACGAACCTTCCACCTATTTATACCTACTAATCGATTTGTCACTATACAAATGCTCACTCATGGATCTACAAATGTCCTGCTATCTATGCGACACTACGTACGGATTACGAAAGGATTGCAAAGGAGGAGCATGCCTCTAAGAGACCTTTTGGTCCATAACTAGGTCGAATGGGGAAAAAATATAATGATAAAAAATATATATATATGTAGAAATTATAATATGAATAATGATAATAGATACTCTC
>NC_134777.1:5293410-5303410 GCF_046742065.1 Oratosquilla oratoria
GGAGTTTGAATGTGTTTTGAGATGAGGTGCCTGAGAAGTATAATAGAGGTTATTAGGCTGGATAGAAACGAGGAGGTGAGGAGGAGAACGGGAATGGAAAGGGAGTTAGGAGATAGAGCTGATGAAAGAGTATTAGGATGGTCTGGACACATGGGAAGAATGAGTGAAGAAAGATTAGTAAAAGAGATGTGGAAGGCAGAGGTAGAAGGAGTGAACATGAGGGGGCGACCAAGGATGAGGTGGATGGATGGGGTAAAAAGGGCATTGGGAAAGAGGGGAATGTTTGTTGAGGAAGGACAGGAAAATACAGACGATAAGGGTGAATGGACAATGGCTGTGTATGGATGATGCTGTGATGCATAAAAGGAAGTGAGTGGGGGATGGGGGTTGAGGGAGTATGTGTGAGAAAATAAATTGACGCAGCCCGTCTTCTTCATTTCTGCGTGAGCGGACGGAGAGAGGGGGTCACCGATTTAATGAAGCGGCAATGTTATGGTTGTGCAGTGTCTTGCAACACTGCTTCTAACCCAGAGCAGTGGGCGAGATACAGGGATGATCCGTCATCCAGGAGGAGATAAGATAAGAGGGAGGGAGGGGATGAATGGAAGTGAATTATGTGGGGATTGAATGCGTGGGGGTAGATTTTATGCCTATGTTTTATGGCTACCTCCTTTGTAAGAGGGTAAACACCGTTGGTATATGTATGTTTGTATGTATGTATGTATGTATGTATGTATGTATGTATGTATGTATGTATGTATGTATGTATGTATGTATGCATATGTATGTATGTATGTATGTATGTATGTATGTATGTATATCTATGAGATGTACTATACTGATTAAAATAAAAAGTAAAATGTTTTGAAATATAGAATGAACTTTAGTTCTACTTTGTCCGCAATTGCGTTCAAGTATTTTAGTTCGTTTATTTTTCTATACTAGGAAACGAATCTAATATATTTTTCTTTTGCTTTCCTGTATGTATGTATGTATGTATGTATGCATATGTATGTATGTATGCATGTATGTATGTATGTATATCTATGAGATGTACTATACTGATTAAAATAATAAGTAAAATGTTTTGAAATATAGAATGAACTTTAGTTCTACTTGTCCGCAATTGCGTTCAAGTATTTTAGTTCGTTTATTTTTCTATACTAGGAAACGAAACTCATATATTTTTCTTTTGCTTTTCTGTTTTTCAATAATGTGTGGTTCATGTTCATGTGACATCTTCTGGAAATATATATCCCGTCCTTTTAGGGCTTGTTTAAGAAAATATGTATTTTTTATATAACTATTTGCAACATTTCGTGTTCGCCTTGCAGTTTAATTCAGGTTATGGATTCTATCTATTATTTGTAAAGCTCGCTGACACATGTTTATATATATATATAGATATATATATATATATATATATGTATATATATGTATATATATATATATATATGTATATATATATGTATATATGTATGTACATACACACACACACATACATATATATATATATATATATATATATATATATATATATATATACTGAATGGTTCCCAGTGATCAATTAATATCTTTTTTAAGTCACTGTGAGTTTGTTACGGGTTAGCTGGGTTCGAATCCTCGGCTCGTCCACGTTTCAATTTCCAACGGATGCCTCCATTGAGCGATTCTTCAGTCTCTACTGCTATGGCATGGAATTAAAATTGATTTGTGGTTGAAAAAGATATATATATATATATATACTGTATATATATATATATATATATATATATATATACATATATATATATATATATATTTTTTTTTTTTTTTTTTTTTTTTTTTTTGCTTGTCTTTTGTTCTCCCAGTTCCTCTTTGGCATGGATGATCATTGTATTTATCTTGAAACCAATTGAAAAGCAAAGCGACACCATTCCCCCCCGGATAGTTCCTTTACTAAAGCTTCCATTAGACGGCCAATGTTATGATTTAGTGTAAATGATAGTGGTATTACCAAATTACCATCTAAAGCAAAGTCCATATATTTCTGCTAAATCTGAAACATACACCCTGTTTTCAATACTGGAGACCCGTCTATCCAGTTACCAAAAAAAAAAAAGAAAAAGAAGAAAAAAAATCTGGCAACATATAATTTGGTAGAATCATTTAATCATATCAATCATTATCATTCAATTTAAACTCTGTTTCGTTCACTAATTAACAATGATGGTATTTTAGATTCAACAAGAAAAGTCCAATAACATACAGATGAATAATGCAAATCAAGTGTAGGACATTATACAAAGGATTACAAAGGAGGAGCATGCCGACAGGAGACCTTTTGATCCATATCTAGGTCGGATGCGAAAAAAAATCATATTAATAATAAAATAATAAATAAAAAACTATAGTAATGTAAAGATAATCTCTTAATTGACCGAGTTGTACTGGAAATGAATAGTCTACTACGGAAACGGTGGCGCTGGTGAGTCTCCAGCTGGAATCACATATTCGAGTTCTTCTGCCCACACGAAGACCAGAAGCTTTGTCCTTCTTCTTTTGTTTTGAATGACCTCCGCTTCCCTCTCCAGGTTACCACCGTAGCCCAAAAATTCGTTTATTTTTTTATCATGTGGTCCCTGAATCCCGTGGATGGCCTGTCGTCTTTCATTAAATTAAAACTCTGTACATCTTGCTAGTCCAATGCAGACTTGAAGAACGGGTATACTGTTAAAAAAGTGGGGAGGAATTTATGTCGTTTTATACTTAGCTACGACTGAAATAGTTCTATTCACCTTATGTGCTTGCTTGGAAAGCCAGGGTCAATAAATGAATCAATCATATGTCTGAATAACAACCAAAAAACAGTCACGTTCATGAAATTCATCCCATAATTTTCATGATACAAATGTTTATTGAGATGATGAGATTTTATTACCTCAAGAAGTATCTAATATACTTTACAAATATGAACTCGTCCAGCGCGCACGCGCACACACACACACACACACACACACACACACACACACACACACACACACACACACACACACACACACACACACACACACACACACACACACACACACACACACACACACACACACACACACACACACACACACACACACACACACACACACACACACACACACACACACACACATACACACACACATACTCTAACACAAACACACATACACATATTCTAACACAAACACACACACTCTTAGATACGTGCAGATACACATTCATTCTGACATACTCTCAAAAACTAAACACAAACAAGAATTCTAAAGGTAAATCGATAACATATATAGAATATCTCTGTTTTACCATTGCTATTTTTAGA
Organism: Oratosquilla oratoria; assembly: GCF_046742065.1. NCBI lineage: Eukaryota > Metazoa > Arthropoda > Malacostraca > Stomatopoda > Squillidae > Oratosquilla > Oratosquilla oratoria. The sequence continues at coordinate 5,296,745 of NC_134777.1, forward strand.
AAGTCATTGCTGAATTTTCCGTCCTTTGTATCATCAGGAATAAAAAGAAACGCGATGGATTTATCCTCAGATATTTCTTTTCAAGGAAGGAATCAGCCTGCATATTCCTATGCATGATGCCTTTCAGGTATCTTCCAAGTTTTTGGGTGTTATGCATTCAACGTTCAATAACTGGCGGATTGCCTCTGTAAGCTGGAATGAGAGGAAAGTGTGTATATATGTCTGGAAAGGGGAACAGCAATAAATATATTGTTTTTAAATGGGAACCTAAAAGTAAATAGAAAAGATGAAATATCTCAGACTATATTTTGAATATTGGAACAACAAGGAGATACAAGTATTTGATTTATAGAGGCGATGATACAAAAACTAAAAAAGGAAAATAGGTGAATAAGAGTTTACGAATGGGAACAATATAGCGAAAAGAAAGAAAGACAAAGAAAGTAAAAATAATAATAATAAAAGATGAGAAGAGTAGTAGAGCCAATGAAGAAAATCATACATTGAATTGAAGAAAATAAAATCAGTAGTAATGGAGGCTATAGAAACAAAATACTTATTATTCTTTTAAACGAGGAATTCATGAAAGTCCAAATAAATTCGAGAATATGTTTTTAAGCACAAAGAAAAGAAAATTCCGGGAAAAAATAGACTTTAAACGAAAGAAATGAAATCAAGTCGTTATGCGCCGTCCACACGAGGATACAGTGTCTGCAGACACAAGCAATAAATTTATTCCTTGATGGACTCGCCATCATTGTTTGCAGACAAACAAGCAAAGTGTTCGTGTTTGTCTTCTGGCAATTGTGTTGAGTCTGTCATCGAACAAACCCCTTGTTTGTGTCTGCAGACATTGTATGCTCATGCGGACGGAGTTTTAGACAGCTACCTAAACGTTTCATATCAATTGATCCAACCATTCTCTTGTAATATTGCCGAAAATAGCATGACCAAAATCAATACCTTGCCCTTCGGAGTTAGCACGCAAAAGGATATCATGGAAGATGAACGCCAGAGTGTGAATAAGCAAATATATAAAAGACAGGATAATATTAAGAAAAGGAGATGGTTGTCAGACAAAGAGATATATTTTATGGACTAAATAAACAGACGAAGAAAAATATAAAGATAAACATAGAAACAAATATAAATAAGCAGGAAGTAAGAGAAAGAAAGGAAGAAGAATAGACAAAAAAGAAAAGAAAAAGAAGAGAAAAGAATGCAAGCGAGAGAAAGATAAGAAATTTTTGTCAAAGAATCGCACCACAAAGAAAAAACAAATGGACGAACCAAAACAGAAAACAGTGAAACTTAAAAAAAAAAAAAAAAAAAAAAAAAAAAAAAAAAAAAAAAAAAAAAAAAAAAAAAAAAAAAAAAAAAAAAAAAAAAAAAAAAAAAGGTGCGTCAAGACTGTAGACACAAAGGATAGACAATATGGAGGCGCGTGATGAGCTTGGCGGGGGATAATTAGGGCCGTCTCGTTCCTAACGAGGTCGGCAAAACGACCTCCAGAACCGGAGGTACTATTTAGAAATATAAGTACAAATATGAGGGCCAGAGAATTTACATATACAAAAAGATAACTCAACTAATTTTGTTTAGGAATTGGGTAGTAAGGACAAAGCCAGATGACAGTGTCAGAAGCACAAACGTCTTTGCATTCAGTATTTGCAGTGTTGGTTTAAGATGTTGGGGAACTTAATACCTAATTGAACATTTAGAAATAAGTGTACATATCCAAACGCATGTACCATATGAATATACATATACATACATACATATATATATATATATATATATATATATATGTATATATATATATATATATATGTGTATATATTGTGTGTGTGTGTATATATATGTGTGTGTATGTGTATATGTGTATATATATTTGTGTGTATATATATATATGTGTGTGTGTGTGTGTGTATGTATTCATTTAGACATGTAAATACACTGGTGGAGTGTGGAAGGATATTCTCTCTAAGGCATATCATGTTAAAAACGACGGCAAAAAGGACATCAATAACTTCTTTAATGAGTTCTCTAGCTTTCGAAAAGTAGATTTATGTTGGGTGGAGCATAAAATGAGTAAAATTCAAGCCTCATGGCAAACTGAAAAATATTGGAGACAGATATACATTCAGATAGTGTAAAAGAAAATACATGCCTAATTCGAATAACATACAAAACATCACAAAGAATAAGATAAAATATCTCAGAATTCTCATTTGGAAACTGTCTACATATTAAGTGATAGAATGCTTTTAAATGCAAATGGTGAGTATATGATAATGAGAATTATTGTAGGCCTTTAGGAGAATTCATAGAGGCAGAGGGGTAGAATGATACCGAGCGTAGACGTAACCTTGTCAAGTGGCTTCTCTGTGAGTAATCGATGTTTATATCTTTCAGTGGTAATGTTGAACAAATACACTCGAAGTAGCGAGCACTTGGTGACCTGAACTCACAATCAATCTCTGAAAATTTTATAACATATATGACATTGTCTGGCATTTACTAATGAACTGGAAATGCTTCTAAATCTCTTATTCCACGAATATTTACAGGGTTTAGAATAATAAGTAGAAAAAAATAAGTGACGAGAAATGCTTCTAAATATCTTATTCCGCGAATGCTTAAAGGGTTTTTCAAAGAATAAAAGATTAATAAATAAATAAAAATAAGTGACGGGAAATGCTTATAAATATCTTATTCTGCGTTTCATTATAGAATTAATTAAGTTGTAATAATACCGGTTCATTGAGTCAGAGAAAAACTTTGGTTAATTTTTAAAAATATTACATTGATTTTATGCTTGAAGCACAGAGGCTCGCTCAATCAGTCGCCACGCCAGGAAATTCTGCTCGTACACTCGGGAACCAATTAGCTAATGAAGTTTCCGTTAGCTGCTCCTATCGTTGTACTCTATATCTTCGAATATGTACTAAATATTATAAGGAGGGACTGGTAACTGAGGCGTGAAGCATAAGTATATGGTAATGGAGCATAAGGAAATTCATGTGAGGTTAGTAATATTTTTGGTGGGTTGTGTGTACAGGCATTATCTTTTTGTTTCTGAATTAGTAAGGTTAATGTGACTTGCGTCGAACTACACTAGAAACAAAGGCCTACAAGGAACCTTTAGGCCAATAGCGAGACCTGGTGTAGAACAATATATTCAAGAATAACCTAACAAAAGGGAAAGTAAGTTTAACGTGTCAATATATGCATCAGTAAATATTTAAAAATAGAGCAGATGATTAAACAAATTAATGAAATTCAAAGTATGTTGCGTGCTTTCTAGACGAATGATAAAAGTTTGTATTTTACTACAATTAAACGTCTTTATGATGAATAAAATTCAGTCGCTGATTAATATTACTTTGCTGGTAGAATTGTTTTCTATCTATTTGTTCTGATTGAATTATTTTTTTCGTCTTATCTGTTTTTTCGTTAAACTATTTTCTATTCTCATGTTATCAAATTTCTTTATCAGCTTCATTCTTTAGATAGAAAATAATATATTTCTATTATTTTCCATAATTTCTTTCTTATAGTTGATATCACATTAGTAAGTCATCACTGCACCTGTAAATCTATTGCTATCGATGAAGTTTAAAGTCTAATAATATATATTAATTACTATTTGAAATTCTTTGTTTATAATATCTTCTTATCGCAATTAAAATATTGTCTCCTTTTTCATAGTCTGAGATATATTGTTTTGGTGAAATGAGTTACATACAGATATCTACTACGATTTTTTCTACATAAAACTCTTGCTATCGATGAAGTTTAAAGTTTAATGATATATATTAATTGCTATTTGAAATTCTTTGTTTAAAATATCTTCTTATCGCAATTAAAATATTGTCTCCTTTTTCATAGTCTGAGATATATTGTTTTGGTGAAATGAGTTACATACAGATATCTACTACGATTTTTTCTACATAACGATTTAGTAAATTGTAATCTTGGATACGCTTCATAGACAGGATGTGACGTTGTTGGGAAAAGTGAGCATAAGATCTCATGCCTGTGTGATTCCAGTAATTGTTACTGAGCGGGTTAGGGCGTCGTAACTTGCGGCGAAGGTCAAGGGGATGGCGGTTCGAATCCTGCCACCAGCGAAGTTGAACCAAGGGCATGGTTCATTAAATTCCACGCTACAAAGCCCTCTGTGAGGGGCACCGTCCTAGCCTTCCGATAGGGGGGAGTTTGTGACGTTAAACCATATCATCATCATGTTACTTATGAATGAGGAAAATGGAAGTCATTAAATGTTAGGGCAGGTTATATGACCTTTAATGCATAATCAGATCCCTACCTTCTACGTGTAGTTCGACTTTTATTTTATTTCTTTATTTATTCAATTACTCTGCAGACATAGCCATCCAGTCAAGTGATCCTTTTGCTCGTTAAGAAGACTTCCCATAATTATCTAATGATAATGATATTATCACCAATATTCCTATCATTGATACTCATAGCCTCTATCGTTCTTTCAATATCAACACAAGGACTATCGTTCTTTCAATATCAACACAAGGACCTTCCCATGATTGTCTAATGATAATGATATTATCATCAATATTCCTATCATTGATACTCATAGCCTCTATCGTTCTTTCAATATCAACACAAGAACCTGTATTGCTCTCAATATCTTTTGTTATACCTTGAAAATATTTCAGTATTCTCTATAAGTATATGAAGGTAAACACCTGTTACATGATAAACTGCCTGCTAATTCCTTTTATATAGTTTATAGATGACACGAAAAAGGCATATGTATAAAGCAAAGAATCTCAAGAAGAAAAATATCCATGAGAATGTCTGCTAAGTCAGGATCCAATATTGTCTTTAAAGGATCCGATATTGTCTGTGTTGGATCCAATACTATCTGCTCTGGAACCCACCATCAGTGTCGTGACAACAAATTTTCGAAAAAAGAAGATTACTTGAAAGCAAAAGAAGCTTAGAAGGAAGAGAGAGCTGTTCCCAAGTTCCTTAGAGGGAATCAAATGACCGATATCATGTGCGTGAGGCTTTGATCTTGACTATAAGCACAAAAGGTTTATTGGTCTTATATGCACACACACACACACACACACACACACACACACACACACACACACACACACACACACACGCACACGCACACGCACACACACACAATATACATACATACATACATACATACATACATACATACATACATACATACATACATACATGCATACATACATACATACATACATACATACAGGGTGTTCGGGAGATAAATTTGATAATTAGCTTATCTTTTGTTATTTCAGAATCGTTTGAAGAACTTCATAACGGTAAAGTGCAATGAATGGCTGATTCTGTGTACTATTGCTGGGTGTGAGAGCTAGAGAGCATGGACGACTGAAAAACACCGGAATATTGGAAGAGAGTGACCTGCACCATGATGATTCGTGCCGGATAAAAATAATTCTGTACTATATTTTCCGAGCCTAAACATCTCTTCAATTTGTTTCATTATTTCAGGTTCATCTTCCTGAACTAATTCTAGTAAGCTGCTTAATTTTTCTTTTTCCTCACTGATTCTTGAAGTTCTATCTAGGTTATGTTTCTCTTCCATTCCCAATATAATTATACATTTCTTTTTATCTGCTAAGTCTCTTACTATATTCTCCTTCTGTCTCATCACTTTGATAACTTCAGTTTGTTCTTTCATTTGTTGTTTGATTATGTCAGTAAATGCAACTTTACTGTTTTCCTGGATTTTTTTCCAACCCTGTGCTTCTTTTGCTATGGCCTATTTATTGTCTTTATTATTCCTCTTTAATTCTTCATTCTCCTCTTTTACTTCTTTTAACTGTCTTTTTAATTCTTCTATTTCATTATCTAAATTTTTTTTCACCTTCTCTGGTTCTTCCAACTTTTCCACTCTCTGCGCAATGTTGGTTACGTTACCGAACCTGTCTTCCCAATGTTCGATCATCTTATCAAATTTCTCCTCTAGTCATGTCAATCGGGGGAGGTTGGTATCCCCCCAACCCTCATTAAATCCCTGGAAATTATTATCCTCACCTTCCAATGTGCTGCTCTTATCTATATTTTTAATCTTTACAATTTTGTTAATCTCATCATCAGAATCATCGGTCCTTCGTTTGTTTACAAGACGTCTGGCCTCTTGGATCAAGTCCTCCCCTTCCTCATTTCCTTCCATTTCCCTCAGTAATCCCTCCCCTTCTCCTTTTTCCTCACTTTCCCACGACACCGCGAGTTATCCTCTTCCCTGTAAATACAATAGGTACTTCCTTTGCATTGAGGTCCACGAAAATTTCACTTTTTCTTCAGGACTCTAATCCTCGCCATCCATCCGGCAAAAGTGTGTGTGTGTGTGTGTGTGTGTGTGTGTGTGTGTGTGTGTGTGTGTGTGTGTGTGTGTGTGTGTGTGTGTGTGTGTGTGTGTGTGTGTTTGTGTGTGTGTGTGTGTGTGTGTGTGTGTGTGTGTGTGTGTGTGTGTGTGTGTGTGTGTGTGTGTGTAATAATAATAATAATAATAGGTTTATTGAGATAGCAGTGATACACTGACAATAATACAATTGAGTACTTTTATGAGTAATATAGTAATTATAAGAGTGATATGCTTAGTCTAAAATTTATAATGAG
>NC_134777.1:5310910-5315910 GCF_046742065.1 Oratosquilla oratoria
ACCCTTGGATCTATAAGTGACGCTCATTTGAGGAATTCCTCTGACCTCATCCGCAGGCTGAACGATTTAGATTTCCATGGTAAGAAGTTAGCTAGTTATGATGTGAAGGCCTTATTCACAAATGTCGACGTGGAGGAGGCGTTAGTTGCCGCGAAGAGAGTCATAGTCAGTCTTAGTAATGAAGAATTACCAGGTCACAGGAGTGATTATAATAAACTTATATCCCTATGTGTTAATTTCGGTGTATTTACGTTCAATGGTAAGGAATATAAACAACACAGAGGTCTCGCCATGGGAAGTCCTCTTTCTGCGGTGCTAGCCTGTCTTTTTATGGAAACGTTGGAGGAAGACGAATATAGAAGGATCATGGGTAGAGGCACCACGTGGCTAAGGTATGTGGACGACGTTATTGTGATAGTGCCGGAGAATATCGACATTGGACATAAGCTAGGTAGACTCAATAGAGTCCATAAAGATATTCAATTCACTGTGGAGATGGAGGACGACCATAAGTTACCATTCCTTGACACGTTGGTGCACAGGAGGGATGAAGGAGTAAGATTCTCAGTGTACCGAAAACCTACCAACAGAGATGACTTTGTGCACTACTTCTCAGGACACAGCGAGCGAGTGAAGACCGGCGTGCTCATAGGCTTCTTCCTCAGAGCTTTTAGGATTTGCAGTGAGGAATCTTTAGAAGATGAATTAGCCTACATAACTAATGCCTTTAAGAAATTAAAATATCCAGGGGGAATGATTAAAAAGCTGAAAGGAGTGGCTAGGAACATTTTCATGAGACCAAATGTCCAGCCGTCCGAGTATAATAAGGTACGGTATATTTCGGTTCCTAGCTCTAGAAAAACTGAAGGCGTAGACAGATTTCTTGGGAAGAGTGGGATAAAAATAGCAAGGACGTCCAATTCCAAAATTGGAAAAATGGTCAAGACCAAGAATATGAAAGGACTGTCCCAAAACGCCCTCAGTACCATCTATCGCATTCCTTGCGGTAGTTGTTCATCTTCATATTACGGTGAGTCAGGTCGAGGCGTCGAGAAACGCGTAGCTGAACACAAAAGAGACTTGAGGTCACACAGGACTTCTAACTCACTCGTCCAACATGCTGATCGGTCTGGACATTTGCCCCACTGGGATGGAGTCGAGGTTCTACACACGGGATTAAGGAGAGACATGAGGAAGACTGTTGAAGCTGCCTACATTAATTATTATGAAAACATCAATGACAGGGAAGGTTTTGTTTGTTTGTCAGAGGCAACAAGTAGATTAATTATAAATACAATTGGGAAACGTATGCTTGATACGGGAAAGGGAATCCCCAGACAGCCGGCGGGGTGACCTGTCCTTGTTCCCATCCTCGGATGTATATATATGTGGTCCAACTGTTTGTAGACAGCTTACTGAAGAAGACCGAGTCGGTCGAAACGTATAAGCAATAAAAGTTCCAGCCCATCTTCTCTTATTCTTCCTCCACCCAGTCTCTCATATATATATATATATATATATATATATATATATATATATATGTGTGTGTGTGTGTACTTATCTATATATATATATATATAAAATACATACACACACACACACACATATATATATATATATATGTATACATATTTACAGATATATATATTTATATATATATATATATATATATTCATATATATATATATATATATATATTTAAATGGAGAAACTTAAACAGCAGACTCAAAGTGGAAGGTTTATTTTCCGACGTTTCGGTTCCAGTTATAGGGCCATCCTCAGGGGTGTAATGGGGTACAATGTTCTAAGATACGATATATTGGCTGCTACTGCGAAAAGAATCTAATACAGTCGAAGCCTCCTAATTCCGTGTTAACGAGTAACAGGTACATGTGACATAACAAATTCATCCGTTCACAGTCGTTCTCACAATGACATTAAATTGCTTCAAATGTTCTTGGATGTACACGCATGTACGACCAAAGAGAACCAATCATGTCTCGTTCATGTGCACTTAAAAACTCGAACTTACATAAACTCAGGCGTGCACTTCGTATTCAGTTACCTTTCATGGAGAACTGGTCACAATTGTTCACCTGTACATCTTAACTCACAATGAAATTAAAAACTTATATATAATTTATACACGCATGTGACAAAAAGGAATCAGACAAGACATGGTCACTCTTATAAACTCAACCTTATAAACACTTAGGCGTGTACTTCAATTCCCTCATGCAAGTAGTACATTGATTTTGTCGTCGTATTCTTTGTGCCTGGGTATATTGGGTTCAAGTCAATGCATCTGTTTATGCTGGCCTCTTTCGTTGTTCATGCTTTAGAGAATAATATTCTTTTCTGTGTATTACTTGCGCTCCTTCCCAGTCTATGTCGTGTTGGTGTTCGGTGATGTGCTTGAAGATGGCCGAAGGTGAATGTTGACATCTAACTGCCCATTTGTGTTCTTCTTCGTTTCTCCAATGTAGTCTGCATCATAATCCATACAGACAAGAAGGTACACTACTTTCGCTTGCTGTGTGAGAGCTTCCATGTTCTTGACCTTGGTTAGGTTGTGATGCAAAGTGTTGCATTGTTTGTGTGCCACCTGTATATTACTGTTCCGGAGTATCCTGGCCATTGCCTCTGAAGTACTTTTGATGTATGAGATAGTGATCATGTGTCCTGTGTGCGGGATTTGTGTTTCAGTGTTTCGTCGTCTCGTCCACTTCCGTGCGGTCTGGCTCGGGTAACCATTGGATCGGAAAACGTCACATAGGCGTTTTCTTTCCTTCCTCACCGCGTCAGCCGTGGAGCAAACCTTTCCTCATATATTCCACAGTGTGCGGATTAGACTTTTGTGACACTCCGAGTGGTTGCTATCAAATTCTAGTAATCTGTCTGTGTGTGGGTTTTCTGTACACGCTGGTCTCGAGGTGGTATCCTTCTTGTGCTACCAAGATGTCTGGGAACGGTAGTAGTCCATTGTCTTTCAATGCCATGGAAAACTGTACAACCGGTCCTATGTTACTGAGCCTGGAGGTGTCAATATATATATATATATATATATATATATATATATATATATATATATATATATATATATATATATATATATTTTACATTACTGCGAAAACATTTTCAATATACCTTACCCATAATTACAGGGACGGGGATGCTGCCCTCACCAACTCTGCGTCAACTTGCTGCATGACCACTTCGGCCACCACCACTGTAACGGATGAGCCCATGAGTGTGCCTTTTTGCTGGTGGTATATATGATTCCTGAAGCGGAGTGAATACAGAAAACCCACTGAATATTCCTATATCAAAGAAAAGAGGGTTGTTTGAAGATTGCGTATATTGTGATCACTAACCGTGATCCTCTTTAGGGTGGTGGAACAAAGGGGTGGGTGAACTTGTATATAATCCCCTCCAAGTATATATAAGTCCACCCAGCCTCTTCTACATCCACGTTGAAAAGGATCACATTTAGTGATCACAATATACATATCTTCAAACAACTTTCTTTTCAATGACAGTGGGATATTCAGTATATATATATATATATATATATATATATATATATATATATATATATATATATATATACTATGTCTGTGTGTGTGTGTGTGTGTGTGTGTGTGTGTGTGTGTGTGTGTGTGTGTGTGTGTGTGTGTGTGTGTGTGTGTGTGTGTGTGTGTGTGTGTATTCTATCCATTTATATGGAAGAAGCTTCTTCCTCCTCTTGAGGAAGGTATCCAGTCATACATAGTACTCCCATCCGTCAGTTAAATTTTTCTTTTAAATCTTAGGTCCTCATGGATGAAGGGTCATCCCTGTCTCTCGCTAACTACCCAAGTCAGAGGCAATGCAACCAGACGCACAACAGTATTTTCACTGCTGGGCCCAATCGCTTCATTTACATGGTGACCCTCACCTCCCCGTCCAGTCATGATAAAATAGAGAAGACGAGGAGTAATAACCTTGGGACGAGTCACTTCATATTCTATTTACAAGTATTTTCAATCTACATCAATTTCTTGCCCAAAATATCCCAGTATTCTTTCATTCAATCTCTTTCTTCAATCTCTTTCATCAATTTCATCAATTCTTTCATTCAATCTCTTTCATCAATCTCTTGCCCAAAATATCCCAGCATTCTTTCATTAACCCTTTCTGCCAGCTCCCATTACTCTCCATACTTTTCGAATACCTCATCTCAAACACGTTTAAATTACTCCTTTCAACCTCCTTTAATTTATTATCTCTGCCCCACACAGTATCGTAGGTACAACCAACCCTTTATATAATCTTCTCCTTACATCGATTCCCAGATAGCTGTTTCTAATTCCTCTGAGACAGCGATCTCCAAACTGTAGCTCGGAGGCGCCATTGCGCCCTCAGAATCTATCATGGTGCCCGTTGGGGTTTGCCAGAAAAAGAGATAAAGAGAGATAGAGATAGATAGATGGATAGATAGATAGATAGATAAATAGATAGATAGATAGATAGATAGATAGATAGATAGATAGAGAGAATTATATATATATATATATATATATATATATATATATAGAGAGAGAGAGAGAGAGAGAGAGAGAAGAAAGAGAACTTTTACAATTTGTAGTTCGGAGTTTTTGGATGATAAGCTCAAATGTTTGACATAGCATTGAAATTAAAATATCCTAAGCACCTCTAGAAAATCTTACTATAAAAAAGTAAAACTCTTAATTCATAAAACCTAATTACTCTTCCTTTCCACGAGAATTTTGTTCAACTACCTCATATTCTTAAGACTTTTAACATTCAAATACAGTTAGAAGTCTTTTGAATAAAAACTCCACTGAAAATGAGAAAGGATGCGTATATTCTATTCTATATAAAGACTCTGAACGGAATTTGTAGATCAAGGGGATATTTCCCCTTAAGCCTTTCCTAGTTCCTTTTCCTCACCTCCCTACCTTTTGTACGAGTATATATACTCATGTTTCTTCTTGCTG
>NC_134777.1:5320910-5325910 GCF_046742065.1 Oratosquilla oratoria
ATGTAGGTTAGTAACTCAATTTCCATTACTTATTTCCTTCTATAGGCCCCATGCCTCAGATCATCCGATTTAGTCAAGTTCCACTTAGTATATGCTTCGAATAGGGGAATTTAATCTGTTGAGATATTTTCTTGGTTTTCTTCACCAAATCTTCTACAACTTTATTGTCTTAGGTAGACCAGAGGAATCCTCACTGTAATCAGTTTGCCATGATTTCTTTAGTCCAATGAAATTTACTCTTACATCTAAGTGCCTCTCATAAGGGTGTGGCTTTACTCCCGCGAACCAATTAAATTGTTCTCCTCCTTCACCCTTTCTCCAATAAGACTATTGCAAACGTCTTAAGCAATACTGCTTACTCATGCAATCTCGAAATCAATGCGTCACTGACTTAATTTACATATTGTTTCATCAGCATTATATAACAATAAAATCGGGTCCCTAGCGCTTGTTTATAAACTCTGGATGAGGAGCAAGATTATGCAAGTCCTTCGCGGCTATTGTTTACCAAACATCCAGCTCATAAAAATCAAATTCTCCTCACCTACCACTCTATCTACCTTAATTGTCTGCATTTATCTACCAGCCTCTTACACCAATACCTGATGTGATGGGTTTAAGAGAAAGCCCCGGCTTGTAAAGGATCGGGTAGTAGGTCTTACGTTTTTTGGACCTCCTCCTTTTTCTCTCATTCCCTGCTTCCTTCTCTCCTTCTTCCTTCTTTCACCTCCACTCCCCATCCCTATTTCATTTCCTCCCCGTATCTCTTACTCCCTATACTCTCTCTCTCTCCCTCGTTTCCTCTTCCTTCTCTCTTTCTCTCTCTCTCTCTCTCTCTCTCTCTCTCTCTCTCTCTCTCTCTCTCTCTCTCTCTCTCTCTCTCTCTCTCTCTCTCTCTCTCTCTCTCTCTCTGTGTGTGTGTGTGTGTACGTGCGTGCGTGTGTGTGTGTGTGTGTGTGTGTGTGTGTGTGTGTGTGTGTGTGTGTGTGTGTTCTTGTGTGTGTGTGTGTGTGTGTGTGTGTGTGTGTGTGTGTGTGTGTGTGTGTGTGTGTGTGTGTGTGTGTGTGTGTGTGTGTGTGTGTGCATGTGTATTTGTGTGCGTGTGGGTTTGTCTGTCTGTATGCTTGCTCTCTCTCTTTCTCTCTCTCCCTTTCTCTCTATTTCTCTTCTACTTCCCTTTCCTTGTTTCTATCTCTCTCTTTCTCTTTTCTCCCCTCTCTTCTTTGGTTTATCTAGCAAACCATCATGAACGACCTCGCAACCTTTGTTAATTTACTCCTATGAATTTGAGAAACACAATAGCGTGTTGTGATGTTGTTTGTATCTCCCGACAACCCCTACGCGTTCTTCCATCATGTTACATTAAATTAACCGTTCGGTTCTGTGTGTGTGTATCCTGAGTTACTAACTTGGCTTGTGTCTCAGTTTGTATAAGAAATTATAGGTCTTATCACAAGTTATATTGTAGAATGTTCAACACTGCCAGAGGGTATATCTCGCATGCAACAATATTTACTTACTGCCAGTTTGTACTTCATTCTTTTAGCCTTCGGCTGTTGTTTATAAAATTGTTTAGGACAGGGGTTCTTAACCTTTTTTCTCCAGTTCCCCACTTTTTAGTGAGCCAATTCTCCATTTCCCATCACAGTATCGGTCTTTGACAAATTCGATTTTAACCCATGCAGTGTTTAGTACGTGAATATACGCTTTGCTTTTTTGTGCCATTTTACGGCCCTTAATTTTTGTTTGCATATATTAGATTTTTTACTAACAGTTATCACATCGAAATAAAATACATAAATACATAAATCTTGAAGCACTATCGATTATTTGTGGGTGGAAACAAATTCACGAAATGTGACAACAAGAAGACACCAGAAACAAACAAAAAGAAACAAAAACACATCGATTAAAAAAAAAAAAAAAAAAAAAGTGGTTCTTCCGTCCGACCGGTCATTCCCCACTTGGCAACTCCGCCATTCCCCACCAGTGGGGAATTCCCCACAGGTTAAGAACCACTGGTTTAGGATAACTTTTGTACCTCATAGAATGAAGAACAAAAAATCGGGGGTGGGGAGTGGTATTCAAGAACTATCTTTTTCCTTTATTGTGTCAGCTTACATATTTGTTCAGGCTACCATGAGATGATTTCAGTCGTCTGTAGGAAACTTCTGCCACGGTCAAAAAGTTCAACCAAAAATGGTTAGGGTTTAAGTGCCACTCTAACTGCAGTCAGACGATTTAAACAAGTTGGGTTGAGCCCCGGTGTAAGTCAAGAGACAAACGCTACTGTTGGGGGACTAAAACTGTGGAGTCATTGTATGAGTTTCGGGAGAAACCTTCTTTGGCAGGTTAGTCTGGTGACATTGGGTATCTATATCTTGTTTGTCTTAAAACGTGCTGCGTTAGATGTATGTTGTGGGAAATGCAAGGTAAGCAAGAAGGGGGAGTCTCGCTATGTTGCAAGCATGTGGATCACGTGCGTGGTGGGTGATGGTTAGTAATGGTTACAGAGGCTTGAAAAGGTCTCTTACCCCTTGTGCCTCACATAGGTTTTGCTTTAGCTGAATGAGATCACCTGGCTAGAATATCATTGAAATTGTTAATAATAACGAAAGTGCTTAGTAAGCCATTCTCCCTACGGCCGCAAATGCGTTTCTCCCAATTGAGAACGAGGTACACTGCATACGTATGAATCATGATACATGAAATATGATTATTCATGATTATCCTTGCAGCATGATACATGATTCATGGTACATGGTGTATGATCATGCATGGTGCATGATGATATATTATAATGCATTATACATATTGATACATGGAGCATATTAAAGTATGATGATGCATGATGAATGATGTATAATGATGGATAGTGATGCATGATTATAAATGACGATGCATTATTATATTTAATGAACGGTGATACACAAGAAAGCATGATGAATGATCATATGTGATTATGCAAGATACATGATGATGCATGATGCATGATGCATGACAAGGTAAAATGGATGAATTTTCAAAAGTGGCAAATGCTGACAGATGCCTCAGAGAAGGCACCATGTGAGAACAAATCCTTGATTCTTAGTGTGACGTTTCGTTGATTAGTTTTGTTAAACACATAAATTACTTACGTATATCTTTGTTATTAGATGGTGTTTCCTTTGACATCCTGCATAATGATGCATGGTAAAGGATGCAGGATGAATAACGATGTATAATGGTGCATGACGATAATGTGTGATACATAATGAAGGTTTTAGAATGCATGATAATACGCCTTGCATTGTGATATAAAATAAATGAGTATGTTTCCTTTGACATCGTGCATAATGATGCATGGTAAAGGATGCAGGATGAATAACGATGTATAATGGTGCATGACGATGATGTGTGATACATAATGAAGGTTTTAGAATGCATGATAATACGCCTTGCATTATGATATGAAATGAATAAGTATGCTCTGAACCAGCCAGCTCCCCCCCCCCCCGCCACACATATACCTTATATGGGATTAAGTTTTCTACGTGCAATCGGAACTACGAATTCTTGGTGGGTCACTGCTATGAGGTTACAGTGCTTATGCATGATTGCTTCTCCAGTGCTTCCAATGACCAACAGGTGATGATTTATATGGACTGAACAATGTATCTTAAGTAAAAAGAAAAACGAAAAACGGAAAGACAGACAGAATATATATATATATAATATACATATATACATATATACGTATATATATATATATGTATAAATATATATATATATATATATATATAGTATATGTATATATACATACATACATATATATATATATATATATATATATATATATATATATATATATATATAAATATATATATATATGTGTGTGTGTGTGTGTGTGTGTGTGTGTGTGTGTGTGTGTGTGTGTGTGTGTGTGTGTGTGTGTGTGTGTGTGTGTGTGTGTGTGTGTGTGTGTGTGTGTGTGTGTGTATTCACCTCGGATCTGCTGCAGTCTCTGTCGAGACAGCCAGACATCACCCTACGGCAGTGAGCTCAGAGCTCATTATTTGCCGATCTCTAGGTAGGTCTGAGACCACTCACACACCACACACCGGGACAGCAAGGTCACAACTCCTTGACTAACGTCCCGTACCTACTCACTGCTAGGTGAACAGGGGTTACACGTGAAAGGAGACAAACCCAACTTATCTCCGCCCGGCCGGGGAATCGAACCCCGGTTCTCTGGCTTGTGAGGCCAGTGCTTTACCAATCCGCCACCCAGCCGTGTGTGTGTGTGTGTGTGTGTGTGTGTGTGTGTGTGTGTGTGTGTGTGTGTGTGTGTGTGTGTGTGTGTGTGTGTGTGTGTGTGTGTGTGTGTGTGTGTGTGTGTGTGTGTGTGTGTGTGTTATAAAAGAAAAACGGACCTACCGAGTTGTAAAGTTTGGTCCTTCATAGGACAAGAATATATTTTCCTGGTACACTTGTTCCGTTTCCCATGCATAGATATCTAAAGTGACATCTTCAGAAATAAATCTAAGTAAAAAAGAATTGGCATTATTAGGTAAATACCCCTGGGATAACATCAAAATAAATTCTAAGAAATTAGCGCACTCATTTCCACCCATTTCACTCCTACCCATTCGACTCTCACTTACCATTATTTCCTCCCTCTCATCTTAGTTCCTCATTGATGACGGGTCATCCCTATATCTCGTCCATTATCTTGGATCAAAAGCAATGCAGCAACATGCAGGACATCAACAGCAAGGACGCTTCACTTAGTCGGCGACCCCCGACCCCTCGTCTTCGACCCCACATGAAAAAAAAAAAAAAAAAAAAGATAATGGGGAGAAATTTTAGACTGCGTCAAATTATCATTCATACATAATCACTCCCTACCCTTATCCCCCACCCTCTCCCGTCATTGCATTACAGCGTCATCTATACAGAGCCATTTTCCACTCAACCCTATCTCCTACTTTCTCCCTTTTTTACTCAACAAACATTTCCTT